>NC_048292.1:13820427-14188339 GCF_009762535.1 Notolabrus celidotus
TGAACTCTGTAAGAGGCGTGCCGGTAGGGGTGGCATGTTATTCATGATCCAATATGATTTCAAAAATTGGATGGCAAATCTCATTACAATGACAACAGAACTGTAATGACTTTACACCAGATTGGATTCCATTATTTTGCATAATTGGCAGAAATAACCAGGCGTCGTTGAGGGGGAGACACACACACTCACACACACTTAGTTATTGCTCATTACTCACAGTATTAAGAACACATTAGAAGGAGATGTACAGCAATAATATGAACATGCTCCTATTAACACATTCAACTATTTTGGCTAATAACCAACCCAACGTAGCTGCTTCCTGTTCACCAACTCTCCATTCTGAGGGTTATAATGCAGCTTTCTCTTGCCTTTGTGCTTTTATCTCAAAACTCTTCCATAATAAATGCAAATTGCACATTCCAGTCTCCTGCTTTGAAAAAAGAAAATAAATCACATTCTTGGCAGCCTTTTTACAGATAACAAATGATATCATTCATACTTACTGTAGTGAGGGAACTTCAAAGAAATTCAACTTTGCCACTCTGACTATTAACTTAAAGAACTCTTCAGCATCATTTGCCAAACCTTAATGATGCTTTTCAATTAAAAGTTTTCCTTTATTTAAAACCATGAACTGAAGAAAAAGGGAGAGAAATATCTTCTCTGGGGATATTTTGATTTATCTGCTTTATTACTTTATTCCTTTAGCCTAGATGCTTGGCTAGCAAACATAATACATTTTTTGGTTAATGAAAAGGGGATTTCTGCACAACTTAGGCAATTTAATATCACACCCAACATTGTGGAAAGGCACAGGTAGCTGATATGTGTGGAATAATAAAGGCTCAAAATCATTTAGCCACATTGCATGTGTTCATCACGTCTCCACCTAACACTGCATACTGATATTTGAAGTCCTTACAGTAATATTAATTTTTTAGGTACAGACGTTTTGAAAACAAGTTAGCTGTGGTAGCATTTTTTTTTAAAGTAAAACAATCTATACATGCTGTAAGAGTATATATTACAGTATGCAACTGTATTTTGATTTGTTTTACCTTTCATTTCTTGTATTTACTTGTCTTTATTTGTTTCATTTTTTATTATTAAAAATATGTTCGTATTATCTTTTTCTATTATTATCATTATTTTTATGATCATCATTATTTTTTATTATCTATTAATTATATCATATTTATTTATAATTATCATTATTTATTATTATTATCTTTTTTATTAAAATGTTTTTTGTATTATCATCATGTTTTATGATCGTCATTATTTTTGTTTTATCTTTTTTATGATTATCATTATTTTTTTTAATTGTCATTATTTTTTATTGTTATCTTTTTTTATTAAAATGATTTTTTGTATTGTTTTCATTATTTTTGATTATTATCTTTTTATTATTATAATTTTTTATTATCTTTTTTATTACTATTGTTCTTCTCTATTATTATCAGCATTATTATTATGTTTTTTATTATGATCACTATTTGTATTATAATCTTTTATTATTATCATTATTTTGTTGCGCTGACAGATAATTGACTAGTTTATGTTTTCATTTGACCTTTTTCTTTTTCTGCTATTTATTTATGAAGTCATTTTTTTCTTTCTTTTTGTTTATTGAAGAAGATGCACTATTTTTCTGTTTTATGCGTAGATAAAATTATGTCAATGAATGAATGTTACAAAAAGATGAAAAAAATACTAAAATTGTACATCATAAAAAATAGAAGACCTTCTTTTTGTGTTTTCTGGTGATAAAACTTAGAAACTACATTATTTACCTCATGCATTGCTATAATATTTGATTTTATACATTTAAGACTGCAAAAACACTCAAATCTTTAAGTTCTGAAGAGATTTGTATTATTTTGAAAGCGATAAAACATCATCGCGGTTTGTCGCCTCTGTAACTGCAGAATAAAAAAGCCCTCACATGCCTTGCATGGCTCTGTCAGAAAGTGAATGTCCTTGTTCGTGTCACCACAGCTGTAGTGTAAAGATCAGATTAGATCATGGCAGCCTCTTGCTCTAAGCTTCTCCCCGTATGAAGTTGTTTGTACCCCAGTGCATGCGTGTCTCTTTGTGTACTCTATAACTGCCTGTAGCATTGTGAAAAGTGTTGCTGTATGTAGTGCACAAGCTAGTGTCCATTTATTTTTGTTTTCACACTGTTTATTTTACATCAATCAATACATCCTATAAAGTGTGGATGTCAGCATCCTTTGTGGGGTTTAATATTTTCTGTAAGCTTTCACAACCCACATCTTGAACAGCGCTGAAGTGACCTTGACTTTGAGACAGAACAGATTAGACAGATAACGTTGTCAAGACGTCAAAGCTTGCACAACAATGTGGTGTAAATATGTAGTTTTTACTAAACAAAAAACAGTGATGGTTATGAAACAGATTGAAATTTAAGTTGGTTATGAAACAGACTGAAATTTAAATTGGTTATGAAACAGACTGAAATTTAAGTTGGTTATGAAACAGACTGAAATTTAAAGTGATGCATCTACTTGACCTACAAATGCAAAAGAGACCATCAGGGACAAGTGTGATCGGTGCAGTAACAGTATTTCTTGAAGCCTTTTTAGACTGGGGTGGCCCAGCTGTGGCACTGTATCATGCAGGGGTGGCATAAAGTATGTGTGCACATTTAATTATCACTTCTGTCCACACAAATTATGCTCACATCCCAATTCTCAAATAAATGGCATGCTGTATCGTAGGGGTGAGTATTGCCAAGAACCTCACGATACGATAAGCATCGCGATACTTCGGTCACGATACAATAGTATCACAATATCACAATATTGTGATGTATTGCGATATTCTACACAGTAATGTAAGAAAAAATAGGGATGGTGTTTATGTAAATCACACAGTATTACTCAAAATTGAAAGGACAAATTAAGTCAAAACTATTTGATTGAAAACAACTTTTCCACTTTATTGTTTTTCAAAACTGAAGTTGTATTTTAGTTCCAACTTGGCTAAAATGTGAATTTTTATTATTACAAAAATATCGATATTAAGAGTTGAAATGTCGATATCATATTGGAGGTCAAAGTATCGCGATATATTGCTGTATTGATATTTTTTAACACCTCCACTGTATCGACTCTTAATAAAAACAGAATTTGAGGACTTGCAAATCATCATATTTAATTGAAAATAGTGAAAAGACAACATATGAAATGTTAAACTAAAAAAATATATTTTAATGAAAGATTTGATGTCCGCAAAACGTTTTGAAGAAGTTGGAACAGGGACTGTTTACTATTATGTTGCATCACCTCTTCTTTGGACAACACTCTTTTTGGGGACGAGGAAACCATTTTCATTTTATGATGCGCTAAAAGTTTTCCGTTGTTGAAAAGTCAGGACTGCAGGTAGGGCAGTTTAGTACTACGGCTCTTTTACTACTGAGCCACACTGTTGCAATATGTACAGAATGTGGTTTTGCACATTGTGTTGCCAAAATATTAAAAGTCTTCTCTTAATAAGCCATTGTCTGGATGGCAGCACATGTTGCTCTAAAACCTGTATACTCTGTTCAGCATCAGTAGTGCCTTCCCAGATGTGTACGCTACTTATGCATCACTATAACAACACAGATAGGACTTTGGAATTGTGCACTGATAACAAGCAAGGTGGCCCCCCCTCCTTTTAAGAGCACTTGGAGTCCATGATTTCCAATAAGAATGTCAAACTTTGACAGGACAGTTTGTTGCTCAGGCTCAGTCCAGCTTAAATGGAATCAAGTGCAAACAAGTTGGTTTAATTCATTTGGAAATGCTTTTTAAATGTTTTTGCTATTTTGACAGAAAGACTATGAAGGACTTCCATTGCAATTTTTGATACATGGATTCCTCTCCCACACACCTACACCGCTGTCTCATACTTTAGATTTTGAAATATATTCCTACAATTTAAAGAACAACAAAAGAAAATGTTCCTTATTTGAATGCAAGGAAAGCTAATAGTTGATTTTAATATAAGCCCAGCCTCTAATAAGACACATAGCCAATCATAGTGAAGGATTTTGGAATAAAAACTAAGGTTGGTGGATCAGATTTCACACCTGAACACAACTCTGGGTGTCAGACAAGGCTTTATCCACAGGAGGCGCCAAAATCAACCCAAACCAAAAATATCCTTATAGGAGCTTTAATTTCACACATTCAAATAAACTGCAGAGATAACTATTTCATATACCCTAATACATACTCAAACAGGTGCACATATGTTCATATTTGCCACTTAATGAATGAAGAGTGTTCAAAATATCAAGAGCAGCACTGTGTGTATGCTTTGTCTGTGTTTTTGTACACACGTGTCTGTCTCCTGTCACCTTTGATAAGTGGGCCAGTACTGCTGAGCACCTCTCCTTGCTGACTTAAACACTTGAAAGGTGTGAACGTGCTGTTGCACTACTCACACAGATGTGTTTGTGTACTGTTGTGTACTTGCATTAGCTTAAATATAGTTATTTATGTCTGCATCAAGTCATTGTTAGGTTGAAATGGATGTAAAGCCAGAAAGTGGACATCCCAGGTTATTTAATTGGATTTTTACTACTGTTATTAACTTGTAAGAGAAAAATACAGCTTATATTGAGACTCCATTGTCTTCATAGTATTGTGAATGCAGGAGGAGAGCAGGTGGGAGTTGAGTATGTTGGAGATTTTATTGAGCAGTTTGCATATTGAATGAGTCATTAGGTTTTTACAAATGCAGACACAAACTTCAGATACACCTTACAAAGATTAGACTGCACTACATCACTGAGCATCTTCCTCTCTGGATAAAATACACACATTCTTCTCACAGTGCGAACAGACCACACTACGCCGTGCTGTGTAAGCACCAGCAAAAATACTTTATTTTTCAACCCTGCCTACATGCCTTCCTCCAGCCTCACACATTAAGTGTCCCTGCACAATAGCCTCCCCTGAGGGGTGTGATGGTGCGACCTCAGTGTTATCATCACCTCTGAAGGTACACGTCTGTCCGTGGTAACATGACCTGACAGAGAGCATCATGGGACGGTCGGTCTCCTCTTCTCTTCTCATTTATTTGTATATTTGTTGCATGTGCACAATCGCAGATGTGCCTCACACCCACTCTTTGCACATTAACTTACACATCTCCTGCCATAGCTCATTAACAAACACAACAGCAAAACAGAGAGCAGATGCTAGCGTTTGGCACAGCTTAATGGCTTAGTGTCTGCTAATTACAAACTGTTTAAAGCTTAGGTAGCAGGAACAGTGGCAGGAGGAGTCACAGATTCTTTGTTAAGTTGCCATCCTGTTAGTCTGCACCTGTAGAAGTGGTGGGCAGGTTGTGGGAGTCAGTGAACCAGCTCTGTGGCTCTGGGGCGCTCTTATGTCAGCAGCCAGGCTAGCTTGTTAGCACCCTGCTAGCCTGCGTATTGACAGGGAGCCCAGCCATGTGAGAGCAAAACAACACCACTTACTTCACTGATCCTCAGTGTCAAAAACAAACCACCGCCCTGCAGGGGGATAAAGCCAGATTCAACTTCTATCTGTAGCTGAGAACTTGACTTAACAAAACACAAATATGTGTTATTCTTTTTTTACCGACTAAATCATTATGTTTTTAGTGGAAAACAATGAGTACATTTTGTTCTTACATCCAAGACTCATATTTGGAAAAGTTGCCAGATTTCTATAACTTCAGTTAACAATGGGGTACCACTGCTTTTTTAACCCACTTGGCCTTTTCTTGAGTGCCAGATTAAGGCTGAAAAATTCAACTTAAGATAAAGTTATACTTACAGGAAAAAAATCCCCCTCCAAAAACAAGTATTTCAAGGTACTTTTACCTTGAAATAAGCAAAAAAAATCTGCCAATAGAACAAGTGAAAATTTGCTTGGTAAGATTTCTTAAAATAAGACGTAATATTTAGAAAACTGTGATCTTAAAATTAGCAGGGAAAACTCATTTCAAGCAATATTTGACCAGTATTTTAAAGCTCGGTTTCTCAGAATAAGACAGATTTGCTAACAATTAGTATTTTTTCACTCAAAAAAAAGATTTTTGCACTAATACATTTCATCTCAACTTCTTCATTTGAGATATATTCACCATAATTTTAATTGTATTATAGCGGCACTTCTCTAGGTTTAAGACCATCTTGTACTTGAAAGAAGATGGTTGCAACACTGTACAAATAAGTAATTGTAATGCCTCTGACAAGGCTAACAGCCAATCATAATGTAGTTTTTGAGGGGGTCAATCAGATTTCAAGGGGGGCCCATGCCACCACTAGCCATCCCTCTAGACCCTGCTTTTATGACACCTACTCTCTGTTCAAATGTCAACCCTGAGTGCATTCTCCTCGAACATATCCTTTTGACTTTTATGGTGCCATGGTTATTCCCCAAAGGCCATCTTTACAGCAAATTATCCCTCTTCTCCAAAGGCTTTTTCTTTTGTTTATTCCATAGGTAGACAATTCTCAAAGAGAAATCAAGTATAGAAGAAACCAAAGAGAAAAATGAGATTTGGTCTTTTATAAGTTCTGACGTGTTTTTACCACCATTAACTGATTGTACACTAAGTCCTGGATTTAAGGAGAGATGTTCCAGCAGCTGTAACACTTTGTTTTTGTTTGTCAGCACACTGTGACATTACAGCTAGGTGTGGGTACAAATGGAGGAAAGAACTTTCCATACTCAAACCTCCAACCCAGTCAGATACTAATTTTCAGCCTTTTATAAAGTTACTTGTCAGTGATGTGCTTTTTCTTATATTTAATCATCATCACTCATTTCTACTTGTTTCTCTTTTGTTCTCTTCGCAGGCCGACAAGTTTGTTTACTACTACGCCAAAGAAAAAGTAAGTACAGCTCAATCCCACTTTTCTGTTACTCTCTTTGGCCAGGCATACACCCTGCAAATTAAGCCCAAATCTGACCCGATTTTTGAGTCATAATAATAATAATAATTTTATTTGTAGAGCACTTTTCAAAACCAGGTTACAAAGTGCTTTACATGAGCAGCAAAATAAAACAGGCAGACCATAAAAACACACAAGTCAAGATAAAGAAATAAAACATATTTTAAAAGACATAAAATTCCCCTAAAATAACTCTAAAGGAATACAATTCTTTTAAAATATATTTCTTTAGACGGTTAAAATAAAATAAAGTCAAATAAAATTCAGATAAAATCCGGGAAGGCTCTGCAATAAAAGTATGTTTATAAGGGATTTAAAAGAGCTCACTGACTCAGCAGACCTGATCTCTTCGGGCAGATGGTTCCAGAGTGTCAGACCCCTCACTGCGAACGCCCTGTTCCCTTGGGTTTTCATTTTAGTATTTTGAATGCACAATAAACCTCTGCCCAATGATTTCAATGTACGCGTCGGATCATAGGATATTAAAAGGTCTGCTATATAGCTCGGAGCAAGACCATGCAGAGCTTTAAAAATAATCAGTAAAATCTTAAAATCAATTCTAAAACATACAGGGAGCCAGTGCAAGGAAGCTAAAACCAGAGAGATGTGGTTGAATTTTTTTTTCATCACAACTGCAAATCATTTTCTGTATCATCCAGTGTTCCCCCTTTAGTATTTTTAACCTATAAATGTAGGCTTTTGACCCCAGATGGAAATGCTCCTTAATGTAACTGCTCAAGTTATCAGCTGACAGCTCAGCTGATTACATCTAAGCATCCAATTGGGCAAATAGCAAAATGGGTATCCTATTTTAACTGCATTGGCCTGCTTTTATTGCTGCTTCCCCTGCAATCCATTTGCAACCCGCCTCCACCTCAGGACCTCTTTTTACACCTGCTTTGTTGTATTGTTTTGGGAGTCTTTGCTGATGCTCTCCCTGCCTTGGCTTTTCATGTATGCACATGAAAGCCAAGGGAGGTGTGCTATCCCTACCTCATGCTCTACCATTCCACGTAGGCACATTGAAGGGCAGGGAGCTTCCAGGAATAGAGCCATACTACCTGATGTTACTTATCTCAAGCAAATGGTTAATTATGTTGATGGTGGTCCTGACTGAATTAAAGATTTACCAGGTAGAACATCTCCAGATAGATATGTTCAAAGTTGTTTCATATTACCTTGAAATCAACCCAGGTAAACCATCTTTTTTTTCAAATCTTATACATTGCTTTTTCTTTTTTTTTTACACTCAAGTACCAGTGCATGTTTTGAGCTGAAAATTCAGGAACACGAGTTTTGTGTGAGACATGAGATGCCCACCCCCCGGCCTCAGACGTCATCTGTCTGCTCTTATAAACAGGGATCAGCTTCTAATTCCCCTTCAATGTCCCAGTGGGAGAAAACGACGCACCCAGAGCACACTAATGTCACTCCCTATTTGACTGACAGCCCCTCTCCCCCTCTTCCTCTTCCTCTCTCTGGATGCCTGGGTTTATGTTTCATGCCTCAAATTTTGATTCAATTTCCGTAGCTTTATCTGACAGCGGTGACATTTTAGTGATCATCAACATTGACACCTTGTCATTCAAATTAACAAGAAACTGCATATAGGGATTGTGTGTAAATGTAGGGAGGGGAAAAAAAGATGCTTTGAAGGATTGTTTTGAAATTCCTGGTTCTGATTTTCCCCTTTTTTTTGCAGCTTTATGAGACAGATGACGTAAAAAGAAGAAAGAACGCATATGTTCCAGATGATCTGCAGATAGACCCTGACTTCAAACGGCTCGTCTCGTACAACACCACCGCCGTCCACATCCCCACGGATATATACGAAGGCTGTGAGTTGAAACGCAAATTCACAGAGGAAAAACACATCAACACATCCGTCTTTATAAATAGTAAAACACAGCATCCAGCACCTCCCACCTTGCTCTATGTCTCTCTTTATTCCTGTCATCACTATGTCCAGTATCTACAGTACGTTCCCAGGATGAGGCGCTCAGCCTCCCAGCGCTCTCTGCAGTGTACACTGTTCCAACCTAAGGCCAGGCCATTCCAGTCTAAATATAGTGCAGATACCAACAACGCAATGGGCAGCACACTCAAGCCCCCTCTTTGCCCTGGTCACCAGCTGCTCCTTTCCCTCCCATTTATTACTAACCCCGCTGACCTCTTGGGACAGTCGATGCCTCGGTCAGGGATAGCTCTTTTTGTGACTGCTCTGTACTGAGCAGGAGCTGTTCACTGTGGTTTTTGGTGTATTTCACACATCCATGCCCCAATTTGCTACTCATGCTTTTGGCTTCTTAATATATATGTTGAGTCATATTTTCGTTGCTGTCTTTGGCGTAATTTAATATTTAATCTTTAATTCTTGCATTGCTGTAGCGATGGCGTTGTTGCCATTGACCATCACCAGTTCATAATTTTTGTCTGGACCAATAGACTTAAAAACAAGAGGGGGAAAAAAAGTACTTTCATGATCCCCAGAGGGTGAACCCCAATAACCTTAGTGGTTATTACCTTTTTACTTATAACCATCAAGATGCCAAAAGTTTTCATGTATCATGTGATGTGTATATGTATAAACCAAGCGGCAACCTTCGGTCTCAAAGTATGAAGCCCATGCGGAAGTGTTATAAACTGCAGTTCAGCGGCGCTATTTGGTACTGCAGTAATACCACATTTACTTGACTTTCACTGGTACATGTGTTAGCATGCTATCATTAGTAATTACCCAAAGACATGTTTGTGTTAAAGTCCAGAGTCCACAGTTGTAGCTGATTTAGGCTTACACATTGGCAAATCTGCAAGAACATGTGCAAGTGCAGACATGCCAGTCCTATTATTCACAGTACATGAACACTAGAGTGAAAATAAGAAATATTTTGTGTCCTTGCTGTAAGGTTTGAATGTAGAACAAAACCCTCTACTTTCCTGGTGGCAAAACAAAAACAAAAACATGCCTGCTGCTCTTTCCTGTTGTTGTTCAGTGAGAATTGTTGATGTTGTCAATTTCAACACTGTTGGTGGTTATTCCAACTTGTGTTCAAGTCACTTTAGTGCTTGTTGAGGAAGCTCAAACAAGCCTCGACTGCATGAATTAATCATTGGATTCAGATTACTTGTTGTTTTACCATACCACTCTTTCTTCTGTACTGTCAGCACAACATGATACAAGTACATTTCTCTTTTATGGATCAGCTTCAAAGTTGAGCTCATTCAAGGCTTTAACCAAGGAGTAGGTAAAATAAAGCCAGTGCAGAAGTGTGGAAAAATGCACATCCTTGAGTGTCCACTTGATGCTAGCTGCAAAAGCCAAGGAGACCCCATGTCCAAATACCCATTTTGCCATGAATTAAGCACATTTACAGCTGGGTACGCAAAAAAACTTTGGCTTCAATCACTCATTTCTTTGTGAGTAAAAACTTTTCCATTATGTTTACATTAAAGAGTTATGCATAAATTTGATACATAAAGGGCGTGGCAGAGTTGACTGACAGGTAGAAGCTGTTGGCAAGGACGCTTAATGCCTCCCTTTGCCAGTTTCTTAATTGATCAAAAGTTAGGTCGAGTCAGCATTTCCAATATGGCTGCCACATCTTTGGGCTTCAATGGGACTATGCAAATGTTTTTACATTCTATGGCCTGAATCCACAAGTACTGGACGCAGGAAACACAATGAACAGACCACCAGTCAAACTGGATTTAGCTTAAATAGGTCAATCAATAATATAGAGTGCTTTTACTATAAGATATGTTCAGGACAATCTGACATCTGGTTACAATGGAGCAGTGTGTGTGTGTGTGTGTGTGTGTGTGTGTGTGTATTGGATGAGTATATTTGACTCCAGTGTAAGTATATAGAGACCCACCCATACATTAGTCCATTTATCTTTGCCCAGGAAGCGTGTGCTTGTTTAACAAATTGCTATTATCTATCCACTGGCAAAAAGACAAATCAATGAGAGTAAAGAAACACTAAGGCAATACACGCTAATAGATCCAAACCCTCTGGGTTATTAGCTTCTTATTCTAGGACACTAATGAGTTTGATACAAGGGCAAACTGACACACAAGCTTGAGGATGCATGTTTTAGTACACACATAGAAACATGCAGTGCAGATGCACTCACGCAGTATGAGGGGAGGAATCAAAAATAAGTCAAAGAAGACGAATTGACATGTAATACAATTGTAATCTAGATCAATCTAAAGAATCAATGTGTCAGCAAAAGGTTAGGGAATAAGACAACAGCACACTTTTGGCTTTCACGCCACTTAACACGACACACTATGACTAACAGCTGTTCTTTGACATTTTACACACTACATCGAACAACACACGAATGCAGCAATCTCTCCACACAACGGGTAAATAGTTTTTGTATAGCCGCGTGTGAGCCAATAGCCTTCCTGGCATCGATCAAGTATTCATTTTCAATTTGGGTAATGGTCGTCACTCTGCATCGGCTAAATGCTGAGGACTCAGACATATGACTTCAATGCCCTTCCACAGCGAGTCACTCCACATACGAAGTCGCTCTATAAATGTGCAGAGTGACACGCCTCTGAGGCCTCTGACTGTGCAGACATTTCTGTCATTGCCAAACGGCCAAATGTACTCAGTTATTTTTGCAAGCAGCAGTTATAAGGATGAAAGGACACAGGGGGAGGATGGGGAGGGGGGTTGAGGAGGATGGGGGTTGTTCCTTGTGTGATTCATCAGTCCGTCTTTGGTCTCTTTCTGCAGCTATAAATGACCTCTGTCTTTCTTTTTCATGTGTGTTCATTCAGCACTTGTTGAAGTTGTTTTGACTTAACTTTTACTGTCCTGATGTTTGAATTAGATCATTTCAGATTTTACAGTTCCTTAGTTATAAGGTCCACAAACCTCTGTCATAAAGTTAATCTGGCTCAGTTAGTAAAGTTGAATTAATTGCTAGGTCTGCACCATAGACTGTATAAATAATGGACGTAGTATCCGTGACGTCACCCATCTGTTCCTGAGCGCTGATTTGAAGCCAATTGATGGCGGTAGCCATATTGGAAATGTGGAACTCAACCAGGCAGAGTGTGACGTAAAGAGGCAGAGTTTGAGCCTCCTAGCCAACAGCTATGTGTTCCCGTCCGGGAGTCAAGTCAGTCATGTCCTTATTTGGGAAAAAAATTGTAATCTTAATATCTTCTGAACCGTTCCGTTAGAAAAGAATTCACCCCCCGTACAGTGTGTGCCGATAGAGAGATTAGCTAGGAAGAGCCAAGCTGTTTTTTGAACACCCTGAAACTGAAAAAAGAAACACTGGCATTGAAACACTTGTATTGTAAAAATTTTGTAACGGCATCAAAACAGGTATTGGCATTCAAAACATTTCACTGAAGACATCAAATGTTATATTATTTAATTTCTAGAATTTTTGCATTCTAATATGTTTTTGAATGACAATCATATTATATTTATTTGATGTCGATGACGTTTTTCTTTTTTTTAATGCAGTTTTTGAATGCAGAAAAACGTCATCGAAAAAATTAATAAACAGGAATAAACCAGGAATTTACTAAATTGAAGGTTGGCACTTAATAGGGAACTTAAATATAATTGGGGAAAATATATTTTAGCATAATCCTGACTAAAACAACCAGATTTCCTTCAAGTACAGTCAAATATCTATGCTATTCCTTAATCACATGCACATAGCACACTGCTTACTGCAGGGCTATTTAGACCAAGCCCCCTACATGCACTGTGCATTCCTCCATCACATGCACAGATGTTTTCTGTAATCCTGCAGAGGCTAGGCTTGAGAAGCTTGAGGGAAGATGCTTTTTTATTTGCATGTTGAATGGGACTTTTTTGGAGGGAGAGGGGCTCTTTTCATTTAACATTTTGAATGGGACTTGGTTGGGATTGCATTTTTGTTAATTTTTGAATGGGTTGGGTCGGGGGCATTCATGTTTTTGTTCTTCAATGAAAGAATTGATTGTTCAATAAAATATTTAACACTTGATAAAGTTCTACTTACAAATAAATCAGTTTTAATTGTATTATTTTGAATGGATGTCTTCTTATAACAAAAACAAATATTTATTCTTGGATATGATACCTTTCCAATAAATTACCCTCAATTCCCATAATTCCCATGGAAAGTATCCAATTTGAAATATTTCCAAAATTCCCCAGCTTAACTTCCCATGGAAACTTACTGGAATTTTTCCACTCCTTTACAACCCTAATCCCTACCAGTTCCAAGACTTCTGCTGGTTTGTTGGATTTAAATAGATCATTTGTTAGTAACGTAGCTAAGCTAGCTGTTGATGTTGGTCCACCCTTCCTCTGTCACTCGCTTCCATCAACAAGGATGGGCTCCCACATCGATGCCACTCAGACTGGCCAGCACTGTCAGCGTTGCCATGACAATGTTCATCCGAGTATGTGTGTCGGGGAGGCCACACACACACTTGGACACGCCCTTGTGTTCTTTCTTGTTGTGCAGAGGGAGGACTTGTAACTTGATTAGGGGACTTTGTCTAGACAATGCTGGCGCCCTTGTAGCTTTTATTGATGCTGAAGGAGATTTGTGTCATCCATCTCTTCTTCTTTGATTGCGATGGACCTTTTACGTCATCCCATCCCCTTTAATTTTTTCTCCTTATCTTTCCGCCTCTTTGTCTTTTGTTTTGTAGTCCCTTTTCCTTTCTTTCTCCCCTGCTCATTTTGCAGGATTGCTAATTCTTTATTCCTTTCGACGACTTCTTCTCTCCTCCGCTCCATCTTTACCCCTTTGCCCCATCCTCCCCTCTTCCCCCATCCCTCTCTGCACTTTATCAAGCATATTTATAGTGGGGTGTGCGGAGACAAATGTGCCACTGTCTCTCTCCCCCGCATAAGTCCTGCTGATCACAATCTATTCTCCCTGCTGATCCAGTGTGGGTGGTCAGACTGGGATTCATTATCGTGTTTTTATGTGTGTACGTGCATGCTCACTGGAGATGAATCAGAGTTTGTCCGTGTGTGTGAATGTATTTGAAAGAAAGAGAGACGGGGGAGAGAAGAAACACTTTGGGTGCGAGAGTCAGCATGTGTGTCCCATCTCGTGCACCTACCATCCTGTGTATGGTTCTCATGGATGCGTATGCGTGTCTTCTCGCTCATTAGGCAGATTGGCGTGGATGCAATGAGAGGAGAGCGTCGCGGCCTTGGCAGGAGAGCCGAGGCTCATCTGATGCCTGTTTGCATCAACGCTGTGTGGCACCTGTCAGCCTGAGACACACACAAACTGTGACGTGCTGAGATACTTTGACACCGTGTATGCAAGCGTGTTTGTGTCGAAGTCACTGTCCCTGTGGCAAAGCTCACAGCATATAAATTGATTTTGTTTTTCTATTTTGCACTCTTGTGCTACTTGATACACGTCCTGTTTCGTTTAAGCTGCTGGCTGCCAAACTCTGAGATATCTCCATCTCTTACTCCACTCATCCTTCCTTCCTTATCTGTGTCCTCTGTCCTTGTGACAAGCTGGAAGCTTTCCCAGGGTGTTCTAATCAGCTGATTGGGATTCACAGTCTGTGTCCCCTCCATATCCAGAATTCGACAAAACTTATTTTGACCCATCCATAAAACTCCTGGAAAGAATCAGAAATATCCCATTCTGTATTCCTGATTGAAAATGTATCTGATAAGGAAGCAATATCACATTAGAGGGAGTGATGTGCTGAGTACAAGCACAGCTGTGATTTACTCAGAGGCACGAGCCCACAGGAGTGCAACAGAGGATCAAAGTGCTTTGATATTCAGGACAACATCTCAGCTCTGAGTGTGTTATTGCTTTTATACAACCATTGCAGGATGTGTTAGTAAAAGGAAATAATCAACAATAGATTGCTATTTCCTCCTCCACCGACTCAACCACTTCCTGTCATCACACAAACTCTATAAAAGATGGACGACAAGACAGCTCCTCCTATCACGCTGTGTCATGGTTGACAGCTACGTTGTCAAAATGTGGCTGCTGTGGCTCATTGATTAGGAGTGTAGAGGAGGAACAGTGAGAGAACACGTAACAAACACTTACAGGAGAGTCATTGAATTTTCGATAACATGAGTGTCTACTTCAAATCAACATGAACAGTCTTTTTTGGAGCCTGAGCACCGACAAGGTCGGCGAAGGCCCTCCTGTACCCCAAATTTGCTTGCCTCAAGGCGGCCCAAAAGTCACGAAACTTATCCCAAAATTCAGCCTCAAGAGAAATTCTCATATTCTGTTGTTCGTTTCTCACAATTTGCTCTATGGCGCCCCCTACACCCATGAAAATCAGACCCGCCACTGGGAAAGACTTACATGCATGAACATTTTTTTTGCGTATTTATCATGTAAAGACTTTTTAAAAAGTCTATTATGGTCATGGTCTAAAACCTTGAATGCCTGATTTTGGTGATTTGCGGGTGCGTATTTAAGAGAGCTCGCCCTACAATTTAACTCCGATTTTGACTGTATTTATTTCAAATGTGCTCAGAAACAGCCTTCACACCTTCATAAAGCATCACAGGTCAGACTGTGACCTGTCGTTGAAAGGTTTGACACTGGGGACGCCTCAAAATTTGACAAAATGACAAATTTGTTGGATAAAAGTCGTAAATATGTACGAAAAAATGACACATTTTCACAACAGGAAATACTTATAGCTCCTTCAAACAGTAATCAATCTGTTTCAGTTCATACACATGATCAGGGTCCATCACTCAACACACCTATGGGTTCATTTCTCTCCAACAGCCATAGCGCCACCCACAGGAAACACATGGTACTGACATTTACATACAATAGCCGACCTCCTCCAAATTTGACATGTTTCATCGTGGACCAAGCCTGAACACATCAGTTCAAATCATGATAGAGAAGATGACAGATGAAAAAGAAAGATACTTTACCCGCACCCACTAAAAGTTTCCTCACCAGTTTGGGAGTTTGGGGATTTTGTAAAAAGAATAATGGGGTGTTTGTTGATAACGTGTAATCTAGAATGGTGGGGGTGTTAAAGTTTTCAATAGATATCATCATAATATCATCATTGTGATTTTTTTTTGGCAACAATTATTGTGACTTAAAAATCTGTTTTGATGACAGCTCTATTATGTAATGACCTGAGTAATCTTAGCTTTTTTTATTAATGAAACAAGAGTGTGTTTGGGTCTGAGGAAAGGGCAGGATGTCAAAACTACAGCTCCACCAGCCAGTTCCCTCTGCACAAACTCTGTTGCTATTTGAGTAATATGTCAATGCCTGTGGTGGTGATGTTTTGGCATCACTTTGGTACAACCAGTTAAGAAAGTGAAGGCACGCTGTCCATCTTTATGCATAGTAAATGGTTCAACTACTTAGCTAAAACTGGACTGTTGCAATGCAAGCCAAAACTTGTCCTGCATTTTAGCTACTTTGTTTGTGTTGACAAGTTACCACAAACCAGCCTTCTTTTATTAGGTACTATACATTTATTCATCTCATTTAATTGACAGCAAACTGAGAGTCCGTTGTGGGACCATATTGGTAGTCAAGACCAACACTCTCTGATGTAATAGTAATGAACGCTGACGGACGGGCTGAGGCGGCGTGATATTAATAGTTAAACATCCTGTTTGAGTTGTATTCTCTATAAGTACTCCTGGAATAGCTATTGTCCAATTAAGAACACTTGGTCCAAACTAACTCTAGTGTTATGTTAACCAATAGCAACAATTACTATTAAATCATATCCAAGTGAGGTTAAAAAAAGACTCAGCAGTCATTAAATACAGTCATTAAATAAGAAAGTCATCAGCGTAGATGTTGAGTAATTGCTCTTGATCTAAAGGCAGTCGACATTACCAAAGGGTCTTTCCTCACCTTAATGACCTCGCCACCTTACTCCTTCAGTAGAGATATAGTAGTCATGGGTTAGTGTGTGTGTGTGTGTGCTGGTGTCCATGTCTCTCTTCACCGTCCCTCTGGTCATAGATGCCATGAGTGTGCTGTGTGTCTCCACATCTTAATTTGCCCATTCGTAGTTTTGACAGTCACATGATTTAACTACGCTTATTATTTACTTCTGGGTCCAGAGAAAATGAACACCTATGTGTCAGACGGGCTCTGACAGATACAATTAGTACTTGTACATTGCTGGTATTTAATAGGAATCCACTCCTCAAGTTTCCTTTCATCCAAGCTTTTACTCATTCGCCACAGCTTGGTTGATCACAAGGCCATTAGTGCTCCAGAATCAAAGAAATAAGGGACCTTGATCATGGGACAAAGAGCTTAATCCAAGTGGTTGAATTCTAGTAACAGAAAATGCAATATCTACGTGATGAATGTTGGTGCGTTTAGTAAATATTTGGTGAATAGTTATGCTACTATCTTATGTTTGGCTAACATGTATACGTACAAATGTACTTATTTAACCTAAAGCAAGACCTTTTTTTCAAGCAGTCTAGGTGGATTAATGCAGAGTATAACGTTAGTCAGCAGGCTTTATTTTAAGAATCCAAACAGAAGTTGCATACCAATCATGGTTGACAAGACAGCTGAGCTTTGCACTTGAGAAACTGGTGTGAGCGTGTTACCTAAGGTGCATTTCGACCAAGAGTTCCAGGGTCTTTTAGCCCCCAGAACTACATTCCCCGAAACTAAAAGGTTCCTGTGACCCCATTAGTGTCTGCGTTTCGACCGCGGGCTGAAGTCCCGGGTAGATAGTGCAAATCCGGCCAGTGACATATGGAGAAAAAAATTATATTAAATAAGATTTTGAAATCTTAATAAAAAAACTAACTTTGTAAACTCCACAAACACTGTTACATTCAAACGAAAGTCCCAGGACCTTTGAAAAGTACTACCCACCAAGCAGGGGCTTTTCAGGGGGGAGATTATCTACCCCTGAACTAAATTTAGTCCCTGGTTCATTCGGTCGAAAGGCACGTAGTTCAGGGGTAAAGTCCATAGTTCCGGGGTAAAGTTCCTGCGGTCGAAAAACGCCTC
Source organism: Notolabrus celidotus (assembly GCF_009762535.1). Classification (NCBI taxonomy): domain Eukaryota; kingdom Metazoa; phylum Chordata; class Actinopteri; order Labriformes; family Labridae; genus Notolabrus; species Notolabrus celidotus. Next base: position 13,838,383 of record NC_048292.1, read on the forward strand.
TAGATCTTCATATTTTGTAGCTTTGGGCCAGACACCAAGCTGCCAAATTCAACCAATTGCCCAAATCTATTGCCCCAACCTCTCATCAAATTTTTCTTAAGTCTAATTTGTAGCGTTATTTAGGAAGGCAAATTTAGCTGGTAAACAAATGGAAAGAATTCAAATGAAGCGAGTATTAGAAAGTGCTTTGGGATACAACTTTGGCATCTGTCATGCCAGCTGGGGGACCGTAGATAAAGAAATGAGGGACAGTGGCTTGTTTGAGTGGATCTAAAGTGTGAAAGCTGTAAGATTAACTATGCGCCTCTGTGTTGATGTTGTTTAGTATTTGCAGGACTCTTAATCTGAAGGTGTGGTTTAAACTGACCTGACTGCAGGGTTAATTTTTGGAATAGCATGTTTTCTACAAAATCAATAGTGAATGGCAAAGTATCATGGAGCAGAAGGGCCGTTCTGTTGCAATGATTGTAGCTTCTCACCGCTCTACCATCCCCTATGTAATTACTTTTAAATGCACAGGCAGTTTCAGCCACCAGCCAGCTGATGACAGGGAACTCACAGGGTATCACTTGGCATGGCACCGTGAAGCTTCCCCCTCCTCTCCCTCACTTCCTCCCACCTCCATCACCCTCATCAGTCACTGCCAGAATCCAGTTTGATTTGCTTTTGAAAGCATCTACATGCCTCACAGGGAATATTTAGTAGGCTGTCTTCTTTTACATATTCAGATTCCATGTCTTCTTGCCCCATGAATCATTCATTTTTCCCTTATCTCACATGTCTTCACTTGTTAACCATGTGATATTTGGATAGTGTGATTTATGAGGCTGGCATGGCTGGGCATCTCTGCTGAATTTATCATCAGCTGAAGAGGTTATATTTCACTCCTCAGTCTGCGTTGTTTTCACTGGTGACCACTCAATGGAACACCAAAGACAAACCACTTTAAGGGGCAGACAAATATGAGTCTGCAAGGATGGGTAAACCTGGCGTGCTCCATAAGAAAGCACAGCACAACAATATCCACTTCATAGTATCCTTCGAATTAAACGGTTTACTCAAAAGAAACAATTTGAGAATGAATATTACACAGGAGGGAATTCTACTTATACTAGCTTAACTAATGTTAGCATCTACAAGCTTAGAGTGCCTGTGTCCATTAATGTCTTTATTTTAGCAACCACTTTGTTGAAGCAAACTAGGCTCCTAATAAAGTATAAATAACAAAGAATAACATTTGAAACACCACAGTCTTTTAATGCCACTTCCCTGTCACAGACCAATCAAAATCAGGAAGGAGCGGGACTTCTGATAACATTTTTGTAAACAACAAATTTGGATGGGAAATTGTGTGTTTCTTTTAAAGTAACAGTGTCCAGGTCTAGAACTGATGCTTATGCTATGACACAACTTTTGACGATTGTTTTTACATTTTTTTGTAACACTATAAGTATTTCAATAATGTAACTACAATATGTCAATAATGAAAAAAACTAAGTACAATCCTAAAACAAAACATCATAGAGTTTTTAAAGAGGCCCTTTAAGTGACTACCCAGTGCCAGCATATTCTAAACTTGCTAGCCATTATTCTGATGGCTACAGTTTTCAGTGATGGCTACATCCAGGCGGATACCATGACCTGGTAACTGATTCACCTGTTTGATATCTGATATTTGATATCTATATTGATAACTATATAGCAAGCCAATGTTAGCAAGTTTGTTAGCTTTGACAATTAACTAAAGTTTTAACCAGTCTCTGTTGCTACAACAGTTAAAGCTGCTGTTGTTGGTAGGAATGGTGTAAAAAAGTTGCTTTTTTTCTGCTGGGTATTGAGAAAAGGTCATAATGCCCATCTGTACTCATCGGTAAGTGAAGTTATTTGAGACTATTGCGAAATCTCTGCGTTTTCCAATGCCTTTGAATCAAGCAATGTTATTATCCCCCTTGTTCCTGTTATGACGGACCAATCATAGCTTATCTCCAATCCTCTGTCCTGATTGGTTAAGGGGCGGCTCCTACTATGTCCTCTAATTGGTTATGAGTCCGGCACTATCATGACTGCACACAGATCTGTGTTGGGGGGCTAAGAGGAAATCTGGTTGGGAGGGATAGTGTTGACATTCGAAGTCCCTTTCTCTGAACAGATGTTTACTCTCTGACTACAAACAGCAGCTTTAATGTTTTTTTGTTATATAAGTAGTGCAACAAAAAGTCAGTAGTGAATGAAAGTTTGTTTCCTGAACACAGAATAGAAAAGCGCTCTCTACTGGCTAGCATCTGAGCTGTTTGCTTGACTGCTACAGTTTTGTAACAGGACTGAGTCTCTGCAAGAAGTTACCATTATTTTAACCTAAGATGAAATGCTTTTTGAAAATTGAAACACACCTCTTTTTACTTTATTTAAAGTCTTTTTTTCCTCTGTTCTCTTCTTCCTGCATTTTTTGTATTTTTTGAACATTCAGAATTGCTTCATTATTGTTAGTTTTTTGAAGAAACTGACTCTTAAGCACCAACACATGCACCCTGCCCTCCAAAATGTCCCTCAGGCCACAATAATGCATCTGATGAATAGATCTAACTGGAGGCAGTGTTGCTCTGGTGATACTTCTCATTTCTTCCGCTCATCATGGTGACCTCGAGCGAGTCACAAACACATCGCCTCAGAGATGGATCTGTTTACACTGAAACTGTGATTTGTTCCAGCGTTTGTTGGGGATTAGGGGACACTGCCTTGCAGCGACTTTGATTTAGTTGCTAAGGGCTCATCAGTGGTGCCTGAACTGCCCATTTGGGGGCATTTGATGTATGTTAGCATCCAAAACTCCAGTGGGAGACTATAATGGCTTTATCTATTTTACACAAAGGAAACACAAGCACAGGCACAGCGAGGAAGGACACACTTCTCTCCATTTAAGTGATTTATTTTATCCATCCTCCTCATCATTTATCCCACACACAAATAACCCATCAATAACTTACTGTCACGAAAACTAGTGGGACACTTCACACTAAATGTGCTCTTTTCTTGTTAGTTTACTGTTTTTTATTAGCAACACGGGGGTGGTGGGGATACCAATGCTTCCTGTATGAGGTCTTGTTACCCCTTAGATGTCTTGTTACCGATGTCACGGAAACCAGCAGGACAAATCCATTAAGTGCCATCCACAGGGAGGGGAGAGATCAGGCCTGAACAAATTGCTGCCACTTATCATTGGGACATGCTTTCTTCTGCAGTACCAGAGGGAGATATTTAAGAGTCAGCCTAAACACTCTTTTATCCAACACTGCAAGGAAACAAATCCTTGGTAAAGAAGGTGGAGGTGGAGCGTGAGAGCTACAAGACCGTGAGAAGAAAAAATAAAAAAGAAGTGGGAGGTAGAGAGAAAACAGAAAGTGTAGTTGCTGTTCAACATCTTTTTTTTATCCGCTCAGAACTTTAAGGGGTCAATCCAATGAAGAATTTGAAGTTCTCTGACATCAAGATAGAGACACCCAATGCAGTGCCCGCTGAGTAATATGTGATATGCTAAAACTACTATTGACATTTCACTGCTATTTACAGATTCTGCATTAAAAAAGCGTGACCAGGTTTTGATATCTTAAGAGTTCTAATTTGAGTTTGTTCACTAGTGTTATAGCAGGCATTAGCTGTTTACAGAAAAATGTATGTTGTGTGAAGAGTAAAAAGGATGGAATACAATCTGAACAGTGCAATACTAAACATCACTCATGCATCTCCTTAACATCCAATCAACAGTAACTTCATTCTTTCCCCTCAAGTTGCTTCTATAACTAAAAACAAAGTCAAGGCTAGACGTTCATCACTGTGAAGTGCCGGTCACACCAAAAGTCCCCAACTGTTGGCTTGTACTCCCAGAGGCAGAATCAACATCAGACAATACAAAGGGGAACTGTAGTACTTTTTTTTACTGGTAGCAACTCGATTTCAATGTTAAAACCCATTGGTGATTTTCTGGCAACTCTATATTCCTCTGTGAAAAAACGTCTACTTTTCTGTAATTCCAGTGTAGCCAGCAGTTAGCGCTTGACCACTTCCAACCAAGACTTGTTTTGCTATGTGCTGCATTGTTTGCAGTCTCATTGGCAACTTATGAACTGAAATTCTTCATCATCTTTCTTGGTTCATTACAAATGCTGAAGTCGTGCCAACTCCTCTTTTGTAAGGGAGTCTCAGTTTCACTGTAAATAGTTAACTACACAGAGGTTTCACTCTGGCTTACTTCAGCATTAGGTATTGAACCAAAATAACCCATCTTTCTTGAGATTCACTCGCAATTAATGAGTCTTAAGTTTGACAAATTGGCATCATGACCCCCTAGTACGTTTTCTTCATTATTATGTAAAATCTGCAAATAATACAACTTTTTTCATAAATTAATAAACATATAAATTCTATCTACAGATTCTGAATTAATATGCAGGCTGTGTTTTGGTATCTTAAGTGATCTTGATTCAGTTGTCAGTTAGTGTTTCAGTGGACATAAGCTGATCACATTAAAAAAAACCTCTGTTTGGAGAGTAAATAGGATGGACGATAACCCCCACTGTGGAATACTGGTCGTCCCTTATGTATCCGCTCAGCATCCAATCAACAGTAATTTCATTCTTGCCATACAAATTGCTTGTCAGACTGTATGGCCAGAAGCCCTTTACGGCTAATCAATACTACCAATTTCTTAATTTGGATCAGACCATATCATCCATCTCAGTTTCACTGTAAATGGTAAGTTACTCAGGGTTAGAGTGAGGGCTTCACTCTAGAAGCTGACTTTCTTGTGATATACAAATTTAATTGGTATGTTTCAAGTTTGCTGAATCAACATGACCCCCGAGTACAGATTGTACATACACACACACACACACACACATATATATATATATATATATATATATATATATATATATATATATATATATATATATATATATATTATGCAGTTTGTTCTTTATTGTATCTTTAATCCAGTTGTTCTCACAGAGACACACACACACACACACACACACACACACAAACACACACACATGGAAGTATGACTCATGCACAGCATCACTTTGACTTTCAGCCCACTCTCCCTGGCAGAGCTCAGCTTTTTTTTTTTACCCTATCAAACTAGACTGTTGAAGTATTAAGCCAGTAAGAGCTACTGCAGACAAACAGGTAAACAAAACGTTTACTGTATGTCTGTCCCCCCCGAGTACCAGGAAGAGGATTTTTTCGTATTCCCGAAATATCAAATTGAATCATTTTGTTTTTGTCCCCCTCCTTCCTCCCTCTCTCTTCCCTCTCCCCTCCTTTTTTTGCTCACTTTCTACTGCTGTGGATTTTGGTGTGTGTTCTGAGAGCAAAAAAGTAGAAGAAAAATGGAAATATGGCATGATAGCAGATTGACGTCGGATTCAATATCTGTGAAGAGGCCTCCTCTCAGCCATCAACGTCAGTGGCTTAATACTGACAAATGTGTGTGTCTGTTTGTGCGTGTATTTGTGTGTGTGTGTGTCATCTCCTTCCTCTAAAAGCGTTGACATTTTGTCATTTTGTGCTAGTGTGCTTTTTGTGTTTTGTACTTTTGCACCAACATGACTCATTCAATCTTTCTCTGCCTCTGTGTTCCAGCTAACATAATTTTGAATGAGCTAAATTGGACCGAGGCCTTGGAGGAAGTTTTCCGGAAAAACAAAGAGGAAGATCCCTCGCTTCTTTGGCAAGTGTTTGGCTCTGCCACCGGACTGGCTCGGTACTACCCAGGTGAGCAGCCAACCAGCCAATCAGGGTTCTGTAGTCAGTAATGGAGATAGAAAGTACTAACAAAGTGCCATTTTATAATGTTGACATAATGTTTCAGAATTGTAGTGTTTTTCCGCCTCTGCATATGTTTGCACTAGTCTGCACAATCTGTACCCTTCACCCCTTAGACCACATTTAGGTGGCTAATCAACACAGTGCCTCATTATCATAGCACCCCTGTAAACTCGGATCACTGCATGGGTAATGAGATTAAAAGAACATGGCTGATTTTTATTTTGGTTTTGCACCTGAATTTAAATGCTCCTAGTTTAAAAGACAACTAGAACATTTCATAAAAAGCTAAAATTATCATTATATGGGACTTTTATGATATAAATAAAAACTTAAAGCTCCTGTGAAGATCTTTCCACTTATGTCACCTTTTGCGCCCCCTGTTGACAGAGGTATCTATTACTATTGTTTTGAATATGTGTAATAATAATAATAATAATAATAATAATAATAATAATAATAGCTTTATTTATATAGCGGTTTTCAAAACATATTACAAAGCACTTAACAAACAATTTTAAAAAGCAGTAGGCAGTAGTTAAAAGCATGTCTTTATCCAGCAGAAGTAATAAAACAAGGAACAAATCAATAAACCATAAAACCAATAAAAAATCTAAAATAGAGATAGTCTTTAAAAGCGACTGAAAAGACGACAGTGTGTCAGCTTCCCCGATATTCTCCGGCAGGTCATTCCACAGCTTAGGGGCCTGGACAGAAAATGCTTGATCACCTTTGGTTTTTCTGTTTGAGCGTGGAATAGTTAGTAAAGACCTACCGGAGGATCTGAGGTTACATGATGGCTTGTAGGGAGTCAAGAGGTCAGCAATGTAGTCTGGAGCTGACCCCCTACGAGCTTTAAAAGTCAACATCATCATTTTAAAATCAATTCTAAAACTGACTGGGAGCCAGTGAAGTGATTTTAAAATGGGTGTAATGTGTTCTCTCCTGCTGGACCTGGTTATGTTTTAGGATTAGTTGGAGTTTTTTGAGGTTATTTTGTAAGAAATAAGAGTAAAGTGAATTGTAGAAATCTAACCTGGATGAAATAAAAGCACGAATAACTGTTTCTAGGTTTTTGATTGATAAGAATGACCAAATTTTTGACAGTTTTCGTAATTGGAAAAAGCATGATTGGACAACAGAATTAATATGTTTATTGAATCTGAGGTGAGAATTTAGGTAGTAGGGATGTTAACAATGAATCGAGTATCCGTTAATTGATTGTGAAGAATGCACTTGAGCACGTTTTTTTTGTTTTTGATTGTCTATCACACAAACATGTGGTCTCATATTTCGTTAAGCTATCAGGGAGGTGTTTTATGTTTAAAGCATGTTTCGATGCGAATCAGCTGGTTTAAGGTGTTGCGTGCAGCGGAGACGTTCAGCTCAGGGCTGCGGCTGTGCAACATCCCTTGGAGGTAGTATTTCCTGATAAAAAGGACTCTGCTGTCTTTAACTGTAGAATGTGTCAATAACTGAATACTTACTGCGGAAAAAAGATTTAGAATAGGCTCAACGTGCTGTCAACTGTCATGTCAAAAACCTACCCCTACCCTGAAGTGGTTACAAGCACTAAAATAATGAATAGAAGGTGTCAATCTTGCTGTTGATGGTCTTGTTTGCTTTTGTAGGTCCTAAAGAGACACCCTGTTAATATCAGTTTCATAACTAGTCAAAAACTCTTCAGAATCAGAATCAGAATCAGAATCAGCTTTATTCGCCAGGTATGCTTGAACACACAAGGAATTTGACTTTAGTAAACTGTGCTCTCTTTGTACAAGGCATAAGAATAGGAATAAGAATAAGAACTACAATAAAAAATGAAATAAAAATATAATAACAATAACCTTAGCTATAAATACAAAGAAACAACAAATAGGCTTGACTAATATGTACAGGCTAAAATAATATGATAAAGTGCAGTGGTGAGTTGCAGAGGTAGTTTTACATTATAAAATAGTAGTTAAATAGTACAAAAAATAGAAATATGGAATTCTGCTTGGAGAACAACTCTTTACAGGAGCTTTAATTTCTGGAACATAAGACAATTTTGCCCCTGACATTCATGTTCAAATGCTTACTGTGAACTTAACATACTTTTCTGTAACCACTTTTTCTTTCTGTAATAAAACCCAGCATCTCCTTGGATAAATGCAAACACCTCAGACGATAAAATCGACCTTTATGATGTGCGCAGACGACCATGGTGAGTATAAACTGTCCTGATTCGTCCCTGGTGATTTCATCGTCTGTCGTTTTTTTTTCTACTGATTCATAAGAGCAGTCCCAAAGATCTGTCACACCACCTCTGTATATTTCACTTAATAGCTATTAATTTACAGCAGCTTTATTTGCATATTGCATAAGCTGATTACTTATAAAAGCAACTACATGCACACACAGGCTAGCAAAACGTTTAAAACAACCACATCAGAGTTTCTGATCAAAGCCAAACCCTCTCAGACTGAGCACAAAGATGATCAAGCTTCTGCATATCAAAGGGCAACGATACAAAGCTTTATTAGTCGCCTTAAACACATTAAAATCTGGCTTGTCACAACAGTTACCCTTTCAACCATGTTATTCAAATTTATTTCAACTCAAAAGCCCTGTTGGGTGCTGAATATTCGAACTCTTTACACAGACACACAACAGTCTGCACTTTAAAAGAATTGGGAAAGTAAAGGTTTAATGGAATTAAATGCAAATGATAGGGAGTGGTGTTTGCTTACACAATCAAAAATAAGAGTGATGACACAGCAGAATATACAGTGTTTGAATCTTTGTTGTTTTCTTTCCTTAGAAATCTGTTTCATAAAAAGCATCCCTGCACAGTAATTGCCTCTGTCTGTGTGTTTTCCACTTCTCTGCACACGTACATCTGTTTATCCGCTCAATATCCCCGACCTTTTGTGTGCGTGTGTGTGTGTGTGTGTGTGTGTGTGTGTATGTCTGCGTGTGTGTTATTACTCACCAGGTACATTCAGGGGGCGGCGTCACCCAAGGACATGCTGATCCTGGTGGATGCGTGAGTGAAGACCTTATGATTCATCTATTAGCCTACAGTCAGATTTTATTTTCTTATTTGCGCCCCGGAAGGCCGTGATGCTAACTGTGTGACTGGCCTCGCCATGCTGGGAGGGACTGCGCTGTGCTCACAGCTGCCTCAGAGCTCGTGTGACAAGCAGAAAGGAAAAAGGCAGACAGAGTATCGGAGGACTTTCTCATTTACAGTTCACTTGTTTCTTCCAGTGGTTGATACCCTTAAAAGTTGAAGTTTTGAAAGATGTTATTAAGCGACTTTTCTGGAGTAGTATCAGCCATGACAGCAGTCCAGCCTTTAATCAGGTTCTAACGCTTCAGCTCATTTACAAGAAATACAAATACTGAGTCATCTCCTGGTTACACAACATTTTAAATCAGAGAACTGACTTCTTCCAATGTATTTACCAAGGTCTTAAACTTGAAAGCCCTTTCCTGTCGAGAATAAATGCAAACTTACCAAAAATAACCCAGAGATAATGTATAGTGAGCGGGTTGTTTTTGCTGATTGGAATCCCAACAGGGTAAGCAGGACCTCAACATGAGTGGAGTGGAGAGGTTTTGTCTCACCCTGAAGATGTTTTGCCACTATAACTATCTGCTCGTTGTATATTATCCCTGCTTATTGCACAACTACTCACTTAAAAAAAATCAGACCAAATATCGATTTGAAAAAGGTTTTAGTCAGTTTCCCTCAAAGTTTCAGCTGCATCCACGACCTTGTCACTGTCATAATCTGTGACTTCTGTTTCTCCAGTTGTCACTTCTTAAACACAACCGTATCCCAAACTGTGCTCTGTCTTATTTTATTTTTTTTAAGTTATATTTTTGGGCTTTTTTTCCCTTTATTGGACAGGACAGCTGAAGAGAGACAGGAAATGTGGGGAGTAGAGAGCAGGGGAAGATATGCAGGAAATGGTCGACCGGCCGGGAGTCGAACCAGCGACCTCTGCAACGAGGTCTATAGCCTCTATACGTGGGACGCTTAGACCGCAAGGCCACCAGCGCCTTCATAATCATATAATTAACAGTGTAATCCTAAGGGCCTGTCTCCACATAGCAGTGTCTCAGTGTCCTCAATGCATAAACGCCCTCAGCGTCAACTGTTTCTTGATGCTGCACTATCAGCGCTTTCAGTTGGAATTAGTTCAGTATTCACTTCTCTATCCGCAAACATTCAAAATCAAGAGGGGGGCGGGACTTCTCATATCAATCTTGTCAACAACTACAACAACAACAACAACAACAGCAAAGGTCAGTGTAGCGTATCTTTCAGGTACATTTCCAGGTCCAGAGGTGCTGCTTATGCTACAACATGACTTCTGGGACTATCTTTAAGTTTGTTTTCCTTTAAGGCATCATTAAATAAAAGCAGTAAACACAGATGAGAAGTACTCTGAAATTGAAGTTGTGAGCGCTGCCAGTTCAAATAACAGCCTCAATGGACACAGGCCCTTGAGGAAGAGCAAACCAAAGGTGACTTTAAATCATACATAATGTTGTCTGTGTACTTTGATTATCTTGTTCACCGTAGTTTATTTTGAGTTCATCCTACACACATTATATTGATGTTAAAAATACTCAGTAGTGCTAGTTTAACATTTTCAAAAGTTTGAAGCAACTATACAAGCCTGCTTGTTCATGAAGATACTAGCAGTCTGAATATCTGAAATCTTTGCCTTCTGCTAGTGAGTAGTTTTCTACACTGCAAGTGGAAAGCTTGGAACGCTGCGATGATAGCTTGGGAGGAAAATCTAGATTTTGGGGAGCCCCCAGCTCTTCTTTCAGCAAAAAAAAAAAAGGTCCAGTTGTCTGATACACAAAACACCAAAAGGCAAATTACAGAAAGATCTCTTCGTTTATTCATGCCACATTGCCTGGTCTTATTCATGATTGCAACAAGAAGAAAAGGCAACTCAGAACAAATTACTCAGATCATTTCTTATTGGAGGAGGAGAGCTGAGGCAGGCTGTGGTGGAGTTACAAAGCTTTGTGCCATTGTTGCGTTGGTTTAATTTTCAATAAGTGGCATTCAGCATATTTATTTATTTCCACTCAAACCAGTCAATTAGTTTTTTCCAGCTATTTCATTTGTTTGTATCGTGAAAAAGATAACATTTTTATTTCCGTACTGCAGGAGTGGCAGCGTTTCTGGTCTAACCCTGAAACTCATTCGAACGTCTGTTAGCAAGATGCTGGAGACGCTCTCCGATGACGACTATGTGAACGTGGTTTATGTGAGTATTCATACTGCTTGTACTTTAATGTCATCTTCGACTTCAAATCCTGTCATAAAAGCTGTTTTGACTTTGAATATAAAGTACAATTCCAGGTTGCTGAATGTTAATGTGGATGTATTCGTGGCGTGGCCGTAGCTTTACTCTCTCTGTTTGAGTTATCGATTTTGAATTGACAGCGATCTTCCAATGCACCCCACATGGATGGATCTTCATATATGCATGAGTGCATGCATGTTGTTTCTCATTTTCAAAACTTATTTCTACAGTGTATATATGTTTGAGTGTGCATGAGTGTTGATGCAGAGTTTCGTACACGAGAAATGTCTTCGGAGCATCAGAGCTGAGTCCAAAAATGTGAGCCTAATAGAAAGACAACATGACAGCTCAAGTAAACCCTGAAATGCCACACGATAAGCCAGACGAATTATTTCTTCTCTGTATTTATGATTCATTTTCTTTAGTCAGTGCCATGGACTTGAAAAGCCACACTAGCCTGATTGAAATTCTTGAAGAGTCAATGGCATCAAAGGAATCACTGATGTGGAGACTGCAGAAATATCCATTCATCATCATATCTAGATCTAAGGCTCGTTCAGTTGAGCACTTTCTTTTGTCTTGATAAAATATGTTGTTTATAGAAAATGACATAATTTTTAACGATAACTTCTATTTGATAATTTCGCGAAAACATACTGGAGGCAAGTTTTCATCACTGCTGGAATCAACCACTGACAGTGGACAACACATCTCTGACAGAAGTGTCTCCCTCCAGTGACTTGCATTTTTGCATGTAATTCTTTATAGACTTGGATTTCCCTGCACTTTATTTTGAAATACACCTTTAATCCTCAATTTGGCCTCTCTTTTTTCTTCTCCTGAGCCGGAGCTGAAAAGAGCTTTTTCAATCTGCTCTCCAAATGAACCATGAATTACATTTTCTTTCACTTCCATTAATACAGCATTGGGTTGTGTTGTTGTTTGGAGCTTTCAAATCAGCTAAGTGACGGGGCTTTTGAAGTTAATGAAATCAGGCAGCAGCATAATAAGAATATTGATGGCATCCGGCTCAGTTTGTAGACCTTGGGAAATAAATTCAGAGCTTTTTGAAGGTATGATCTATAACAACCTTTCGGAATGAAAAGTGCACCAGGCATCCTTCAACTCTGTGTTGTGTGTTTGTGTGTTTTGGACTGAGTCAGTACATTAAAGGGTCTTCTATGTTTTCCTCTTTTACCAGTATCTTTTCTTAATATTATCCTTTTTGGACGCTTCATAAAACTGCTGTACAATAGATTTGTTAAGCAAAGTATGCAACCTGTATCTATCAAACATTGAGTCTGAATATTAACGAGTAGCACTTAAAGGTTGGCACTGGTACCACAGATGGGACCAAAACAGGGAACTTTTTACCCACCCTGCTGTTAACAGTTGAGCTAATATGTTTCTCACGAGTCAGGATGTGCTTCCACTGGCTCTGCTGCGTTTTTGTTTCGGCTCCTTCTCAGCTCCGACAACCCAAAGCCCTCTACAGCAGATTTTTTTTTACTTATATTTTGGCTAGGGGTGGGAATCGAAAACTGGATCCGACTTAGAACCGGTTCCAATTGATCAATTCCATAGGAATTGTACACCTCAAATGTTATCGATTCTTCTTAACGATTCATTTCCCAGCACGACATCACATCACGTCGCGGTACGTTGCATTACTTCACACACTCTGCGACTCAGAACTCCTTCAACAACGAGGAAACATGGAGTAAGAAGCGGTCTAAAGCATGGCTCCATTTTAGTAAAAGAGATGAGAACAATGCCGTGTGCAATCAGTGCAACGCTGTCATCTCATGTAAAGGTGCATTTACCTCAAATATGCTGAAGCATTTGTCGACTCCGCCTCGAAGTTCGGGGTTTGCATCGGGCCAAAGTGGAGAAGGGTTCCATGTGAACCTGTTCGCATCTGGGAGGTGAACCCCCGCCTACCTCTCCCCTTTCGGAGTCGGGACGCTTTCTCTCAGGCTCGAGGGTACACGTCCGGAGTCACGCGCCTGAAAATGAAGCACCAAGAGCGTGTAAAATACCTCCGCAATGTGCCCCGGCGGAAAAGCGTTTTTCCTCTCCAAATTCAAAGTCTTTAATCCAGGCTCGGGGGGCCACGTTCATGTTCAGTCTTGTGCAGACATAATTTTGGAAAAATAAAATGGTTCCTTTTGGTGCAGAAGACTGTGTAGAAGTACTTTTTTCCCCCTCAAAAAAATACTGAGTAATCATTAGGAGAATTGATAAGGAATTGGATTGATAAGTAGAATCGACAATGGCATTAAGATTGATTAAATCTTATCAATTCCCACCCCTAATTTTGGCTTAATTCTATCAATTAGCAGACAGGAAGCTAGACAGGAAGTCAAGACACTAAAACAACATTGAAACATCTGATTTTCAGAGTAAAACACACTGGTGTTGACGCCGGATCATATTTCACGTGACTGCAACAGGCCTGGAGTGGACAGGTCAGAGGTTTTCAGAGGCCACTGAAAAAACAGGGATGAGGTGAAGCACATCATGGAGGTAGAAACCCATTAATGCTGTTATTACCCGGGAATATCCTTGGTCTCGTGACTCCAGCTGTCTGATGGTGCTACTCTATCCATCCTGCGTTCTGAAAACACAGCTAGTGAGCTCCATTAGGAAATGTCAGTCTGTGTTGATTTTGGCCCCCCCTGCGGACAAAATGTGTCATCAGTGTTTCATGACACCCCAAAAACCTTTGTCCTGCTCCCTTGAACAATCAAATGTATCACTCATTGAGAGCTATACTGCGGAACCAAGCAGCAACCTCCGGTCTCAAACTATGAAGCCCATGAGGAAGTGTTATAAACTGCAGTTCATCGAGAATCCACTTGAGGCTGGCTGCAGAAACACCGGAAACCACATACACCAATTCAAAATAGACAATCTTTGCAGCATTAATAAACATGTTTACAGCCTGGTTAAAAAAACGGCTTGGCTCTACGTAGCTAATCTCTCTATCGGCACACACTGTACGGGGGTGAATTTTTTTCTAATGCGACGGTTCAGAAGATATTAAGATTACAAGTTTTTGCCCAAATAAGGACATGACTGACTTGACTCCCAGTCAGGAACACATAGCTGTTGACTAGGAGGCTCAAACTCCGCCCCGTCACACTATACCTGGTTGAGTTCTGCATTTCCAATATGGATGCCGCCGTCGATTGGCTTCAAAACAGCGTTCAGGAACAGATGGGATACTACGTCCATATTTTATACAGTCTATGTGAGGAACATGGATAAAAGCTGTTCAAGACATCAAAATTAACTTCTCTTCTTGCTGATGGTCTATTTTTCTTTTTTAGGTTGCAAAGAGACATTAGTATTAATTTCAGTCTGTTTCATACCCACCTAAAAAATCCTCACAGGAGCTTTAAGTGAATTAAAGAATGTTTTTGTGTTCATGAACATCTACTCTGGATATAGAGAATGCTGATTTAAAAGATGTTGTTGGCTTAATCTTCTGTAGCATGTACTGAGCTAAAGTTTGAAATCACTTTGCTTTACTTTAGTCACTTTAAGTGTGTGTGCGTGTGTGTGTAGGCGTGCGTCTGTTTAGAGGAAGAATGTCTTGGCAGTATTTGCCCTGAAACTTCCAGCATGTTGAGTTTTTGGAAGCAGTCTTTGTGAGCTGCAGCATCCTTTTGGCATTCTAAAAACAAAAACCCATGTGATGAAAAAACACAGAGTACTCAGTCTTTGTGAGCTGCAGTTGTTGTCTTCCACGCCGTCTTATATAATTACTCTTGAAAAGCCGTGAGGAGCCAGGAGTGAATACCTTTGCTGTTTTTTGAATTAAGTGTTTATGAACCTTGAACCATTTGATTTAAGCTGCTTTAAAAGCTCACTCTGAATCGCTCGTTATCTGTGAAGGCTGACGACAACAGCCGACATAACCACTTAACTTTCGTCATTGTATCCACAGACTGAGTTAAAGTCTCATTAAAGTGCTTTTTCAACGCATAACTGACATGTTTTTGTAACCGCAGTAAGATCTTTTTGTTATTTTTCAAATATATCTCAACTTGTAAGTATCCAGATCCAAGCCAGAGCAAAGAGGCAAATAAATCATAGAGACTATCTGCAGGTTTTCTTTTTCCGTAGCGATATTTGTGCACCTTGTGTGTTTGAAAATGCATGTGTAAGTGTGTGAACATGTTTTCAGTCAAGGCCAAAACAGATGCTGGGTATTAATGAGCCATGTCCCAGACCACTGTAGAAGCACCGTGTGTGTGCATGAATTGAAATACTTCCATCTGTTCCTCCACATTAACTATTCACTGATATTAATCTAATTACTCTTTACATGCAGAGCTGTGTAAATGTTATTTAACCAGTGTTTGTCTCTGCGGCATGATCTTTCCATAATCAAGCTCTTTGTTTTGTTTTTTTGTTGTTTTTTTTACCTCCTTATGCCACTGTTTTCACACCCCCACCTGCTCTCCTGCTCAATCCTTCCTTCTGCTCCTTTAGCTCCCTCCGGTCTGTGCAGATTTGATTAAGACTGATTTCATTCCATGCATGACAAATTTTCAGTAATATCCAAGAAGCTAAAGCGCTCTCAAAGTAGATGTGTTTACTCCATCAATGTCGTTGGGAGAACTTTTATTAGATTTAATTAAAAATTGGATAAATTGATTCTTTAAGATACTTTCAGTCTCTCTTGTGTGTGTGAAAGTCACCGCATGCCTCCGTAACCAAAGGGAAAACAGGCCACATATTTGACTCGAAATATGTGAAAGTGCCTTCCCTCCACTTCCCGTCATCCCTCCTTCCCTCTTCCCCATCCAGTTCAATGACAAGGCCATGCACGCGGCGTGCTTCAAAAACCTGGTGCAGGCCAACACCCGCAACAAGAGAAAGCTCAAAGAAGCTGTGCAGAGAATCACCGCTAAGGGGATCACCAACTACAGAGGCGGCTTTGAGCTTGCCTTCGAACAGCTTGCACAGGTAAAGTGTCAGCAGGGACGTGTCTGATATGGTCCTGTGTTGTTTCATTGTTTTATCCAAGAATGTCCCTTTAAACCATAAAAACCAACGCAGCAGATCAAAGGAATCAACCAAACAGACTGAAATCATTATGTATTATTTGTTTACATATCCATTTCATTCAACTATGATATTAATGAAGGAACACACAGCAGGACAAACTGCCAACTCTATCCCTGCTGTGTTTCAATGAAGTGTGAGTATGTGACGCCCTCCTCTGGTTGTTGTTGGTGGTATTACAAGTTATTGTCATTTATGTTGACATCAGAATGCTTTAGAGTAATAATAATAATAATAATAATAATAATAATAATAATAATAATAATAATAATAATAATGATGATGATAATAATGATAATAAAAATAAAATTTATTTACATAGCACTTTTAAAAAGAGGGTTAAAAAGTGTTGTACAAATGAGAAAAATAATAAAAGAGAATAAAAGAGAAATGTGAGGAATTTCTAGAAACAAAATAAGATAAAAAGTGTAAGAGGACCAAATATAAAATAAATTAAACAATATGAAAAGAAATAAAACTACATCAAAAGGCTTAAAAAATAACAAATGGATAAAAGGAAATAAAATTAAACATCTTACAGGTAAAGATAAGAGGCTAAAACAATCAAAAGGATCAAAGAGACTAAGAAAAATGCCTTTGATCCTTTCTGAAATGGAATAAAATCAGCGTTTGGAGGATTGAAATACGCTTGGAAAGCATCTCCTGTAAAAGCACTTGTATAATAATGTGTTTTTAAAAAAGAGTTAAAAGAGGATAAAGGAATTCAATTTGAGTTTCAATGTGTTTTTACAATCCTAGATTGTCTGAGCACTGAAGATGGAATGGCTGTTTAGTTTTAATATTTTTACTTTTGTTTACAGAGCCTGGAAGAAAAATCTTTTGATATTATTTTAATATATTTTTCATCCTTTTTTTATGGTCACTGTCTTAATAAAATGGGTTTCTAAGCCTGTTTGGGCTTCACAAAGTGCTTTCACATGACACAATAATGAAATCTAATCAATGATCAGTTGTCAGTCTATCAGTCCTGGATGTTTCTTTAAGATGAAAAATTGGGAAGTATGTGTTCTTTTTTTCTGTGACTGAATTGTAAGTAAATTTCAAAAATTTCAAATTGTCTCCTAGTTGAATGTATCACGAGCAAACTGTAACAAGATCATCATGCTCTTCACTGACGGAGGAGAGGAGCGGGCAGAGGAGATCTTTGAAAAGTACAACCCGACACAAGAGGTAGGACTGCAGACTCCAGATGTCTGATAAAGCTGTTTTCATATTCACCATCATACTCATTTTTTACTATCTTTCCCTCTATCTTTTTCTTACAGGTGCGCATCTTCACATTTTCAGTGGGTCAACACAACTATGACAAAGGACCAATACAGTGGATGGCCTGCAAAAATAAAGGTATGACCTGGAAATGACGCTGTGGAGGCCAAATTAAACTTAAAACCTATTCTATTTATCTTTAGGATTAGGAGGTAAAATAATATCTGAAACTGTCTAAATTTGGTCCAAATTTGACAATAATTTTAAAAAATGAGGTTCAAAAATACTAAGTTAAATATACTGTAAGGAACTTTTGGTTTGCTGCTCTTTTAACGCCCCCTTGTGGACAAACCAGTACCTCCAGTCTCTTTGCTGTTTCTGTCCTGTACTTTTTTTGAGTGCTTTTTTTCTAACAGAAAATCTCATCCTCCTGTCTCTTACCTGTCAAACAAAACTTCTTAAGAATAAAGTAGTAATTTCAATCTCATTCAGAACTGGCTAAAAACTCCTCACACAAGTTAAATATTACTTCTTAACTGTTAAAGGTAAAGTGTGTAGAAACAGGAATATCTAGCAATATATAGCAGTCAGAATTTAGAGTAAAACGCTACCTTGCTCACTCCTTCTGTTAGTAAAGTAATGGTGGCCTTTGAGGACAAGAAGCTCCAATGATGAAAGCTAAGTATGATCCTCCATACTGTAGGTCAAATTTTTACCACCAACAAAATCTACCTTCTCAATTTTTTTTGCACACAACAACAATTCTTGTCTTCGTCTTCCAATTTGTGCATTTTGCACGGCCAGTCACTAAATACAAAAACAGGGATGTTACTAGTTTGTCCATTCTGTGCTACTGTAAAAACATGGCGGTGCAAGATGGCAGCCTCCAGGGGACCTGCTTCTATGAAGATATAACGGACTCATTTTAAGTTTTTAAGTTAACCACAACAACACAATATCTATATTCAAGTGATTATACACTAATTTAAACATACTTATAATAATAACACATTTTATTTATATAGCGCTTTTCAGAAACTCAAAGACACTGTACAACTGTTAAAATCAACACAAGCAAGGAACACAAACAAAACAAAACAACAGTACAATCACAAATTAAAAGCTCACCTTAAAAAGGTGAGTTTTTAAAAGAGATTTGAAAGCTGAAGGGTCAGAGCAGTTTTGGATATGGGAGAGAGTGAGTTCCAGAGGGTGGGGGCGGCTACGGAGAAGGCTCTGTCCCCCCAGGGTCGGTGCTTGGTTCTGTGAGGTGGAGACAGGAAGTTGGCATGTGAGGTACGCAAGTTATGGGAAGGAGTGTAATGGTGGAGGAGGTCAGTGAGGTAGGAAGGGGCCTGGTGGTGGAGGGCTGTGTGGGTGAGGAGGAGGATTTTAAGCTGTATGCGGTAGGGGACAGGGAGCCAATGAAGATGTTGGAGGATGGGGGTGATATGGTCACGGGTGCAGGTGAGGCAGCATGCAGCATAGTTCTGAATGTATTTCATTTTATCAAGGACTTTGGATGATGTGCCGTACAGCATGCTTTTACAGCAATCTAAACAGGATGTGATGAATGCGTGGATAAGGGTTTCTGCCGCAGAGAAAGAGGGATATACGGAGGCGGGCGATGTTTGGAGGTGAAAGAAGGCCGTTTAGTGAGCTGGGTGACGTGGTGTTGAAAAGAAAGGTAGCTGTCAAAAATGATTTCAAGGTTACGGATGTGAGGTGCAAGTCTCTTCTGCAAAATGCTGCTGCATATTACATACTGTGCCTTTGATTTAAGTTTTAAACCCTAGGGGAAAAATACCTTTGTTAACTTTCGCCAAGATTTTAATTATTGTGAGTATAATTTAACACTACAATATGGCCCCTTTAAGTTCATGTGAAAGTTGAAATACACCTGTAGTAAGGTATGGATGCTTTCAATGCTTTAGTTTGTTGGGTTTTCAATGCTAAAGTAGTATATTTAGCAGCTTTTAGACAATAGTTGATTTCAAGATGAGTTTAAATATGTTTATTTTTTCTAAATACATAACGTGCCCTCCACATCTCAGGGGATTGAAACTATTTTCTGTTTACTACTCTGGGTAAAAGCTGAAAATAAGCTGTGGAATATCAAAATTATGTCAAAACTAAGCTTTGGATGTAAACTTCATGTAATATCTTTCTCTCAGGTTACTATTATGAGATCCCATCAATAGGGGCCATCAGGATCAACACTCAGGTAACCTAAATCCACCTACACTACAGACCTTGTCTCTTCCTTCCTGGTGAATTGTGCCCTCTTGTGGTGAAAGGCCTGATGTGCATGCAGTGAATAAAAAGCTCTTCTCTCATCCTTCTTTGCAGGAGTATCTGGATGTTCTGGGCCGGCCTATGGTGAGAGCAGACAGAAGGGCCAAGCAGGTTCAGTGGACCAATGTCTACCTGGATGCTCTGGTAGGTGCAAGTTAAGTTGGTGTAAGAGGGGGAGGGAATACTGCGAGACGTGTGGGGGGAAAAAAGAGTAGCGATTGAGACATCTGTAAAAAAAAAAACCTCTGCAGGAGTTAGACATATCCTGTTTTCTGTCTGATAAAGAATGAAAGATAAATCTTCCTAAATGATGCTGAACAGTTGCTGTTTGACGCCTTCGTAAACTCAACTTCAACTCTGGTCCAGTCCAGTTTGTGAAGACAGATGAACTTGATTTGAAAAACGCTGCTTTTATCAGTTTCTGTGGTGCTTGAGCTTCTGTTTCAGGCGACAGTGAAGATAAGAGAGCAGTCTGGTAAACTCAGCCAAATGGTTTGGATGTGGTCATCTGTTCTCTGATAACAAGCTGTCAACGTTTGTGAATTTACTGACCTTGTCATCACCAAAAAATGTCTCTGCCTTTTGTTACGGGAAACATCTTATTTTGAAGATTAAGATTTTGGTTCCTCTGGGACATTTATGGTTTTAAATTATATTTGAATTATATTTTATGAAAAAAAACAGCATCTGCACACAATTTAGAATTTTTACATGGTCATTTTTAACCCTCCTGTTATGTTTGTCTCTCTGGAACAGCAATAATTTTCCTGGGTCAATTTGACCCGGGGTATATTCAACTATCCAAAAGTGTCAGAACCCAAAAAATCCCAATACAAAATTTTTTTAATCTAACTTTTAACTTCATTACTGACTATTTAAATCAAGATTTGGTCCATTGGTGTTCTTTAATTCTCACAGATCATGGTTCAATGATGATAACTCACTCGTTTTTCATTAAAATTCATGTTAAAACATTTTTTAATGTACATTGGAAAGTCCTAAATAGAAATACAATAGTTTTACATTTTATTTAAAAAAAATTTTTTTGTTTGTTTTAAAGAAGTGATGTTGATAAATTAACACGACTCCTCTTCTCTCACATGCGGCCCAGATTGTTATGCTACATTTAGCTGGTTTAAAAGGCTTATATTGCCTAAAATAGACTTTAAAAAGGGTCAATTTGACCCGCAACATAACAGGAGGTTAATCAAAGATTCACACTGAGTAGTTTATTTGACTGTTAGAAGACAGTCAAATTAGATTTTTCATCAAAAAGCACTGCCTACATACACACGCACAGCACAAGATCAGCAAACACATCATCACTCATTGGAGCTTTATTTGAATAAAAGGGATCAGACACATGTGGCATGTTGTGTCTAAAAGAGGCTAAAAGTGCAAACGTTTTGTATTTAAGTTGAAGTAGATACATTTTTACTGAAGTGAAGGCGTAAAAGTAAACACTAATAGTTGAAAAGTGGCCAATTTTAAACACCTACTGTATGTCTGTGCCAACTTAAACCACATTGAATTAAAGCTCCAGTAGGAAACTTTCTGTTTAAGAATTTGGCGTCCCCTGTGGACAAAAGTGATACTTCTTATTAGGGATCAACTGAGAGCAGTTTTACAGGCCAATACTGATACAGTTTATTACCACTCTTCATCATAAATCACCTAATAAAGAAAACCCCACACTACTTCATTACTAATTATTACAATACATAAATATGTAAATGTGAGTTTTTAGATAGATAGATAGATAGATAGATAGATAGATAGATAGATAGATAGATAGATAGATAGATAGATAGACTTTATTGGTCCCCCATTGGGGAAAATTATTTTGTTACAGCAGCTTATAACACGGGACAGGGGAATACAACAATGTACTAACATAGTATAAAATATAATAACAATAATAATAGCAATGATAAAGGTAAAATAGAATAAAATAAAATAGGATAGGATAAAATAAAATAAAATGAAATAACATATAGCAACTACTACAGATGTATACACACTATGAACTCTATTATTTCTGATAACTGCATTTTTTTACAGTTCATGTTTGTACAGACCAGTCATACAGTTATACACCAGTATAAGTAGCAGTAGTTGTTGGTGGGGAGACAGGGAGGTACGAATACAGACCTAGAGGGCAAGACACACCTGTAGCAGAGCCAAAGTAGTGCACCTTGAAATCAATAGGTTTTATACACAAAGATTAAAAATTAAATACCATAAAGAAAATTGGCCAAATGTGGATTATTGGCAATGGGAATCTGCCAGGCCAATCAAACTCAGGATGCTGGGAGAACAGTGAAAGAAAGGTAAACTGCCTTATCTGACTGCTGCCCCTTGTAAAGGTTACTGTCATTAAAAGTTACATTTTAGAAATTGTCCTGTTTTTTTTGCTAATGGTCTTGTTTCTTTTTAGAGGACATGAAGATGCATCACTGTTAAAATCAGTCTCTTCAAAACTTCTCACAGGAGCTTTAAATAAAATGAAAATTGTACTGAAAATAATAAATGAGAACTTTACTCCAGCATGCAAAACCAGTTAACCTCCGAACCTAATGTTTATTCAATATGTTGTGTGTTTCATCCGTAGGAGCTCGGCCTGGTGATCACTGGAACTCTGCCTGTCTTCAACAAAACCCACACGGGCTCAAAAGTAGGCAAAAGACAACCCAACTCCCAGGTTCTGTCATCTATCCATCCATCTTATTAACGAGTGATTTACTGACAGAATTTACAGTATGTCTGACACTTTGACCCCATGGGAGAATGTAGGTCTGCGGTTTCATGACACACCATAATGGTTACCAGACTAACAAAACTAACATCCAACATGATTACTCTCAATTATCCTCTCATCCTTTTCCTTTCATCCTTCTCTTTTTGTGTGGCTTTTTTTGTATCCTTTGTTGACGCTGAGGTCCCTTAAAGCCCTCCCACGAGCCTCCGCAGGAAGATGTCATAAAGCAGATATCAAAAAGAGATCAAACCTGCGGATCACAGAGACAAATGATCCGGTAGCTAAGTGCTTCAAGATGAGTTTGCATGTCTACCTCGAAGGACTCGGGGTAACCTCGGCAGCGGCTAGAAAGTAAAGGCTGGAAATGCCTTGTCAGTGACTCATGGCGGCATGTAAAGCTGTTGGGAATGAGGCTGTCCAGATTTCTGTTGCACCCCATTTCCTTGAAATCCTTCAGAGTGCGCTGAGGGACTTGACTCATCCAGAAAGAACAACAGGACTCATACAGTGACTCCTTCTACACACTGACTTCCTCCTTTTTTTCTCCCCTCTGTGTTTTTCTCTTTTAGAAATCTCAAAACCAGCTCATCTTGGGTGTTATGGCGATTGATGTCTCCCTTGACGATATCAAGAGACTGACGCCTCGTTTCACTGTAAGAACACATACAAAAGCAGTTATTTGTACAGTAGATGTCAGATATCCCACCTGTGTTTCACTCCCTCTTCTTTTCCTTTCTCCTTGTAGTTTGGACCAAATGGCTACTATTTCGCCATCGACCCGAATGGATATGTGCTCCTCCACCCTAATCTCCAGCCCCTGGTAGGCCAGATTACGAAATTACAATCATTTTCCACCCCAGCTGGTGTTCCTAATATTTAGATGCTTTGCAAAACCCATTATTTACTCATTAACAATGTTCTAACTGACAACAGAGACACAACATTCCTGATTGGGAATACAACAAGCTATTAACACACAGGGCCTGTTTACACCTGGTATTTATACGCATCTTGAGTGGTCTAATTAATAAAATCCATACACACATGTGGCCCAAGAAGACATTTGGGGTAAATTTCACTTTACCGCTCTTAAAGTAATTTAGCATGTTCATCAGTTTCATTGTAAAATTCAATCGATTTATAAAAACTGTGACGAAGACTGTGATGACATTACCCCCGGTGCTGCTTTTGATATGAGGAGTTAATTAGTACAGCCTGTTTATAAAGGTACACAAAGGTGCTAAAAATAGGAATACAAATGTTATGTTAAGAGGTATTATTACTCAGCTTTCTTATTGATCTTCTGGCTGTGTAAGATGCTTGATTCTGATTGGTCAGAGCCCCTTGACAACGGTTATTAACTTTCACTAACATGAGCAATGCCAGAGGCAGGGCGTAAAATTTACTTTTTACCTCATCTGCCATTGGCTAGTGACCTCCAAAAATCTACCTGCCAAGAAGATTTTTCACCTGCCAAATAAAAAAATCATGCCTTATTTGATTTAGAATAATTACCATACGTTTTTATTATGAAAATCCAACTTAAGCATCAGTTAAAGAATACAGTTATGTACAGATAATATTAGATTATTACTATTTTATTAGGTTATACTTACTCCGTTTAGCTGTCTGTTCCTCTTCTTGATCGTCTCCTGCCTCTTTGTTCACTCTTTTTGTTTGTAGTGGCTTCACGCCGGGAATGTGTCGCCACATCTTCCTCGAAACGCTCTTCCCAACTTGCTTCTTCAAGCAAAGGGAATGAATAGAACTCCAGTAGCTGACGTCACGCCATTCCCAACGTACCAAATCACAACACAAGTACAGCGCGCCACGAGGGTCAAAATAGCCTGACAGCCGGCAGAAATGGGCGAAAGTATGAAAACAAAACCTCACATGCAATACAAATTTTCCATCGGCCACTGGCGGGTGTGTTTTTGCTTTACAAGCCAAACAGATTTTTTTACCCGCCATTGGCGCTTGGCGGGTGTTCATTTTACACCCTGGCCAGAGGCAAACTGACCACACTTAAAGTCAAATCAATATTCAGATAAGTGTTCTGGCACATTTTGCTTCTGCTTGTTGACACCATAGACCAGGGGTTCCCAAAGTGTGGGTCGGGACCCCCTGGGGTCGTGAGATGTCTTCCAGTGTCTCTTTTTTAAATTAGGCTAAAAATAGTCGATTTTACCGATTATACTTTTAAAAAACCCCAACATAAATAGGAGCTAACCTTGAAATAAAACCTTGAAAATAGAAAATGTAATGTGCCTTTCTTTTTGCCAGATGACTCCTGAGTAGTTATAGTGAACAGTGAATTATCAAAAGCATCAGCAGCAGTAGGTTAATTCATGACAGCATAGAAGACACAGACACATGCTCATATAGGTAGGCTAATTTTCTGCAGACCAGATAAATGAAGCCACATTAAATCACTTTGAGGGACAGTAGGGGTCACGTGTATTTGGCACCTATGTTTTGGGGGTCGTGGGCTGAAAAGTTTGGGAACCCCTGCCATAGACCATAGGGTTGGGTAAAACCATTAGTTTCTGTTAGCACCCTATTGGTAAACAATGTGGCCAGAACGCTGGTTTCGGTTTGCATGCTAATTCGGGAGTCTAAACAACATGGATACTTGCTTATTGGATCCTGTCTAGCAGTGCTAGCAACAAGCGATTGCTTCACAGAAACTTAAACCATGATGGCAGCAGCAGTGTTAAAAGTGGTGACATTTTAATTAAAAGAGTTCCTCAAAAGCACAGCAGACAAGAATCAAATTCAGCAAGAATGAAGTCAAAACCAATTCAATTCAGTGTTTTTTGTGTTTTTAGTGTACTTCAGCAAAATTGCTGTTGAGCAGCAGTAATGTTCTGTTGCTTTTGGTTGAAAATAGTTCAACTTTTTGAACACTGCCTAGCTTGTAGGTGCCACATCACCATAGCCAATCAAAATTGCGTAGGGTAGTACTTCTTATGTCAATTTTTTCTACAACAATGGGGGAGAAAAACCAATCCAAGTGTTTCCTGTTCTAAAGCTACCGCAAATGCCAGGATACAATTCCTTTCCATTGTTTTTATGCTATCTCAATAAAATCCCCTTTAATGCACATCTGAGCAACAGAAAAAAGACATCCTTGTTACTGCTAAGTGCAGTATGACAACTTTCATAACTTAGAAACAGCAAGCGTAGGTGGAAAGCACCCTGAAATTGATGTGTTAGGCACTGCCAGTGCAGAAAATGCTGTCAGTGGACACAGGCCCTTGATGACTTGTATGAAAACTACACCCACATTCAAATGGTATTCAAAATTCCACAATGTTACCATATGTGTCATGTTTTATCTTTAATTTTACAAACTATGATAAAAGGTTGTATGCTAACTCTAACCCTTACCCTTAGCCATCTCCAGGTGCTGTTTTTGCCCTTCTCTATCTCTTACTGATTCAAAAAGGATTTGACTTGTCCTGTATATTCATTTAAACCCTGCTCCAGCACATACGTTACATTTTCAATGCTGGAAATGATGCTCTGGGTAATCCAATTAAAAGAGTTCCATGAAAGCACAGCAGAGAAGAATCAAATTTGGCAAGACTGACAGGCAAGCATTCTGTCACTCAATATGGTCCCTGCCCTGAGTACAGAGACTGAACAGTCTTTCATTGTGGCCCAGAACATATTAGCATACACACTTCTGAAAGACTGCAGGCTTATGCAGCCCAGACTGTCACAAGATGAGGTCTGAGTGGTTTGATTAGAACGCTCATTGAAGAAAATTGGGTGAGTTTACACCTGCACTGAGAACTGCCCTCTTGTGAGCATTCCACTATGGATGCACCTGGTGGAAACAGGCCCTTTAAATATGTCAAATGCCTTTTCTCCTTTATCTCTACTTCCCTGAAAGTAGTAAGATTAAGCTAACATTAAACAGCATCTCTGCAGCATTCGATATGTTTGCCTCAGTTACCACACCTCCTTTGTTTGTGTCATTTGGCTGACTTTGAATCTCTCATTGTAAAATGTCCAGAGTGTTGTTTGCTGAAACATGGCAAGATGTTTTTCATCGGCCTTTGAGAAATGTGCTCTTCTTGTAAATTATGCATGCACACATTGGTCACAGAGGATTACAACCCTCGAAAGTCAGCGCTGACAGACAAATTAGACCATAATATGTTCCCTATTCCCCGCTACAAAAACGTATGTATCGCAATCTCCTCTGGAAACACAAGATCAACAACTGATGTTTACTGCTCCATGTTTCCCCTTTGTACTTGAAGCTTCCCTGAATTATAAATTGCAGTATGTACTAAGGAATGATTGCTTGCATTTCCATGTAGACTGCCAAGTTTCATGAACCTGTAACGCTGGACTTCCTGGATGCAGAGCTGGAGAACGAGATCAAAGTGGAGGTTTGGAAAATAGATTACTCCACCTGTACGATTCCATGAGCTAATGTCAGATCCAAATGAGTCATATTATCTGACTGGATTATTCGTTTCCTTTTGTAATTAACTAATTAATTTATTTTTGGTTTTTGGTTCACAGATAAGAAGAGAAATGATCGACGGCATGACAGGGAATTACACAATTTCTACTTTAGTAAAATCACAAGATGAGGTAATCTTAAAAGAGAAGGATGTGGAGTTCACAGCAATTATTAACACATTTGCTTTGATATGTTTTGTACTCATGCTCTGACCAAATTTTGCCCTCAAAGCGATACATTGATTTAGGTCAGAGGACGTACACCTTCGCGCCAGT
The DNA here is from genome assembly GCF_009762535.1 of Notolabrus celidotus. Lineage (NCBI taxonomy): Eukaryota > Metazoa > Chordata > Actinopteri > Labriformes > Labridae > Notolabrus > Notolabrus celidotus. Next base: position 13,865,635 of record NC_048292.1, read on the forward strand.
GAAGGGGACAGATTACAGGTAAATATCTGAAACAACTTTTTTTTTAACAAAACCTGCGCCAAGAGTGAGTTTGCTCTGATACAGTTTGCAAAATGCTCCTTATAATTGCATAAAAGCATTTTGTTCTCATCTGTCCTGAAGCTGGATGGCGGTCTTGAGTTGAGGACAAAGTCCAGGCACAGTTTAAAGTGTTCGAGGTGGAGCAATGAGAGGCCGACCTGTTGCTATAAAACACTTAGCAGGACTGACTGAAAGATCTGTTACGAAGCTTTAATGAATTCCTCTCTTACAATGTGTGTTTTTGCGTGTGAGCTGGGTCAGTTGAGCAAGATTGTATGCAAACACTTAATGACATGTTAATTTGATAATGGAATGAAAAGACTAACAGAATTATGAAGAATACATCATTTTCTAATTAAATATTTGAAAAAGTGACATGTTTTATTACAAGATACGTTTATGCAAAAAAAAAAATTCATCTTTCTTTCAAATATTGAGATTTCTGTATCTGTATGTCTTCCTCAGCCTCGCCTTGGTGCTTCCAGAGTCCAGTATGCATTTCATCCAAACTACTATCAGTGACACAATCACCCAAGCAAAATGTAAGTGCCCTTTAAATCAGCTCATTCTCTTCTTTTCTTGCTTATGTTCTCTTGTCGTCATTTCCCTCCATGTAAGGCAATGACACCCACAGCTAATGGTTTCTATCCATCACATGTACATATACATATACATATACATATACATATACATATACATATACATATACACCCCTCCTCCCTTCCTTCACTGCATGCCCTCGCTTCACATATCGAAACCCTCAAGTTGTGGCGCTGTTTGAGATTTCGTTGCCAGACAGCGGGACGAGTGGCTCCAGTGTCGTCTTTCACACTCGTAGCACTCGTGAATTAATTTACAACTAAATACCTCACTCTGTGTGTGTGTGTATGTGTATATATGTGTGTGTATGAGTGTGTGTGTGTGAGAGTTAAAGCCCATTGGATGCAATTCATTGAATCAAATGTTAGATATGTGTTGCACCTTATACTATCTCCATGTTTTTCTACGAGTAGACGATGTGACTGACTCATAATGTTGCTCAAAGGATAGTGTTATAGTGCATGTGTGTGTGTGTGTGTGTGTGTGTGTGTGTGTGTGTGTGTGTGTGTGTGTGTGTGTGTAGATGGAAATATAAACTGTTTATATGTTTGCTAATTGTATGTTTGGAGCTGTTTTACAGTCACTCATCAGTACTATACTTTTATTTAAAAGCATGCAACACATTTAAAGTCACAGTGTCCCATTTCTAATCCACAGTCAGCTCGTAGACCTCATAACTTGGACACACGTAATCTATCCCAGCCTACTTTTCATCCACTTAGAGTTCAATTCATCACAAACAAGGCAAAGGGATGCTGTACGATTGTTCCAGTCCTCTATCTGAGATGTGAATGTATGGCTTGGAGGCTGAGTTTATGAGCAACATATTGAAATCCAAGACCCAGAGGATAAACAAATAAAAGCTTTCATATGAACTCTGCACTTAAGTGGTTGTTACTGTGCTGCTGAACTCTTTGAAACCTGTGAACTCAAAAACAGAGAGTAAACAACTTTGAACACTTTGGCGCCCCCTCTGGACAAATCAGTACCTTTTATCTCTTTGCTGATCATGCTTACTGTAAGCCGGTGTCATGGCTGAGTCATGAAAACTCAAGTAAAGGTTTAGTCATGAGTCCCTGGGGTTCAAAATTGAGTCTAAGTCAGAGTCATTTACAATGTAAATGTAAAAAAAAAGGGCTATTTCAGCAGCTTGCTATCACTTCATCTAACTCTTACCCCCTCAGCAGTTTCAGCATTAAAAACAAACACTATCAAATTATGACACAATAAAAAAAAAGTCCCTGTTTTTTCGAACTGCTGTAGTTGAGAACTCTTCTTAGGAGTTTTAATAAAAAAACAAAATTTTGTAACTCCCACTGACAGGCGCTAAGGATGACCAAAAACGTAACTTTTTGAAAAATTGAATTAATAATGAAATATGGAGATACAAGGTTTCTGCCTGTCACAAGCAATATTTTTCTTACTCTGCCAGTATCAATTTTGACTTTGGTGCTCCCTGTTGACAAATTGTTACCTTCCTCATCCCTCCTTCTGATCTTGTCCTCTACATGTGTGAGATTTTGTTTTTCTGATGAGAAATCTCATTCTGCATTCTTTTAAAACATATATCACACAATTGGTTGTTGCATTCACACGTAACGCAAAAAATCGCTTCATTCGTGCAAATTCGAACCTCCTGTGTTTTTTGTTTACTCACTTAATCCGTGTAATAACTCGCTCAATCTGTGCATCAAAATCGTGCGTATGCGATTTGCCAAGTAGACAAGTTTCAGCTTCAGAGTTTTCAACCCTTTAAATAAGGTAACTCACTTCATTGGTATGTATAATTTGTGTCATTCGCATTGGCCTGACATGAACTCACGTGTACTTGTGTCTTTACATTGACTTCACATGTAACTCACGCACAAATTATCTAATTCCCGTTTTTATGTGAACGCCACATGAAGCTGTCAATCATCTGGTTTGACACCTACCCCCTCACGGCATTTACAGGCATTCAAAATTACAATGAAGGAATATTCCATCTTGTCGGAGTGCGTCTTGATTTCATTCTATGGTCACAGTAACTTGCTCGATTGGCGCGTCAAAATCTTGTGTGCGCAAGTGGCCAAGATTTGAATTTCAGGTTCAGATTCATCAACCCTTGCAAATAAGCTAATTTGCTTAATTCATAGGCTTTTTTTTGACCGCAGGAACTTTACCCCGGAACTAGGGACTTTACCCCAGAACTACCTGCGTTTATACCGGAGGAACCAGGGTCTAAATTTAGTTCAGGGGTAGATAATCTCCCCCCTGAAAAGCCCCTACTTAGGGGGTAGTACTTTTCAAAGGTCTTGGGACTTTCGGTTGAATGTTCAATGTTTGTGGCGTTTGCACAGTTGTTGAAACACAGAGGGAGTTCCTGGGAATGCATACTAGTTTAGTTTTTTATTAAGATTTCAAAATATTATTTGATATAATTTTTTTTCCCCATACGTCACTGGCCTGATTTGCACAATCTACCCGAGTCTTCAGCCTGCGGTCAAAACACAGACAGCAATGGGGGCAGAGGAACCTTTTAGTTCCAGGGAAAGTAGTTCAGGGGGCTAGTTCGGCTTGGTCGAAATGCACCTACTGTGTATAATTTGCATCATTTACGTTGCCTGACAAGAACGCACGTGTACCCGCATCTTTGCATTGACTTTACATGTTATTCACTGACATGAATGACCCCACACCCTCATGGCAGTTATGCATTCAAAATTACAATGAAGGAATCTTTGATCTTGTGAGACATGGTCTTGTTTGCTTATTTAAGGTCACAAAGAGGCATAACTGTTAGGATCAGTATGTTTCATAACTGGCTAAAACCTCCCTACTGGGGCTTTAATGAAGACTACAGGGTACTTTTTACTAACCTGGATATTGAAGTACAGTATGTTTAGTCTCTTGATCTATACCTTCTCTGTAATTAAAGCAGCGTCTCACACACACACACACACACACACACACACACACACACACACACACACACACACACACACACACACACACACACACAAACACACACACAGAAGCATTTTGTTTTCATCATCTGTTTCTCTTCCCTTAATGGCTCCTGATTATTACTGACGACTCTGTAACACTGAATCAAGCCGGCGTCTGCGCTCACAAGCAGTGCTTCGCATGCAACGCAATGCCCACACATCGTGTCACAGATGGCCTGTGTGTGTAAGGGGGGTGTGTGCGTGCGCGAGTACGTGTTCGACCCCCACCTGTTCTGACTGCCCTCTGATGTGGTTTTGGCACTAACCTGCTGTAGCCGAACAGAACAGACGACAGGATGTTTGCATTATTTTAAGGTGATCCCATAAAGGAGAAAGCTGTGAGTCCGAGCCCTGAACATGAGTTGGTGCTTTTCTTTTTTGTTTTTCTTTGGTTTTCTCCCTTTTTGACTCACTTTGTGTTTTACAACCATGTTTAATAACTCCTAATGAGAGGCAGGACCTCTTTTGACACACAAAGCTGCATCTCCTCTTCGTCGCTCTGTGTGCTTTGTCATCACTTTCGTCTCCTTTGTGGTCCTTGAATGTAAGCTCTGTGGATCAACTGAAACTGAAGCCTCATTCGTGTCTTCTATATGTCTTTTTATACCATGTATCCAGTTCCAATGTGTACGTAATTACCATACATTTGTAAGTCAGTCTTGCATGTTTTAATGTGTGGTTTTGATTCGTCCACTCAGACTTGTCCTCGACACAATATTTATTCAGCTCTACGCGAGAATATTCACAAAACTGGCAGAAATGTCATCATGAGTGTGAAAAGGCATGCATGAGAGCACCAAAAATAAGCAGCTTGTCGCTCCCCAAATCTCCCTGCGATCCATCATTACGAGATACTTTGTTGGATTAGAAAGTGCTGACTGAATATCAAAGAAAAAGCACATGGGCGCAATTATTTCCCAATCATGACCACCAGAAGAGGACGAGGAGAAGCCCACGACGTCATGAGAAATGTCTCTGTGTAGTATAATCCACTGTGGAGAATGTCAAAGGGACTTTTAAGGTATAAGCTGTGGTTAATGTGCAGTATTGTAGTGCAAATTTACCGTACAGTGCAGTAACTCCACAGATTATCAGATCACCAGAAGAATGCTAATACTAATGCTAAAAACACATCCACATCATGAGCTCTGACCACATGTGAAGCCTCTAGTCGTGTTCTCCATCAGCATCATCTCCATTTCCATCCAAAGGCCTAAAACCTTTTGTTGGGAATGCAATATTTCTATTCAGGGCTCGCTCTGTGAATAAAATATTGTGTGACCTTTGACCCCTGTGGTTTTACCCTGTCCCTTCTCTTTCCCCTTTCTGTTCCCTCTCGTCTTTTCCTCCCCGGGGGGATGATTCCTCACTTTCTCTCTGCTGGGATTTTTTTCCACTCCAGGGGAAAATGGCAAGTATTTTTTTCCTTTTTACTTTCATCTCTCTCCTCCTGTTCTTGAGCCTTGTCACTCCTTTGCCCAGCATGTCTGGCAAAGTCTACTGTGATGATCCTTCTTCTGTAAACCTGATTTTCACTCTTCTGTTCAAGACGATTCTTCACATTTAGACTTTTTCTCTTCTTAAGAACAAACTCCTAACTTTCTGAAGTTCTTAACTTATAACATCAAAAAATGAAAATGCTTTTTAAGGAGGTATTAGGTGATGATGATTTTCTTTACATTGGCATCTCATTTAAGTTTTTGGTCCCTGCAGGAATCCTCTATATCAATGAAATGTTACATATCAAACACAAAATGGGGTTACATTCTGCAGAGCAGATCATTGTCATTTCTACAACTATGGCTTAGCAACACATTAAGGATGGAACAATTGAGATTTTGTGAATAAAGTTGTAATATTACAGAAATAAAGTTGTAAAGTTACAATATTAGAAACAAAATATTACAAGAATAAAGGCATACATTTACATTAAAAATGTTTGGTAATTCACAAGATTGAAGTGGTATATTAAAGAGATTTAAGACATAATAATATTAATAGTATAGAAAGCAAAGTTTTCCGAGAATAATGTCATAAATCTACGAGTTTAAAGCTGCAAATGAACAAGACTAAAGCAGTTAATTTATGAGACTGAAGTCTCTTGAATTTACAAGATTATGCTGTTAATCTACAACATTAAAGCTGAGACTTCAGACATAATATTTTGAGAATAAAATCGGAATTTTTGAGGAGTAATTTTGTAAGATATGGTCATATTGTTCAAGAATATTGTCATACATTTGCAAGATTAAAGCTGTAAATTAACATGACTAAAGTTGTACATTTATGACAATAAAGTCTTAAATGTACAAGATTAAAGCTGTAAATTAAGAACATTTAAGACGTAATTTTATGAAAATAAAATCGCAATTTTATGAAAATAAGGTTATACATTTAGAAGACTTAATTGCTTCTATATGAGAATAAAGTTGCAAATTTGGAACTATTCATTTAAAACAGGGGTGTCAAACTCATTTCAGTTCAGGGGCCACATACAGCCCAAATGGATCTGAAGTGGGCCAGACCAGTAAAATCATAATATAATAACCTATAAATAATGACAAATACATTCTGAAAATGTTCTCATTTAATGAACTATCTTTCTTTTTTCACGATGAGTCTCATAGTGGGCTGAATATTTAACTCTTTAAGCCCTGAAACCTGCTGTGAACACACCAAACACACAGGTTACCCATACACCTGACACACACAGTGTAATGTTTACTGCAAAAGAACAGAGGTTATAATAATGAACAAGGTAAAGTTGATTATTTTGGACCCCTCAGCTCCATCATGAACAGTTAGCTTGCTGGACAGTGTTGTATGCAGGGGTGTAGGGCTAGTGTTAGTAGTTAGTGGATCATCTTATAGTGCTCTAAAAAGTCTTTATGAATCGACCCCCAGAGGACACATTTGAAGTATTAGTTACTTTTATTGAAAAATTGCAGTTAATGTCTTCTCTGTCATTTTTTCACTTTGCAAAGTCGTTCCGCGGGCCGGATTTGAACCTCTGGCGGGCCGGTTTTGGCCCGCGGGCCGCATGTTTGACACCCCTGATTTAAAAGATTTAAGTTGTAAATTAAGGAGATTTATGACATGATATTAATGGAATAAGAAGTGTGATTTTTTGAGAATAAGCTGCAAATTAACAAGACCGAAGTCGTTAATTTATGACTATAAAGCTGTACATTTTCAGGAACAAAGTTGTGTTTTTTGAGAAAGATTGATGAAGACCTGCTATAGTTAATCCATATGTAAGATGACATACAGGGGCCATGAGAAGGGCAGAGAGTTACCTGTATTAAAAAGTGGAACATGAATAATCATATGAAGTTAAACTCGATAGCTGAGGTCAAACACTGGTTGCAGTAGTGTGCACAGCCTACCCTTCAGCAGAATAGACTCAGGTTCAGTGTGGTCGTGAGGCACTAAAAGATTGAATATTCAGTTGTTTACAGAAAATGTACTAAAGTTTAACATCACAAGATGCCCCACGTCCCTCATCTTAGTGCAGAAGGCTTGCTGCTCTTCAGATCTACGCCTTCAAAATAAGACATGCGCTAACCGTAGACTAAAATTATGACTTTTTTGTCATAAATGTTCAACTCCATTTTGGAAATCTCCATGTTCTTCTATACTGTGGCCTAAATACTCTGTTGTACATCTGCAATATATTTAATACTCCTCACCTTTCTCCAGTTTCTGAAAGCCTGCTGGTGGACAAGTTTGATGAATACGGCTACACATTTATTGCACCAAGGTGAGTGGACACAAAAATGGTAATTTTCAACCTTCTGATTCTTCTTTTTGTGTGTTGCTTACATTGATTTGTATGTCTTGTTATGTCACGCAGGGTGTACTGTAAGGACCTAAAGCCACCAGACAAGAACACAAACAACACAGAGTTCCTCATGGAGTTCAACGATTACATCGACATCAAGACTCCAAACAACCCCATGTGTGAGTATCTTTTTTTTTTTGTTAGCCTCATACAAATAAGGGGAGAAGAACAAAAACAAACCATAGTCATTATAATAAAACAATATTAATAAATGACAATGATAAGAAAATGAAGCCCAAAACCTCATCCCTCCCCCCACCCCCATTCTAGGCCACCATATATCAACATAATCAATGTAGAAGGTTTTTGAGTTTCGTAGAAATCATTTGCCAAGTCTCTATATTTGCATCTTTCGCCCCGTGAACTCTGGCTGTTGAGAGTTCAAGGTACACGATATCTAAGTACGTTAGAACCCATACTCGAAAGGAAAGTACATGCAGGGGTTTCCAGCACATTGTAATTAGCTTTTTCGCTGCTGTGAGACCAGCTAGTATCACCTTTTTTTTTTATTAATTGTTAAGCCTGTATTAGCAAGATAATTTAAAACAAGTGTAGCCGGCGAAAGCGGTATCTTGATCTCAAACATCTTAGCTAGATTGGAGGAAAGCATCTCCCAAAAACTGGCCACCGGAGGGCATTCCCAAAACATGTGTGCAAAAGTACCAGAGGCGTTCTCAAAGCACAAAGTGCAGGTAGGGTCAGAAATCACTTTCATTGAACAAAGCTTCCTTGGTGTTAAGTAAACTCTGTGAACAAAGTTATAATGTACTTGTTGATGGTCTGGGTTTCTAGATGTCAATATAATGTTTGCCCAGACTTTATCCCAATCAAAAGCTGGGTCAAGATCCGGGATATCTGCTCTCCATAATCCATCTAATGCCAAGGGTCTGTATGCAGACTTTAACATAAACTGATACATTTTGGACACAAGGCCACTTGAGCTTCTTGTGCTACAGAAATTATGTGTGAGTATCTTAACAGGAAGGAAATGTTCTCTGAAATGCCTCATCTTGTCTTGGTGCCATCAACTATTACATTTTCCTTGAGAATCAAAGCTTCTCCAGTTGATCTTACTGTACTGTCTGTAGCACACGTGAGCATCATACTCCTCACAGACTCCTATTTACATCTCAAAGAGCTGCAAAGTTTGTTGGTATTTGCCCTAGAATGAATCTCAACCATCTGGCTTGGCATTAGAGGGTGTGCATTGAACATTTAATGGAAAAGCACCAATGGAAACCAATCCCCCAGAGGTCTCTCATTGGAGTGAAATGCAACGTCTGGCTGGATGCTTTTGGTGTGCATGACCAGGCAAAGCTTTGTGATGTGGAACCCCCTGTGTCCGTGTTACCCATTTGATGCTAACTCTAAAAGTCTGACCATCACACGCCTGGGTGCACATGTGTGAGGCACGGCGGCTTAGATGTGACACACGCGCTCTCGCACACACACACACAGTATTCACCAATAATGTGCCTTCCACACCCCACCTATACCCGCTCGACCTCATCCAATTACTGTGTGTTTGTGAGAAAGAGCAGGACACGTCAAGCCAGGAGCATGAGCGGAGCAATAAAACACAAATCAGGGGCTGGTGGACCTTCTCCCAAACATCTGACCAATGCATTAGCATCACAGCCATTGGTGCATACACTCATTGATATGCATGAGTAAAAGAAAAGGGCCCAGGGTTTTAATAGAAGTACATCTTGACGATTTAAGTTTGCAAACCAAGCTCAAACATCCTGACAAAACCAATCCAATAAAACTTTTCACCCAATTGAATTATTACTTACTCCACTATTAGCTGCTACTTTAATGGAGTCCACTGGGAGTTTAGAGGGAGAAGTAAAAGTTAGACCCATGTGGACTGTTGGCAGCTTGAGTATCGTTACACGCTTTCCTTGGTTAAGCCACTGCAGTGGCGCAGAAGTTGAAGTACATTAGGAATTCCTGGGCTGCCTTCAATAAAGAACCCCTAATGAAAACCACCGCTCAAAGAGAGGGGGAGTTGGTGCATGGTGGGGGTAAAGTGTTGCACCAGCTGTTTTTCTCTGATGTGTGTGGTGTGTCATAAAGGTGGGGAAAAGGTGACGGGACTATATCGACGAGTCTCGATGTTAATGGAGCGGAGCAGGTTGCTGGAGAGTTCAAAGTGGTGGGCAATGCCAACGAATTGGCGAGCGGCTTGTATGTGGTTTTGTTAGACGTTATAAAAGGTGGAAAAAAATGTAGCACCTTTGAGGACCAAGCATCCTCTGTACACCTGACCTCATCACAAGTGTTTACCCAGTTGTTGTCATCATGAAATGAAACTGAATGTCTGCTTTCACAAGGCCTTAAACTCATCAGTCAGTCTGTCAGCTTGTTCCCATTCTGTTTCCTCAAATTTGCTTTCATATGGACTTTATCTCCTTCTAAGTTTAGCTGTATATCAGACCAAGCTTTGTCACATGTTGCAATCAATTTGCAATTCATCCTGGAAGCCTTCACGAGACGACCACTGTGGAACATATGTTTTTTTTCTTCCTATTTGGTTACCTTTTTGCAGCTCTTCTTTCACTCACATTACTATGCATTACATTCTGGCTCCTGGATGCTCCTCTGGAATGTATCCCATATATTCCAGCTGAGTCCTGTTACACACTCTTTCCAGGCCACGTCTGAAACAACAAATAGGGTATCCCCATTTTTTAAGATAAAAAAACACAAAGCTGATCAAAGACTGAATTGTTAATCAATTACTTTTGCAATGCTGGATTAATCAGTCGACGCACAAATGTTGTTCAAGGCTAACATGCTGGAGTCTTCTGTGATGTTTTGCTGTTTAGGTAATGTGGAGCTGGTGAACAGATTGCTTTTGGATGCTGGCATCACCTCAGAGCTGGTCAAGAATTGGAAAGATAACGAGTTGCAGTGAGTGAACTCCAGATTTTTTCCAGCGCTACCATCGATTGAATGAATGGTAGACAAACTTGGAGTGTGGCTTCAATTATTTGATATGTTTGGTAATGAATGTCTAAGTGGAAAAACTCAATACAGATGGTTTAGGTATTTCAGCATCACCAATAAATGTCATGCAGATGTGAAGCACATTCCAGATTTTTGTTACTGTATGTTTTATAGCTTTATCTGCTCTGCTTGTCAGGAATGGTGTCTTGGCCAGATTTGTTGCCACTGATGGAGGGATCACTCGAGTCTTCCCAAAGAGGTACTGATCAAGTTCATATGGACAGGGAATGGATTTAAGAGCATTGAAATGAAGTAAATATGTTTGGGATTACCGGATAAAGAAAAAAACAAGGTTTCCTGAGCGAGCTGCAGTTTATCCATGGATGCTTTATAGTCTACAAATAAAAGGGAATTGAACGATCATCCATCTGTAGACGCTTGTCAGAATTGTAGGCAAGGTTGCAGGTGAAGCAAAGGTGGCCACATGGCAATTTCTCTATGGCCCTAGCTCTTTCTTCCCTTTTCTAATTTCCAAAACCTTGTAGATGCAATGTTTCCACTGTAAATCATCCATCAAGGAGTATTCATCTTGTCAACAATGACTGGAATTCTTCCAATGGGAATTAGACTCCTAAAGTTACTTCGAAGCCACCATCCAAACACCATGACCATCAGAGGTGTTCATTGAAGTACTGCCTCTCCAAACACTATCCCGTACAATAACCAGTGGTTGTTATGTAGAAAAGACAGACATGTCACCGAGTAGGGCTGTTAAATGTTTAATTTTGCCAATCACAATTAGTCGCTGAATTTCAATAGTAAATTGAGATTAAATATATTGTTAATCACACGTTTATAAATTCCATTATTTTGCATTGCTAAACTGTTTTTGACTCAATATTGATGGTATAAAGCAAATCTTACCAGTTTCTTGATTTAGCTGCCTTTGTAGCTTAGCTCATAGGTGCTAGCTCAAAGTACTTCTGGGATATTTGGTATTTTAATTATGTTGGACACAAAGTACATATTACTTTTGACTTCAACTGAGCCAACTGGGACTTTAATTAACTGAAATGTTCAGTTTAAAAGCCCTATGGTATCGCCACAGAAGCGGGAAGTAGAAAGATACTGCAGTGACTTAACTACCATATGTGGAAAGGGACAACATAGCATGAAATTCAAAATATTATACAATCATTTCTGGTTGATCTGAAGTGGGCCGGACCAGTAAAATCATAACATAATAGCCTATAAATAACCACAAACCTAAATTTCCCCCTTTGTTTTAGTGCAAAAAAAGTACAAGTACATTCTGAAAATGTTCACATTTAATGAACTATCTTTCTACAAAAACTGCTGTTGAATTTTTCACCATGATGCGTCTCATAGTGGGCCAAATATTTTACTCTTTAAGCACTGACACTGCTGTGATAGACAAATCTGAAATAGTAGTTACTTTTATTGAAAAATTGCAGTTAATGTTTCCCTGTAATTTTTTATTTTGCAAAGTCGTTCTGTGGGCTGGATTGGAACCTCTGGCGGGCCGGTTTTGGCCTGCGGGCCGCATGCTTGACACCCCTGGTTTAAAATTTCTTGAATAGAAGAAAATATAAAGCATAGAGAGACTAGAATAGTCAAGGAAGCAGAGGTGCCATGAGACAATTCAAGCAACAGTAAACACCTGTGATAAACACTGAAATTAAAGTCATGGTCGCTGCAAGCACAAAAGATGCTGTTAGTGGACACAGGCCCTTGAGATAGCTTATATCATGATGTGGAATCACTGGTGCTAGATCAGTCAGATGTGTTAAGTCATCAGACAAGGTTGGCCTTAGTGTGCAGTTTAGATTAATCAAAAAGATCCCAGGCCATACAGAAGGGGCTTTAAAGTATTGGATGAATCAGTTAGACTTTATTTCATAAAGAAACAGAGATTACAGATATAGTTTCCAGTCATGTCATTTATCTTCATGAAAATTTGAAAACATGTGTTTACCTGTGTTGCTTTATTTGTGTTCCACAGTGCTGGGCTGGACTGGACAGAAGATGCAGAGACGTATGAGTCAAGTTTCTACAAGAGAAGCTTGGAAAATGAACTTTACATGTTTACGCCCTACACTAGGAAAGATAATAGTGAGTAATTCAGACTTATAATATGTTTGTGTTTTGTGTCTCAGTGTTTTGTACGCGTACAATGATCAATTTTTCCTCCTCTTCTCACAGCAAGTGAATCACTTCTGGTAAGCAGAGCAGTGAACCTGGACATTGATGGCATCACACTCAAACCAGCTGGTGAGGACACACACACTCTCACGCACCGACAAAAGAGAGACACGGTTTGTTTTACATGTCTGTACCTCTGAAGTTGAAGTCAGCTTTCTCAGTCTACCACCTCCATATAAACAAACGTACACTTACCGCTGTGAGTCTGATTTACTCACCTACATTAGCCCCACCTTATAGCCTCAACCCTGTTCATTCCTCTACATTTTCAGACACACAGCATTTTTTTACACACTGCTACTTGTCATTTGTCTATTTCCCCCTCTCCCTTTGACATACACACACAAACATACGCACACACCAGCCACACATCAAGTCGTCTGGTCTCCTGTGATCCTTGGCCAAGTTTGGATTTACTAAGTTCAGAGAGTAAAGTTGATGCAGAGGTCTGACATGATCGAGGATGTCTGGCTTTTGTGTTTGATCGCAGTGGTTGGCGTGAAGCTGGACATTAGCATGTGGATGGAGCGCTTCATCAATATCACACAGAAGTTGAATGTGAGTAGATTTTTACGTGCACGACACCCACATGTTGAGTCACAGAGTTGATTCAGACCTTGACTTTCTGTTACTCTTTGTTTGGTTTTCAGTGCAACGATGAGCTCTGTGGCTGTCTGCGGAATGATAAGGTAGGAGGTTTGATTGATTGTGTTTTTTCCATGTTCTGTATGGTCACGATTCATGAACATAAAACACTGATTAGAATCTCTGTGTGATTTCAGAATATAGATTGTGTCATTCTGGATGACGGGGGCTTCCTGGTGATGACCAATCAAGAGGACGATATTGAAAAGGTGGGGCTACGTTTTTACGCAAACCCGACTACATTGAATATGGAAGCCAATTATGCTAAAGGAGGCAGTGCTAACTTCCCAGTACAACCAAGTAGAATCAAGTGACAGGCAAAAGGCTTCCACAATTTACCAGATAATCAGACCTCCTCACTCACATTCCTCAAGTGGGCTTCAGTTTATTCCTAATCCTATAAAAAGTAGGTACTGTCACAAAGTTCGGGGAATCCGTACAGAGATATAGTGTTGTAGTATTTGAGACCGGTCTCAAGGCCGCTTATTTCAGGTCTCGGTCTCGGGACCGGAATCAACTGGAATCAAAAGCATTTTCACTTGGTCTTGTCTCGGTCTTGGACTGGGCGGACTCCATATTTTATATCAAGACCAGTCGAGACCACCACTGATGCACTCGGTGTCCATGTCATTACTGTGATAAGAGAAAAAACAAAACTTAAGGAGTCAAAAGAAAGGCAACAAAGACAAAACCAAACCTTGTTTTGTTTTTTTTATTATATTTAAAGCAAACTTCAATAAAATAAACAGAAGTCTTTTATTTTGTTTACTCTCATGATGATTTTTCATTGATATATATGGTCTTGGCCTTGTCTCTGTCTTGCCCTGCTTTGGTCTTGGTCTTGACTCGGTCTCAATCCCTAAATGTCTTGATCTTGTCTTGGTCCCGGTGCACTCTGGTCTCGGACATGTCTTGGTATCGGTTAATGTGGTCTTGACTACAACACTACAGAGACATAATCAGTCCTATATATTCCAGATGAATGAGCCACCACAGATACGTACGTCACATCATATGTCACTGGAGGATATGCGATATCGCAGGGCTAATGATTCGCTGGAGTTCAGATTTTAAACTCTCGCAAATTCATTCATTCGCCCAATTTGCGTCATTCTGGCTACCCAACAAGGACTCACGTGTAATCCTGTTTACATTGACTTTACATGTTATTTACTTGCGAGAATGATTTAATATGAGTTTGGTGTGAGCACCCCACAAGACAGACTTTCTTAAAAAAAGCAGAGCCTGTAGCATTCTGGTCATCACTGCCCACCTGTGAACTGAAGATCACAGGTTCAAAACCCTGTTAGATCAAGGAAACCGACAACAAGGAACATCATAGAGAGATCAAAGAGGGGACCTACGGAAAACAATGTTAAGATCTCAAGAAGAGACTGAAAGTGAGCTCAAGAGGCTACCTCCAGCTCAGCTAATGGTAGAGGCTGTATCTCTTCATGTTTTTGGGCTTGTCTGCCATTTTTCTTTCAGCTGCTTTTTGGCTCATGTTGGTCAGATTTAGTGGAAACGGATGTTGCCATAAACTGAAATAAATCAATACCAGGAAAGTTTTAAAATCATCCAATATGAATTCCCCATACTGTTGTGATTATTTTTTCCCCACACACACTAAGAAGCTTTTGTTGGCAAATTAATTTATCTGAGCTTATACTATTCCAGAGAAATCAAGGGGTCAAAGCGTTATGCACTTTATATCAAAGAGAGACTTAAAATTTGCTTTGAGTTAATTTTTCTTTGACAAAGTACCAATATAAACATCAGCATTTGAAATAGAGTTTATTCTGCATGAAGACTATAAAGTACATAGAGTTTAAAGAGAGCGCAGATGTCATTTTTAAATCGTTCATTTACAAAATACAGTCCAGTTTGTCCTACAGGTTTTGTAGAATTTAACATTGATCAGTTTAAACGGTTCTCCAGTGACGATTTGCCAACCCAACCCAAACTATTAACACTCGTTCAAACACAGTGGGATCCATCTTTTCCTATCACTAACAGATGCACACACCAACAAATGTGGTTAGCTTATACAGTACATACACATATGCTAAAGGCTAAGTCCAGGATCCTGCTGTCGCCTGAGTATACGTTTTTTGGTGCTGCCCCGGCTCCTTGCTAATCAGAGCTGGGTGTGCGCTGGATAAATCAGTCGCCCTCTGAAGTTTGGCAGCAGCACTAAAACCCGCGGGGCCCGAGGCTTTGTTTAGAGAAGGCTGTGTGCCCTCAATCATATTTCCTACAGGAGCAAAGTTTCTCCCTCTCTCTGTAAGCTGCTCGCTTTCCCTCCCGCTTTATGTCTTCCTCTCTTTAGCGCGTTCCTTTTCTTTCTCCGAAACCCTCGAGGGAGTCTGCAGCCAACAGGGCTGTGACTGTTAATTCATTATTTGTGTTATTGCACAGGGGGAAGGAGAGAGGGCTCATTTTACCTTATAGATTGGAAGATTTATACATCCTTTGGCTGTTAGACGAAAGAGGAATGGACGTGTGAAGGACGGCTTGTTAACAGTGACCTCACAAAGTGGAAGGAAAGGGATAGTTTGAATTTCCTCGAGCACATACATGCACCACATGTCCGCCTCTTTACCACACACACACACACGCACACACACACATACATACATAGATGAGTATTGTGCGCACTCCCTCCTGAATACACAAGCACTTAAACTCTCCCATGCACGCAGTCGTGTCACACCTTAAAATGCTGAGACAAACTGCTTCCTCTTCGTGAAAATTTATGGCCGCCTGGTGGACTGTGTTAATCAGATTATACTGAAGTCCATCATCCTGGTTCGACTGTGATTTACTGAGTGTGTGAATGTGTGTGTGCGTGTGTAAATTTACCATGAACATTCTCTGTGCATTTAGCCACACACTGGTGTATTAATGACCAAAGGGTGGGTCCACAGTGAAATGTGTTCCACTAAACAATAAGCTGTTTCTAATACACAACAAATGTATGTTGACCCCTTTGCTTCACGTCACAGTCCTGCTCCCCCTGTCGGGATTCTAATTTGCATAACCCCCTGTTCACTTTACATGACCCTGCTTATTCCAAGGCTACCAACTAAATACATGAACACAAATTGGGATCTAAAAATGATTTAAAAGACTTCAAAATGAATTTTTTATTCAGCTTAAAAATAATTCCTCTATAGTCAGTCACTCATCAAAGGCCACGGAATCTTATCAGCCTCCTTGTGGCACGAATTCACATCAAAGTGAACATTTCCATTGAAGTTAATGTTAATCAAAGGAAACAGGACATCTGCATATTTCCGTTGATATTTCAGTCCTCATTCAACTGTTTTTTTTCACTGAGCTTTAAAGGTGACACACCTTCAAACCATAGACTGTATAAAATATAGAGGTACTATCCGTGACGTTACCCATCTGTTTCTGAAGCGTTGTTTTGAGGTCAAATGTCGACAGCAGCCATATTGCTGCTGTCGAGTGATTGTGACATAAAGAGGCGGGCTTTGAGCCTCCTAGCCAACAGCTTCAGTGTTCCTGCCTGCCAATCAAGTCAGCTGTGCCTCTCTTTGGAAGACTCGTAATCTCAGTAATACAGTGTGTGCCGATAGAGAAATGAGCTATCCAGACTACACTCGTTTTTTGAACCAGGCTGTAAACATGTTTATTAATGCTGCAAAGATCGTCTTTTTTTTAATTGGCGTCCATGTGGTTCCCGGTGTTTCTGCAGCCAGCCTCAAGTGGATTCTCAATGAATTGCAGTTTTTAGCACATCACATTGGCTTCATAGTTTGAGACCGGAGTTTGACGCTTGCCCTTGAGTCACTTTTGCTGTTGAGAATGAATCACTGTTGTTATTGGGTTTCGACCAATCAGAATCAAGTTTTTAAAGCAGATGGGTAAGTAGCTGAGCTAATAAAATAAAAGCTTTTGCTTCATATTAAGGTTGCTATCCTTAAAGTTGCTCATCCAAACGTCACTCTGTGCAAGAAAACAATAAGGCAGACATTTTTGGAGTCCTCTTCTTAACTTTGTTTAGTTAGTTATGAACTCAAAGCTTCTTTAAAAGTCTAGAACAATGGCCCCCAAACCTTCAGCTGTCCTGAGCTCCCAGGTTCATGAGGTATCGGTTCTTTGTTCTCTCTTATTGTCAAGTGTTTTGGAACGGTCAACACGAAAGCACATTATGACACAGCATAACCCAGATCTTTAAACTCTCTTAAAACAGGCCACTATCAAATCAAGCAACAGCTTCAAACAATGGATGGGGAAAGTGGGGTATAAGTGGTGTAGTGATTCATCTTCTCATCTCCTTGCTCTTAGATCGGCCGCTTCTTTGGTGCCATCGACCCGATCCTCATGAAGAACCTTGTCAACTCATCCCTGTTCACCTTTAAGAAGACCTTCGACTACCAGTCGCTCTGTGACCCCAAGAGGGAGAGCAAGACGGCTGCAGGCCTGCGTTCCGTCTACGTGGTGAGTTACATAAGCCAGAGACCGTTTCACACACAACCCACCATGCTCAAAACACACACATGAAGCCACCCACATGTGCACGCCCACACTTACATGTTCACACATTTCATATCCATATATATTCAGTACATTTCCCTCCATTAGCTCATGGACAGATGCAAGGACACATGCATGCTATTTGTTGCCAAACCTGCTCTCTTGCTCGCACACTTCCAAATGGTCAGACACTTGCACACACACACACACACACACACACACGCAAAAACCACCACACACCAGGGAGCCATAAATCTGGATGGAGTAGATGAGAAGGGAAGCAGAGGGTATGGTGAAAGCGTTTGAGTGGGAGTTGCTGCAACAGTTACAGGATTAGGTGGTCTAGCGTGCTTGGCTAACACGGCGAGTGGTGTAGAAAGAGGCGCTGTTTTTCGTCACTTCAGCTGTGAGTGATAAGACGCGAACACACCCGTGGATGTTTCACTAAGTCAGATGAATCTCTATTGGAAGCTGGAAGGCGTAGGTAGAGGTTTAACCACAAGAAAGAGGTTATATTTAGGTATTGGAATGGTAAAAAAATCCCCAAGAAAATTGGAGCCATATAATTTCCCGACTTTAACTCTGACTGTTTACAACTGGCCAGTGTGACCAAGGTAAGATGAAAGGTGTAGATATCATCAGATCAAAGATGCCGTCCGCAGCAACACGGTTAGTTAAGACTCCGCGATGACTAAACACACCGGTGAAATGAAGAGAAAGGATGCAGCAGTGATTCACTAAAACAAGGCCCTCGCATGCTAACCCTAATCAGAGCAGCATGTTGGGCCTTTGATTCAAACCGTGTGCTGCTTTGTTTTCTCACTGGCTCCTTGTTTACATATTTATGTATTCTCCCATCTGTTAAGACGGATTGTGTTCTAATTTCCTCTGAAAGGGGAAGACATTTTCAGAAACTCCACTTGGACCTTCCGCATGGCCAAACTAGACAGTCTACAAGCAGGATGTTCAGATTTGTCTCTTTTTTTGCATTAATTCTCATTTTCTTTGTTCCTAAACCAGCCCACAATCGCAGATATTCTGAGTGTTGGATGGTGGGCGACAGCTGCAGCCTGGTGAGTCCCTTTTATTAGAGTTTTTTTACAGTATTACAGTATTGTTGGCTTTGTGTTGGAATGATTAATAGAAAAATATATTCTATAAAATCCTGCAATATAAGCCCTTAAGCTCACAATGTAATGGAAAGCAGGCCAGGATTTGTTCCTACAAAATGGACACATAGCATCTGTTTAACAGCTGAATTGTTCCCAGGACAGTACGCATTCCAAAAAATCTTCCCTTGATTTATCGTTGCATTAGCATTTACACAGAATATTTATTGTACATTATGTTCCAATGAATCCAGGCATTTTTTCATCCTTTGGTTTTTTTTTTGTTTCTTTCTCCTCCCAGGTCAATTCTGCAACAGTTACTGGTCAGCATCACATTCCCCAATTTCCTGGACGCAGGTGAGTTCCTGTCAGTTTGATACAAACAGCAGGGTAGAAATTTGAGGTTTTAATAAAGGTTTTTGTAATGCTAAGCTAGCCCAGGAGAGCACACATTGGGGGCCTCATTATGGAAAGAAAATGATACGTTTTAGCTGCTTTGACAAGGCTTTAAAAGATGTTGAGCACACTGTTTTCAAACTGTTTCTGTACCCAGAAATCCAAGAGCATTACTCCCCCCGCATGCCAAGAATACAAAGTTAGTACAAATATTGGTCACTGAAAGAATTGAAACACTCATTTATCCTCAGATATTGCAACGCTGACCGGGATTGTGCGAATATGAAGTTGTGTTTGTGTTTTGTGGGTACAAATGTGCTCTTAGATTATTCTGATAACCAACAGATCCAACACAAAGCTAAATAACAAGACTGTGTCTGATTATGCTTTAATCTGGTTGTTATAATACTTGTTTAAGAATCAGCCATTCCAAACCATGAAACCTCACATTGTCTGACTTAATGGTCCTGGTATTAAACTACACAGATTAGATCTTTATTTAATTTTCCCAGGTTTTGAGAAATATCTGTCACTGAAATTGCTGTTAAGATCAATGGCAGCTGACCTAACAGTCAAATCATGAGGACTTTGTCTTCAGAAGAATGCTACGCTAATGAAAACCACAGATTCTCCTCCATTCACATCCATGTTGTCAGGGTGACGGCACAGTCTCAAGGACATTGTTTCGGGAAAATTACTGGTGAGTGAGAGCAAAAGAATCCAAATAGTTCAAAGTGAGTGAAAAAATAATCTTCAAAGCTTGGGTAAACAAGCACAGGCTGGGAGTGTTAATGAGTTCATTCATCCGCTCAATCTTTTCTCTTTATCTTGTTTGTCCATCGCACTTTTTTTTACATGTTTAATGGTTGCAAATCATTGAAACCCTAAAATAATTGAAAATAGTTAATAGACAACATATCAAATGTTGAGAATGAACATCTTTGTGAAAAATGTATGTTCATTTTAAATGTGATGCTAACAATATGTTTCATAAAAGTTGTGATAGGCACAGCAAAACACTGAAACGTTGTGTAGTGCATTAAGAAAATAACCTGGAGGGACATCTCCAAACTAATTGGGTTAATTTGCATCAGGTTAGCAGTGTGACAGTGTACAGTATATTAGGAAAACCCAGAGAGGCTCTCCGAAGTAAGATGGGAAGAAGTTCACCACTCTGTTAGAGACTGTGAGTACTTCAGAATAATGTTCCTGAGTGTAAAGCTGTAAAGAATGTGAGGATTTCATGATTGTCTTTTAAATTACTTTTAAAAACTCACTATTTAAACTTGCTTTTTATTGATATTATGGTTCATTGCTTTGATTCTTGTTTTAATACTTCTGCTGGGTAATAATATGTTCTTCATTGCTGCCTACTGCTTTGTAATTTGTTTTGAAAAGCGCTTTATAAATGAAGGTATTATGGCACTGCATTTAAACACAGACCTGACTATATTTTGTTTGCTGTTGTGCTGGGGGAACTGCATGACGGCAAGAGAGGGGAACCGGCTCGACAAACTGGTCAGGAAGTGTGTATCAGTGATGGGGAGGGGGGTGGACTCTGTTGGAGAACTGGTGGAGAGCAGAATGAGGAGCATGATGAAGTCCATCCTCAGTAACAGCAGTCACCCCCTGCATGACACTGGTCGCTCAGTAAAGCAGCCACAGTGACCGACTCCTCTCCATGCACTGCAAGACTGGGATGTTCAGGAGGTCGCTCATCCCGGCTACGATAAGACTTTGCAACGGATCTTGCTAATGTGCACTTCATAAATACTACTGATAGTAGCTTTTAACTTATTTTATTCACTTTGCCTTGTTGATGTTTTGGCACACACTGTAGGCTGCTGAACACCCGAATTTCCCCTGTTGGGGATGACTCAAGTATCTATCTAACTTATAGTGGAATTCACTGCATGATCTCAGCATAACTTTCAAAAACCACTGTATACTAAACGGTTCATCACTGCATCTACATATGCAAGTTTAAAGGCAGAAAAACAATACTGGCTAGCAGATATCTGTCCCTCAGGCAGCCCTGCATTAAAACAAACATGACTCTGGAGTGGAAATCACGACACGGAGCTTTAAGACATCAAAGACATTAGCGATCCATCAGTGTGTTATCTCCCCTTGCTTTAAGAGGGAGCGAGAGGGGGCGCTGGTGGCCTAGCAGTGTAAGCACCCCACATACAGGGGCTACAGTCCTCGTTGCAAGGGTCGCTGGGCCCGTTCGATTCCCGGCCGGTCGACCATTTCCTGCATGTCTTCCCCCACTCTCTATTCATCACATTATCTGTCTCTCATCAGCTGTCCTATCAAATAAAGACAAAAAGGCCAAAAAATATAAAAAAAAAAGAGAGCGAGAGAGAGCGAGAGAGAATGAAAATGTGAGAGAGAGATGTTCTCTCTCTGTCCTGTAAACGGTTGTGGTGTGACCTCCCCTGTTGAATTCAGGCCTACTCATACTGTTGTTTTGCTTTTGGTGACAAACACTTTTCAAATATTTTCAGTTTACAAATACAAGTCCCTCGCCCCTCACCCCGCTCCTCTCATCCAAACCGCAGTTACACTGTCACACTGTTGAAAACAATGATGGATATAAACTGCCACATGACAAGTTGACAGAAGCATTCAACCCCAAAGACAGTAATTCTAGTTAAATCTTCCATAAATCTGCACTAGTCATTGTTTTCATATAAACAAAGGATCAAATGACTTTATAAAATGTGAAAGGATTAGATGAAGCAGTGATCCAGTGGAGAGTTACCACACAAGTGGTAGTCTGCAGTTCTGCTCTACTGAGTGCTTCAGTGTCTTTCAGCATATCGTTTGGTTTTCACACCCTGTAATTCCACTGTTAAGTTGGGTCGCTCATTAATCGAGTCCACCACAGAATAAGGCAGACGCTTCCAGCAAGAAAAGTTGTGAAAAACGTTTATTGAGCTTTGCTCTACATGGCTGAGACCGCTTGAGACCGGCTTTGTGCTCTCTGGTGGGGATCAAAAACAGAGCTCAAATAGCTTGTTTAAAAAGGGGGTTCATATTAGACTTGCACTGATCACAACCCTTGAACACAATTAATACTGACTAGGCAATTATTTGACAACATTTTACAGTTTCACCTTCATAAGATGGAAACCTATGTTTTTTGGGGGTTGCAAACTGTTCAAACATAGGTCCACATTATCTTGTTATGCTGATGATGCTCATTTACTGCTTTTCCCTTACACCTGCTCAAGCTTGTTCAAGTAATCGATGTGCATTTGATTTAGTTCAAGGCTCTTAAGCTGATTGTTTAATGCTTTTTCTATTGACTGTATGAGTCTAGATCAGGGGTGTCAAACTCATTTCAGTTCAGGGGCCACAAACAGCCCAAGTTGATCTGAAGTGGGCTGGACCAGTAAAATCATAACATAATAACCTATAAATAACAACAACTCTACATTTTCCCCATTAGTGCAAACAAGTACAAGTACATTCTGAAAATGTTCACATTTAATGAACTATCTTTCCACAAAAACAGCTGTTGTATTTTTCGCCATGATGAGTCTCACAGTGGGATGAATATTTTACTCTTTAAGCACTGAAACATGCTGCAAACACACCAAATACCCCTTCACCTGACACAGAGTGTAATGTTTTCTGCAAAAGAACAGAGATTATAATAATGAAGAAGGTACAGTTGATTATTTTGGACCCCTCAGCTCCAGCAGCAACAGTTTGCTTGTTGGACAGTGTTGTATGCAGGGGTGTAGTGCTAGTGTTAGTAGTTAGTGGATCATCTTATAGTGCTCTAAAAAGTCTTAATCAATCTCAACCAGATTATGCAAACAGCAAGTCATCTATTTTCTCACTTTGAGAAAAAAGGTCCCAGGAATAAAGAGCTGTTCAGGTGCGCTCCGTCAGCACTGTGATTTTATGCGACCCCCAGAGGACAAATTTAAAATTGTTGTTACCTTTAAAAAAAAAATTGCAGTTAATGTCTTCTCTGTAATTTTTTCACTTTGCAAAGCCGTCCTGCAGGCCGCATGTTTGACACCCCTGGTCTGGATGTTGTTGTTGAATGTTGTGAAGTTGCCACTTTGGTCCGGTCCCTCTTTAGATCTCTGATCTTAGTAAGACTAAGTTGGCAAAGTAAGGGAAAATGAGTAGTGAGCAGGTTGTTATGCAGATTTAAATCATTTCACGTTGGGGTTTTGCTCACCTTGAAAATATTCTATTCCACATATCCACCCAGTCACTATACATTACCCCGCTTATTAGCCAGCTTCCAAATAAAGACAACAAGTTGACACAAAATATTGATTCCTTGATATTGATTTATATAACCAGCTTAAAATGAGTCACTCCAGTTCCACGGTTGGTAACACTTCCATGGCTTCCACTTCAATTCACAGTCACAAGTTAAATACTGGCACGCTCATTTGTTACAATTCACATTAAACTGAAAATTTCCATCAAAAGTTATATTACACCAGACAAACCGGACTTTATGTTGACATATTTGTCCTCATTCAGTGCTCCTCCTTCTTCTGCCGTTGGCATGCTCTTAAACATGCATGAGGCCAACAGAAGTCACCACAACTTCTAACATTGCTGCTATTATCACTACCACAACTGTGGTTTAAGTTTCTTTGTAGTGATTGGCAACTTAGAGATGCTCTCACCAGCTCTGCTGCCATAGCCTGGATTGCAGGGTAGGATCCTGCTCCACTTTTCCCAGTCAGAGATGTTTGTGGCGCAGTGACTCCTCAGGCTGTTCTCACATCTGTGCCCAATAACGGTCAATATATCACAACTCTTCAGACCAGCCTGAGACAGAAACTCATGTTTTTGGTGTCATGAGACTTATCCACTGTTATTATGGTGTTTGGACCAATCAGAATAGAGTATCTAACACAGATGGTTAATACACAAAGGTGAAAACTGTTACCTTGCTATGGGATCTATTTTAAGGTTGTTTTTAGACCTTTACAACTTGGGGTTTATTTTTGGCTAGAACAAGTAAGGTTTCCCTCTAAGTAATTCAGCATGATTGATCACCAAAAATATATGTATGCTGATTTAGTTTTTTGTTTCTCAGACTTGTAATAAAAGCATTTTGTATCAGTGTTATCAATGCCAGACTTTCCCTGGATAGTTGTGCCTCCACTAAAGTTGCAGAATATCAGTCACTGCCAAATCCTCTCTTCAGCAGCTTTAGCAATCTTATACTTTATCTTGTGCAAGATATTAATATATATGTTCTTGTGTGTCCTTCCACAGCTGAGATGGAGGAGGAACAGTCAGACGCGATGATGAAAGAGGTCTGCATCACGGAGCAAACACAGTACTACTTTGAGACTGAGACTGTGTCCTTCAGAGGCGAAATAGACTGTGTGAACTGCAGCAGGTAAAAATATCCACTCCCCTCCTGTGATTCATTTGCATCCACTAGACACAAATGAAGTCCCCAGAGGTGGCACTAAAAGAGGAGCTGTAAAAACTCACATGCCATAAAGGTGAAGTCAAGTCACTCTCCTGGACCACCGTCTTGGCGTGTCTGTGTCGTACGCTATTTTTAAGGCCCCCTTGTGCCGGCTAATAGAGTGCCTGCCCGCATGCCACGGCGCGTTCCTGCACATTAGCTGCACACACGTTTCTTTTTTAACGACGGCCATAAAAAAGCAGAGAAAATCATATGTGCACCAGCGACATGTGGGTTTAGGTAAAGGTCTTTGAGGAGGGGCTGGCAAAGCAGGTTTGTGTCCCCCCTTGGAGACTTGATTGAGTGATCTGCAGTGTGTTTTTCATTGTGTTGAAGATTGCAAGGTTTCTGGAGTTCTGCTTAGTCACGCATGAGGAATAACTACAATCTAGCGCAAAGCAGCAGAGCAAAAATCTCCTTTTCCCGGCTTCCTGGTAAAATGTTAATGTCTCTCGATGAAATATTATCTTCCATCTTTCCTGGACTCAACAAGTTTCCCTGTGTCTCTCGTGTGTCTTCTCCTCTCCAGGATGTACCATGCAGAAAAGCTCCCCAAGACAAACCTGGTTTTTATCATCGCTGATGGGAAACTCACCTGCTTGTCCTGTGACAACAAGCCGTTAATACAGGACGAACAGCAGTGTATCCTTTAAGCTAACACAGCTAATATCTGGCAGAGAAAATGACACTTTAATTCAGCAGACAGATGTTCGTAAATTTTAGTTTTACAAGATAACTGGGATAATCGCTTGTTTTGACACAAAGCTATTACCAGATTTCTCACCGCTGACAGCTGAAAGAAAACATGCAGTAAATGACATCTTTCTTTAAAGTTTTTTTAAAAGGGGTTATTTTCGTTTTCTTTCTTTTTCTTTTCTTTCTTTTGTCATTTACGTCTTCATAATCACGCTTTGGGAATAACAACTCATTATTTTTGGACTTAATGGCATTTGAAAATTCTAAACTGGGTTTCTGTGTGTCTGGAAGGCAGATGGTAGTGTCGGGTATGTCTGTTGAACAGCTTACAAACACATCTATGATGTTCCCTGGAACATAGGGCTGTGGTCAATTACAGATTAAGCCTCTTGGAAAAACACAATGCTGGAGAAAGACTACCATTTCATTGAAGTATTGAGCAACAGGCATGAAATCCAAAAAGTAACAAGTTGCCTTAAGACTTTGTGGTCCCTGCATAATTGTACCCAAAGTGCTAGATTTGGAGAGTAACATAACACATCCTGCTGATTTGCTTTATTTGTCATAGCATAATATTTCAGCATTTTCCTTGGGGTAATCAAAGCTACAAGTGTCAACTGAAAAATGACTTTTTCTTCCTGCTGCTAACTCAGAAACACTCTCAAGCGGTCATGATCCTGACTTTACTTCTCCAGCTGAAGGTCCGAATACCTGTGAACTAGCCCAGAATCCTCGGTACAGGAAAGGGCCTGCAGCCTGTTTTGACAACACTGCACATGTAAGTTGCTTTCATCAACCAGATCTATAGCACTCCCGGTTGAGAACCAATGGAAATGTATATTTGTGTTTGGTTGAGGTGCTCTGTGTAGGGTCTCATGAATGAAATTGGCAAGCCACTGAACAGTGAAACCTCTCCCGCTTTATAACTCTCATAAGCATTAGAGAGATTTGCAGAAAATCCAACCTGATACCGGAAAATTCCTCTAAATGAAAGTGTCTAGCTTGTGTTTTGGGGTTTCGATGCTTAAATCATTTGAGTTTATCCCTCAGGAACATTTTTGAAAGGTTACAGCTTAAAGAGCTTAAGTCAGTCTCTTTAGCTCTGATAGTTTTGACAACAAAGTCTATACTGTATTAAGTTATCAAAGGTACAGCTCAGTGTAATCCAAATTTATTGAACACTGGTGTAATGACATGTTCTGCAACATAAATTTACTCAAACAGCAACTTGCAATTAAAGAGGCAAAATATGTTGTAATTAAAGTTACATAAAACTGCACTTTGACTAGTTTGGGACACCTCAACAATCTGAAAAGAAAACACTGACTCATTACTCAACTTGTTGTGTTATTGGTTACAAATCGTCTTTCTATTTACTCAGTCTTCTGGGTGTTCATGTTAGCCTAGTATATGATTCAAGTTTTCTTCCCGTTTGCTCCTTATGGTTTTTATTATTTCATGAAAAATTTCAGAAAATAATGGCCTATCTATTGGACTTTGTAAGTCATTAAAATACACTTCTTGGAATTCTTGTTTGTTGTTTTAACAACAGATACTTTAACCCAGGGTTAGCCAAAATTAGGTTTCAGGTAGCAGACTTCAGCAGCTACAGTAAATGATGTATGCACCAATAATTGGTCAAAAACAGTCACCAGATGACTCTATGATGGTTGTTTGGTGCTGTGTGGCTAGTTATACCTGAGCTTAAATAAATCTTCATGCTTTTTGTTTTGCTATTACAAATGAAAAATGAAAAAAGCAGGCCATTGAAACTAAAAGTTCAACCAACAAATAAATCTGTAGTGGTCTTACTGTTGTTTTTTAGAGACATAAAAATCTATTTATAAATTTAACGTCATCAAGAAAATTAAAATCTTTCAGCCCTTCAACACAGTCGTTGCAGCCATTTGCCTTCAACACCAAGCTCAGGGTTGGACATTAAAAATGTAGCTTAGTGTCTTAGGGGTTAAATGCTGGATTGAGATAGAGAATCCAACAACCATATACATTTCACCATTTTCTGATTTTGAACCAACTGTAAGGGCAGTTGACAGTAAAACAATAAATTAAGACACACTTTAAGTAAAACAGAGGAGCCTATTTGATAAAACATTAGCTACCATCACACTAAAGCTAACATGAGCATTCAGCAACTTACTAGCTAACATTACTTTTAGCTAACAGGTGTCTACATTTTTACATTACTTTTTGATGGTGTTGCTTCAATCAAAACAAAAGCTAGCTAACAGTAATGTCAGCAAGGAAGTAGCTAAAAGCTTTAAGCTAAGTACTTTTGATATATTTTCTCTATTTCCTAGTTAATAAGCAACTGTAGTAACATTGAATAGTGAAAACTACAAAGGGACATCAAGCTAGTGTAAAGATAGATAAAACAAGATGTTTGATAACATTAGCCACCATCAGAAAACAGCAGGAAATGTTTAGCAGTGCATTATTGTTAGGAAATAAGTGGCTGATATCCTCATTGCTAACATTAGCTGTTGTCCAGTGATGGGGATTGAGTTTCTATTTCCCTTCATTTATAACATTTTTAAAGGTGATGTTTGCATTCAGTCACTGCCCACCTTATGGCTACGTTAGCTAGGAGAGTGCTAAATGCTTATGCTAATGGGTCATTAATGTTGTTGTGGTATGAAACATGGTTTTGTGTCTTCGCTATAGAAGGAAGAGGTGTTGAAATAATAATTATTTAATGATTTCCAACAGTATGACATTATTAAAGAATATTAGCTTTTAACCCAAAACAATGATAGAGGAAAATGTTAGCACTGTGAATATGTTCAATGGTAACTGTTGTTGTTTTTTAGCACCTTTTTACACTGTTATTGTTTTCAAATGTATACTCTAGTTCAGTGGTTCTCAAAGTGGGGTCCGCGAACCATAGTGTGGGGGTCCGTGTAATAATTATAAAAAAATTCTGAAATTGTGCTGTGTCATTAAAAACAGCATGTATACAGATGAGGACCATTTGCACCAATGAAACCAGCAGATTGTGCCCATTACTCCCACCCTAGTTAACTTTGGGCCAATAGAAACTGATATGACTGTGACACTCACATCAATCAAGTCATGTATCACTCATTCACACTTCACTCCGGTCACAACTGTTACTGCCACTACTTAGCTTTGTTTGAGCACATGTAACGTGAGCATGGAGCCATTTCTAAATCAGTTCACATTGTCAAGTGATGCTAAATCCAAGCTAGCTAAATTAAGAAGCAAATTAAGCCAGCCAAGCTAAAGCGACATAAGAATATAAGGACAAAACTAAAGACTTTTTCCAGGGAAAGAGCGAGGAATACATCTGACAGAAAACACAGATGGTGAAGTTTTACAATTCAAATAGTTCCAAAGGCGTCTAAGAGTGCAAATGGTAGTAAGCATGTGTTTAATCTATGTTACAATTATGAGGGGTCCTTGGAAAATGTTCTCACCTATAAGGGGTCCCTGGCCCCAAAAAGTTTGAGAACCCCTGCTCTAGATAACAGCGTGTTCTGTTTTAATACTTTTCCTGGAAAATAAGAGGGAGCAACAGCAACATGTTAGAAAACACTGAAAAAAAAAAAATAATAATTGAAATTTCAGTTCACTGACCAGAACCCAAAATATTTCTGCTCTGCTCACAATATGGAAACTATATATCAGTGAGGAAGTCCTACCCATGGCACCTTTCCATCACTAATATCTGTAAACGGTGCATGACACTTTTTTTGTTTTGTTTTCTGGCAGCTCTTCAAAAGCTTTATATGCACAGATTTCCCACGCAAAGGCAAACAGCCGGTTGCTAATCAACTTTGAATAACTAAGCTAAACAAACATTTTTATGAGCCGGACTGAATCTCTGCGTGTGAAACCGCTGTACTCGAATGCTCTGTTTGTTTTCACTCTATAGTCTTTTTCCAGTGTCAGAGTTTGTCAGTCTTATGAATGAAATCTTATGCCTGCACAGTCTTGCTCACACACACACACACACACACACACACACATGCATTTATTCCTTCTCTCACATTCCACTGAAAATGCATCCATCTTGTATAACTGATTTCTAATCCAACTTTCTCTCTATGTTCTGCTTTCTAACTTCTTGCCAACTCTATGGGAGTTTTGCTGCATGATTCTCTCTCTCTCTGTTTTCTCTGTTTCCTGCTCTGTGATTGGCTGTTGATGGTTAGGATGAGGCCATGTGCCGAAGGAGCGCAGGCTCCCCATTGGCTTCCTCTCTGCTCATGTTACTGCTGCCACTGTTCATGTGCTGTCTCGGGTCAGTCCCATAACGCTTGCTCTTTCGCTTTCACCAATCTTACTGTCTTTTGCTCATTTGTGTTTTTTTCCTTCTCACCTTTTTATCCTTTTCTTTTATATCTCTGTTTCTGCTTCCTTTCACATCTTCATTTCTTTCTCCATTGTTTCCTTGCCCTTATCATTCTCATTCATCACTCTTTCTTATGTTCTACCATCATCTGTTTTCACCTCCCCTTAACTTACCTCTCCATCTCCTCCTGTCTCTCACCAACATTTTCGCCGTCTCTCATTGTCTTTGAACTTCCAGCCATGCTTTCTGTATCCATCCCCATCTATCATTATCTGTCTAACCTAATAGAGTCCAGCGCATGTCTCAATAGATAGACTGCTGATTACTGAAGTAGCCAGAAGCTAACCAAATCGGAAAACACACCACTCATTTGCAGTCAGATGTTTCCACATTGCCTCTCATGATTCTCAACTCTTACCTCTCTAAAAACAGAACAACACATTCCTTTCCTTGTTCTTCTTCTGGCATTGAAGTTTGATCAATTCTGGTTGAACAAAAGAGCTTGGAACTTTTACAGTCAAGCATTTAAAAAAAACATTTTAACACTGTTCCTTCTGCCCTCTTGTTCGATCCCTTTATCTATCCCTTTAGTTGACTGTTGCCAAGCCCCACCAAACTTTTGATAGCTATTATGAAATCAGTGTGTAAAGCTAAAGCTAAAGCTGTACTTCATATAAGTTACATATGGCACATGGAATTGGTAATGCTATCTAAGCTACAAAACATGTAGTGGTAAGTAACGTTTCAAAACTATAATCTAAACCGAGCCGTTTCTTGG
This sequence comes from Notolabrus celidotus, assembly GCF_009762535.1. Classification (NCBI taxonomy): domain Eukaryota; kingdom Metazoa; phylum Chordata; class Actinopteri; order Labriformes; family Labridae; genus Notolabrus; species Notolabrus celidotus. The sequence continues at coordinate 13,896,225 of NC_048292.1, forward strand.
CAAAACTGCAACTGCTTGGCGTTTCTTATCTGTTATTCCTAAAATGGCTAATGCTAATGGACCTAGTCAAAGAATGACAACTCGACTGCAGACCCATGCTAAACTGCAATTAGCATGTAGGTTGGCATATTTTGAAGCTTAGGTCCAAAACCTAGCCTCCATATTTGACATTTTTGGACTAAGGGTGTGTTGACACTAATATGGCTGCTAAGCTAACATAGCTAATGCTATTTTTTAATCCAACATTCTCACTGTTTACATCACGAGAGTTAAAGGCTGTGGAGTTACACCTGCCATCCAGTAGAGCTTCATTGGGTCATGTGTGTTTGCTCATACTTTGCTAGCTTCACAAACTAGCCCTTATGAAAAAGGCTTTCTCAAATGGGGCATAACTTTTGACCTAATGAACTTCTATGGTTAGCTAGGCTAACATGCTAATAATATCATACTTTGTTACAAAGACAATAATAAGCAGTTGAATTAATTTATGAAGCATACACATCAATGCGTTGTTCTGGTACGACTTGTTATGGTTGCTAACCCTATGAAGGACAACTTCTTGGGGGGGTTTGTAAACAGTCAACTGAAAAGTGTTCAGTGTGTTAGATTTCATCTGTAACTCCGCCTCTTTCCTCCCTTCTTGGTACCAGGAGGAGGACCCTGACTGTGGAGGGGCGTCCGGACTGAGCCCCTCACTGTGGCTTATGGTAGGCCTCCAGCTGGTGCTGCTCTGGGTTATGTCCGGCTCCAGACATCATCAAGCCATCCCGTCATGACCTCGGAACATCTCGAACACACCCTCTTATCTCTCACTCCCTTCGTTATCTGCAAAATGGCAACCAGCATGCCACTGAAATGACGAACGCCGAATGAGAAGCGCTTGTGACAAACAAACAGAAAACGTGTGAGCCCTGCATCCTGCAAGTTCATTCTTTTGATACCTTTTTTTCATTGGATTTTTAAAGTGAATTCACCGGGTTCAAAAGTACCAAGTGTGAAAGAAATGGATATTAGAAGACATCCGTTTGAAAGATTAGAGAACACGACCTACGCCTATCCTTCATCACTCCACTGGTCCCTGCCAGCTAAGATTAGAGGAATCCAGAGATTCATCTTGATTGGCGACCTCTGGACTTTATCTGGCTTGTTGTCATTGATGAAAGAGATCAGACTGCCTTATCGAATCGGAGGGATTTGAATCACAACAGAGGGGCTTTCTATTTATTGAAGATGCTGAGCAGTTTTCTTTTAACACTGCCAGAACAAGAGCTGCCCTTCGCAAGGGGAACACTTTGGTTTGAGTTGATTTGCAGTGGGTAGATTTTAGGTGTTAATTGTTTTTGTGGTTGAGAATTCAGCTAAGATTGCAGTAACAGATGCCAAATTGTTACACCACAAGCTTGTGCCCTTCTTTTGCCTCTGTTGGGTTGCTGATAAAAATGTGGTTGTAGTCTTCTATTTTTGATTGCGCTACCCGGGACATTTTTACAGTCTCTAAGAGGATTCTCATGATAAAGCATCTTCATTTTTGCCACAGTGTTCTTTCATGTAGATACAGTGTGGAAATCATTGCTGTTTTAATGCACAGACACCAACTTCAATCTTCAACTGCCACCTGCTTCTACGTGCACGGTTTTCCGGCTGATCATCCAACCATCAGATGTGATCGAAACCACTCTGTGGACGATTTGGATTTCCTGCCTTTTTTTTGTTGGACTGCTCCAATGAAAACTTTGTTGCCATAGTGCGCATTAACCAATCAGGGTGAGCCTGGCTGGTGTCCTATGCATGCTCACTGGACAGAATCTCTAGTGCCATGTGGACTGTGTGACTCAGATGAACCCTTTAGCTTTTTAGACCGTGGCCGCTGAGTGGAAAGGAGGGTAGCATTTGTTTTATGACTTACTGGGTTATTTAAATGAAACGCAAGGACGGCATGCTACTGTGTGATTTGTTGCCACCTTTACAGGACAAGAACTGGGGTTGTGAGAATTCATATTTATCATTCTCATCAGCAAAATATCAAAACATGACATTTGTATTCACTCACTGCTGTCACTGTGTTAATTATACGACTTTTATTTACTTTTAAATTTTACATCCTGACTGAAAACCTCTATCTATGTCCAGTACTGAGGTTCCCACTTGCAGTTTCTTATACTGGTATGATCTCACCTAGCAGACTTCAGTCAGTCCTCACTTCTAACCTTATCTACCGCTGTATTTCATTTTCTCCAACATCAGTTCATCTTGTTTCATTTTGTGTGCCTTTTTGTCCACTAGTTACACATACATGACATGTGAGAACTTACAGGAAATGTTATGTAGACACGTTTATTTCAGTTGTGTCATCTTTCAAAGCAAACAAAATCCACCAAACTTAGAAAAAGGATGACTTTAACTGCACCAATTCTTAAAGCTGCTTATTAAAAGTAAATCAGACCTAGCATATGAGGATAAGAGTAATAATATCTGAATTAAAGCTACTGTGAGGAGTTTTAAGCTAGTTGTGAAACAGATTGAAATTCATCCTGATGTCTCTCGATAACCTTAAAAAAAGCAAAAGCAAAAAAGCAAAGAAGACCTTTAAAAAAAATGACTTCATCTATAGAGTTGTCTGAAAGCACCAACAGGGGGGTGGGTGTCACCCCAAGTGTGAGCAATTTTCACGTTCCATAGCACAGTTACATTTGACTGTTAAAAAAAAGAGTAGAATAAGACTTTAAATCAAGAAATGCTAATTACACAGTGTGAAATCAGCTTTGTCCACAGAAGGCACCAAAATCAACACAAACTTAAAGCTCCTCACAGGAGCTTTAAATAACTTAAAAATGAAAATGTTGTTCCGATATGAAGAAACGATTTTTAAAGAAAGATGTACTATGTTTTTTTTTAGGTTAATTTATTTATTTATACAATACTAAAAATTGACGAATACTCAAGTAGGCAAGTAGTTAGCGCAACATCCGGCGGACAACTTGAGTGTTGTGATTGTTGTAACTTGTTGCACTTAACAGTTTATTTGGCGCTGCTGTAAAGGGAAATCCTGCAATTTAATTTGTATTTATTGTGCATTGGTTCCTAGAAAAAAATTGACAATCACAGGTTAATGACTCATTCATAAATAATGTGTGGTACCTCACTGAAAAGGCAGAAAACTGCTTTATGATACCAGATGCTTTAAGGGTATAGACCACAATTTTACTGCCTACTAGTGCCCCCAAATTCATCACACTTTGTTCTAATTTACTGTAAAAAGAAAAAAGAAATTCACATGTTTTTGTATTTAACATTTTCAAAACAACACTGAAAGCTGAGTTTGGGGGAACTACACCCACACTTACACCAAAACAAAACCAGGGACTTCATCTTTTTTATGTGTGTGTAATGTATAAACACTGACACATGTTTGAAGGAAACTGCTTCATTCTGTCGGGGAGTAAAAACTATTCAAGAAAACCATTGTAATCTTTGTGTGCCACAATACCGCCACCATTTAATTCTCTCACTCACACAGAATTTTTAAAGATTTATTGCCGTCACATCATACCGTGCTGAAAAATGCCCATCATTATAATGTCAGGGGAATTTAAGGTGCACTTTTTACTCTCACTGTTTTCCACTATAACTGTCCAACAAGTACAGTGTGCTGAGACTAACAATGATATTTATGCTCCACATTTACTAACTCAGACATATGAAGTGCCATATAGGACTCTCTTATTCTCTTGTGGAGAAACCTATTATCGTACTATGACATTTATGCAATTTATCAAGGCAGATGTAAGTCTCTTCAATGGTTTCCCTGTGCTGCATGGTAGTGGCTGACTATCTGATTAAAAAAAAAACATATCCTGTGTGCTCCTGCTTTAGTGTGTAATGTTGGGAAGCATAATATTCTGGGTGTCTGGCATTTGTTCATGATATGATACGGTATGATCAGCTATTACTGCCTTTCTCTTGGGGGGACAGCATTTGGCTCCAGCCTGGTCGAAGTTAGCAGGAGAAGGAACCTGATTGAAATGCACTACTCGGTGTTATTTTAACATTGTAGCAGTGATTCAGCAAGATGTTGGCTACTTATTACAAATCATTAATACTGGATGTTACAGCTGATATTAAAACCAACTATGTTGTGGTTCAGATTTTAAGCTATGCTAGCAGCGCGGCTTCACAAGTATTGTTTGTCAGTCGATTCATCGAACACGTTGGTCCACACTGAATTCACTTCAAAATGATTGGCTGGGTGGATGTTGCACAAACATTTAAAGATCCCAGAGGATGTTTTTAGATGATTTGTATCCTGACTTTAAACTTTGCCACAAAGAAGTTGGCATTTGCAGTTTTGAGTAAAATGTCTCAATAACTTGAATCTTGTGCAATTAAACCTGAAAGATTGATGAGACCCTCGTGATCCATTGTCATAACTTTGATAATCCATCTACCTTTGATGTGATGCCATCATCTGGTCAAAATCATCCATGAATTTTGTAAACATGCAAAAATAATAGCCTTCCCATTAGCGTCCACTGTCCAAATGTTTCCTGCTAAAAAAAAAAGGAAACATTAGCTAAAAGAAATTACAACATTGTGCCTAGCTATAGCAGATTAGAACAATATTTACATGATCTTACAATGACTTACCCTTGACTGTCCTTCATGTTTACACCAGAAAACAGAAAATGTTTTCTAACACGCTAAGCAAGGATGAAGAAATTGTTAAGATAATGTGCAAAGCAACTGCAGATTAGCCCAAATGTGTTGATTAATCTATACTATGACCAGACAAGACTAATGCAGCTTTGACTCTCCTACATTTTATTGCTGAAAGTATCAAATGTTAGCTAACAGGCTAAATCAAGAGGAAGAAAAGGGTTGTCAGTAGGGTTGCAAAATTCCGGGAATTTTCAAAATTGGAAACTTTCCATGGGAATTAAAGTGAATTTATGGGAATAAACCAGGAATTTACTAAATTAAAGGTTGGCTCTTAATAGGGAACTTAAATATGGTTGGTGAAAATATATTTTGGCATAATCCTGACTAAAACAACCAGATTTCATGCAAGTACAGTTGAACATCTATGCTATTCCTCGATCACATGCACATAGCACACTGCTTACTGCAGGGCTATAGAGACCACACCCCCTACATGCACTGTGCATTCCTCCATCACATGAAGCACAGATGATTTCTACTTTGGATGGATTTCTGCTTATATCAAAACAAATATTTTGGCTTGGATATGATACCTTTCCATTAAATTACCCTCAATTCCCTGTTAAGTCCCATAAATTCCCATGGAAAGTTTCCAATTTGGAATATTTCCAAAATTCCCCAGTTTAACTTCCCAGGGAAGTTTACCGGGAACTTTCCGAAAATTTACTGGAAATGTTCCACCCCTTTGCAACCCTAGTTGTCATTATCTGCTGAGAAATTCCCATTGCTACAAAAAGACTCCCATCCTTAACTTTAAGCTCAAAGCAACATTAAACTAATATTAATACTACATTTTATTTAAAGGCGCTTTTCTCTGCAATCAAGGATCCCTTATATATGTACACACACACACACACACACATATCATACATACATACATACATACATACATACATACATACATATATACACATACACGATTTACACATTAAAGGAAACAAAAATAGAAATCAAAATGAATAGAAACAATATAAACTAACAAAGTGGAAAGAAAATAAAACCAATAAAAAGTGACAGAGCAATTGACATCAGACATTGTGTCTGAGAACAGCATCACAAAGCTGCTAGCATGGCTGTAGACTCTAGCTTGGATCAGTCTTTTTCCTACCTACAGTACAGTCACCCATACACATTCATTCTTTTGGATACAGTGGACGAGTAAAATTGCAGATTCAGTAAGAGTTTCTTTCAAGTTTGAATTTTCAGTTGCATAGAGGTAAATAGAAATCAATGGTTGCCTGAAAAATGAGCTTAAACTTCAGTTAGAGTGAGCACTGGACGGCCATTAGCTATGATTTGTTAAGAAGCTAACCTGCAAAAACAACAGTATGGCCCTTTAAGTCACTTTCAGAATTCACAATGTGCAGATATGAAATGACGGGGGAATACACACCATCTAAAATCCTGCAACTGGATCCCATTTTAATTAACATAAAACATAGGAGAGTGAAGGTGAGCGCCATCCTCACCCAGATGTTCCACTCTACTCCAAAGTGCTAAACTCAGATGCTGTCACCTCAGGAACAATATACTCTTGATGTGATATGACGTGTTTTTGATTATGTTGGTGCTCTCTGTATGGATCGTGTGGGTTGGCCTTTTTATTTCTGGAATCTTGAGGACTGCTTAATGTGTGGTTTTTTGTGTATGTTACCTTGCTGCCACTCTTTGGCAGATGATTGGCGGGCCTGTCAGTCAACCTTGCTCTGCCTTTGGTTTTAAGGCGGGCTCTTGATGTAGGCGTCCACCAAGTCACCCCTAACCAGACTCCACATTTGGAGGGTCTTGGTGGGCCTCTCTGTCAGTCTCCCTTGATTGTGCTTTAGTGGAATTTGATTCTCCAGAATCAGTCGTGTAAAATTTGTACAAAACTGATGTTGTTTTCAACAAAAAGAAAAAAAGAACAATATTTATAATCCTGGAGAGGAAAAATGTGTTTATTCATGTGCAAATAAGGTATATTCAGAATAAAAGTTTATGATTACTATCTGTTGCATTGTGTTTAAAGTTCTGGCTGATGTCCTTCTTGTTCAAAATGTCTGTTTTAATTTACAGTGGATCAGATTTCTGTTACTAGCTCCTGTCACATTGCCAGCACACATTTCCCATCCAAATGTGTGTGAGCATGAGAAGGAAGCACCCTGAGCCTGCTCCCCCAGTGTCTAGCCAAGATCAGAAACTGACACTGAGCCAAAATCAACAATGTCCAGGAAAAGAAACGGCGCAGGCGTGGATCCAGCCACATCTCTCTACAACATTGAATTTGGCTCAAGGACGTGTCCATTAACAATCACCCGTAATGTTCTCTGGTCATAAATTCACAGTAAATCCCATTTTCCCCATCGCATGTTGATCAAATGGTAAGTGACTTTCTCGTTAGCGCGGTACTCTTCACACTTGAACCTGAAACCAGCTGTGCTCAAGCCCAGATTCTTGGAGTCACTATTCCTCACTGCTCCCCAAAGACAAACCACAGGCTCATTTTACTCTTTATTAGAGATCTTAAAACCTAACCCAGTTTTGGATGGTTTTCCACGTGTTCCACCAAGAAAACCGTAAGTCCTGCAGGTGCTTGGGGACATTTTAAATGAGACCAATTACAGCGCCTTAAGTATTTAGTTTTAATAAAAGAATCCCTCTATTATTGGTAGCACAGCTGCTGAATGACTGAACTGAGACCAATATTATAAAATTAAATATTTTACAGACCATGTCACAGAAATTGATTACAACAGCTTCAACCAAGAATCTGCTGTTCTGGATAAATATGACTTCATGGGCTTGTTGAAGAAACTGGACACTTCTTCAGTGTATGATTAACTCTGCCTGCCCCATTGAAAGTTACTAACCATAAACCTTTCTGGAGTCCCCGAGCTCCATTGTCTCGTAGGTCCCTCTGAGCTGCTGTAGGCATCCCCCTGCTCTGGATGTTCTGGACTCCAGCAGCAACAGCTTCTACTACTCGTCTCATCACTATCACCTCTCTCTCTCTTACTCTCCTCTATCCCTCTTTCAAGACCTAGCTTGGTCGAGGCATGATGGCTGTCTAACATAAATCTGGTTCTGCCTGAGGTTTCTGCCTGTTAAAAGGAAGTTTTTCCTCACCACTGTAACTAGCTAAATACTGCGATGTGCAATGCTCATGATGGATTAAGGTGGGGTCAGACTGAGTCTTACCCTGTCTTGGTTTTGAGTCTCTGTTCATAATTTGACATAGAGTGGTCTAGACCTCCTATGTTTGTAAAAGTGTCTTGAGATAATGTTTGTTGTGATTTGGCGCTATACAAATAAAGATTGATTGATGATATATCAACATCATAATAGAACAAAATTACAACCTAATTTCCCAAAAAAGTTGTTTTGCTGTGTAAAATGTTCACAAAAAGATAATTTGATAGCTTGCAAATCATATGAACCCCATGATATTTTTAATATGTGTTCACAGACAATGGTTTTTAGGAGTGATTTTGATCCCATGCAGTGACTTCCACTACAGAGTCATCACTTTTTTAATGCAGTACCACCTCAGGGCCCAAAGACCACAACCATCCAGTTTTGTTTTTTGGCTCCAAAACTTGTAAACATTGTTAACCATTATTGGTGTCTCCCCAGGAGTGTAAGCTTACCATGTTCTGGGCTCTCAAGTCCTAACACCATCACATATGCTGGCTTTTGAACAGAATTCACTGATTTGCAAATGATATAGGATTTCAGCTGCTCAACCGTTTGGGGTCCCCTTGTTTGATTCAGGATGCGCCAAATATTTTATTACAAGTTGGGACTGCAGGCAGACCATTTTAGCACCCATACTCTTTTACTACTTTTGCTACAGATGCTGGCTTTTGAGCTGTGTGCTGATATCAAGCTGTATGAGCCCTCTTTTCCTTAGCGTGGAGGACACAACATCCATGATTTCCAAGATGAACGTCAAGTGAAGTCATTTTGAGTAATTTTCAGTGATTTCCACTACATAGCCACATTTGTTTTTTTATGCTAGGGCCTGATGTATTGGTTTTTCGGCCTTGTCCTTCATGAAACTACGTACTGTAGATCAGGGGTTCCCAACGTACGGTGGCCCCTGAAGGACAAAACAAATTTACAAGAGATGAAACATTTTTACAAAGTTGGAGCGAAATTTACACTTTTGCCAAGGCCAAAACAATTTTCATTTAAGAAAAAAAATTTACAGTGAGACAATTCTTCAAACGACGGAGCACTTTTACCATTTCTGAAACAAATTTACTTTTTTTTTTAAAGGAAATGGGATGTACCAAACCCTGGAAGTGATGGAGTACATTTTACCCATTATAGCAAAAACAAATCGACAAAAAAAGTAGCTCAATTTGAAATAAAACCTTGTAAATAGAAAATGTAATGAGTTTTCTGCCTTTCTTTTTGCCAGATGACTCCTAAGTTTAAATTTAGTGAACAGATAATTATCAAAAGCATCAGTAGCAGCAGGTTAATTCATTACGGCACAGGAAACACAGACACATGCTCATATAGGTAGGCTAACTTTCTGCAGACCAACTAAATTAAGCCACATTAAATCACTTTGAGGGACAGTGGGGGTTGCAAGTTTTTGACACCTATATTTTGGGGGTTGCAGGCTGAAAAGTTTTGGAACACCTGCTGTAGATGATGAAGTCCCAAGAGTCTTCAATATTTTGTGCTAAGGAACATTATTCTGTAACTGTTGAACTATTTGCACACACAGCCTCTCACAGAGTGATGAACCTCTTACCAGTTTTACTTGAGAGAGACTCAGTCTCTTTGGATTGACCCAGTCATGTTACTAACATGTTACAAATTAACCTTATTAGCGGGGAGATGTCCTTCCAAGTGTTTTTTTTTTTAGCATTACACAATTTTTTCATTGTTTTGTTGGTCCTGTCACAACTTTTTTAAACTGTTCATAAAACAATAACATTACTCAGTGTTAGAGATATGTTGCATTTGCACTGTTTTAAATTAAACACAGCGTTTAAATGATCTGGAAATCATCTGAAACAGTTTTTATTAACATTTCACACAACAACCAAAATTGTGTAACTTTTTGACCCTGTTGGATTTTGACTTATACCCGCATTTGTAACCACAACATAGTTAAATTTATCCGTTTCTTATGTATTCTCTCTCCTTGAATGGATATTGCACAAAAGATTTATTGTCATGCAAAAAACTGTGTTTTCCAGTTGCAGCACCCTGTCTGTCTTAAATGTTATTTTCTCTGATTCTTCCTCTCCAAAAGTGTTATTCCTTGTCTGCCACGGATGAGTTGTGATGTCAACAGCACTCGGTGGATTTCCTGCCGGGGTCTCTGGATTTCGCGTCTGGCAACAAGCTGACCCAGGCAGTTTACACTGAGAGGTCACTCCTGTTGTGTTTTTGATTGTTATCCTAGCCTGTGGGCTTGTATCCCTGTGTCACTGATTGATATCAGGCCTGAAGTCCAGTAAGCAAACAGCTTCAAGAGTAAATCTGGAAAGTTTGTCATGTAAGTAATTACATTTGCAAGTATTAACAGTCCTCTCATTACACAGCAGGTTTGTTTTTCCAAAAGATCATTTCCAAGGAGTACGAAGACAGTGTTGCATGTCGTCTGAGCACTGAAGTGAACCTTTATATGCTTACAATAAAAAACAATCCTATATTTTAAACCAGGAGAGCTAACATACCAAAGTTCACCGCTTCATTTATATGCATGTTCTCAAAACCCTCCCTTTTTTCTGTGAGTGCTTATTCTTGCATTCCTGCACTGTGCCAGATGAAGAAGATATGGTTTTGGAATTGTCTTTCTATTTCGTGGAAGCTTGACTACATTGTAACCGGTTTTAGATTTCTAAAGAGTACATTGTCTCCACACAAAAACCTGTTTCAGCAGGCTACCGCTGAGAAAATGTTGTTTTTGCACAGATGCTTCCCTCAAACGATCCAGTAGGCGCATGGTAGTTGAGAAGGAAGAACAACTTTGAGGGTTGTGGTCAGGGAAAAATGGCATTTAGACCTTCAATGCACAAAAAAAGAACAGCAAAGATTAGACCACCAAGGCATTGTTGTGGGTTATGTTTTTTTTTCCACATCTCCTGCTTTAAGCTCTTCTGTGTCATTTTAAGGCCCGTACTTTGACTTCATGTTCAGGAGAAACATCTGTAACCACCCACATCCCAAATGAAGTTCGAACCCCTTCATTTAAATTTCAAACACCTCATAAAGGCATTTGTCTGGCCCAGGCCCAAAACCCAATCACAACTGCTATAATGGACATCTTGTGATATTTATAAGGCACAGGGGGATATTGTTTCAGGGAAGTTGAGATTGATATGTTTAGGGTATGTTGTTCTTACCACAGAATGTCTCATTTATTCGCCTTTACAACATGAAGAGTTCGTATGTTCTTGGTTTTCTCCAGGTGCAGGTTACTCCAACGCAGTTCAGGTTAACTAGACACTATCAGCTGCCCCCTATTGAGCACAAATTATTGCCTGTTACCATGTGTGGAATCTTTGACTGACTGACAACCTGTCAAGGACAGCTCTTAGTTTCACGCCTCACTAGACCATGTGGACTGAGGACTAGAAATCCCATTGATAGACTCTTCACCGTGATTTTCTTCGCAGGTTCACAGTAATCCTAAGACTCTTGTTTTAAAAGGTTTCGTTCTCCTCAAAGGGAAAAGATTGCTCAATATGTTGGGAAACAAAATATCCAAATGCAAAAGAAGTACTTGTTTTGAATGACCGTTCTTGAAAACTTTAACTAGCATGCACTTTTTCGTTTGCCTATTGTTGTGGGTACTCTCACTGGCATTCAGAAAGCTTTACCAATAATTTAAGGGACTTTTTCTGACACATTTTCCAATTTTAATATCTAGACATATTTTCCCGTCACACACTTTCTGGTTAATCTGCCATTGTGGGAACCACAAACTAAAGATGTATTGTTTTAGGATTGTATGTCTGTGTTTTCCTGCGTTGGTTCCTTTCTTTCCCTTTGTTCTCTCTGCCCAGGTGAACCCACTGATTGCCAATCTGGAACACCTGGTCCTGAGTGTTTAAAGGCCCAAGTAACTCCTGTAGTAGAGGAGTGGCATTTGGAGTGGGGACCCCAGCCTTGCTGCCACTTGCTGAACTTTGTGCTTGTGAGTGTTTTGTTAATCTAGTCTCTGTGATAATTAGAATAAATCCCATGGCTGAGTGGTTTACGCTCTTTCTTGTATATTTAAATGGATCATTTATTGAAATGTTATGGGCCCTTAGGATGGGATGAAACTACAAACAATAACTACAAACTTTATGTGATGCACTTTCCAGTTTTAAAATCTGGAAAACTTTTGCATACACACACATACTGGTTTATTTGTCATTATAGGGACCAAATACAACAAATTGATTGTTGAATGGAGACAATATTTAATTAACTTTAATGATTCTCTACCACAGTGTTTTTCAACCTTCTTTGAGCCAAGGCACATTTCTTACATTAAGAAAATCTGGAGTCACACCACTAACCAAAAGTTTTGCAAAATGACAAATTTAGTCTCTCAATATATGAATCTATTTATCTGGGAAAGAGACATTGGCTACTTCTTTAACTGTGTCAGGGCGAAGCATCTCATTTACAATGGCTTTTGCAGGCAGTATTAATGTCCCTGCCACATTGTGTGGCTTTTTTTATTTGGCTACGAGTTCAGCTACTAAGTAGCTAGCTTTGAGAGCTCTCGCAGACACCGGTAATTATTGTGCTTTATTGCCACCCATTGTGTGGGTAGCGCAGGTCAGAACATTGATAAGTATTTAATCACTCCGCCAGTCACTACACTGCAGGCACAGATGCGCTACATGGCAGATTATTTGCAGTATATGAATAATGTTTTTTGGGACTAATTAAGTGAAATTTGATAATGTCCCACGGCACACATGACGATCTGTCACGGCACACTTGTGTGACCAGGCACAGTGGTTGAAAATCACTGCTCTACCATGTGTGCACTTGTGTTTATGGACATTTTATGGTTTATCTTTCACAGTTAAGGATTGGAGTGACAAAGTTAAGTAACTAAGAAATTGAAGTGGATTTGTACCTCAATTTTCTTTACATGTCTTTTTTTCACACAAATATTCTACTTGAGATAAAAAGTGTGTACCCTTGATGTGACAGGTCGATGTGGTAACCTAATGTCAGACTCCAATAATCGTTTTGTCTTGGTTTTTCGTTGCTGCGTTTGCCTTGTTGCCCTATTTCTGTTGGATTTTGTGTGTATCTGTTGTTGATGTGGATAGTTACTGTTGTTGGAGTTTCATGTTCGGTAATTAGACGGGGTAGTCTAGCGTTTTGGATTTTTGTGTTCGAGTTTGATTGCTCTGAAATCTTTTGGTCTTTTGGTCAACAAGGGGACCGCGCACGCTCTTCTTCCTCACACAATACAGAGATACAATCCGTTATGTGAATGTAATTTCTGAATTGAATGTCTTTGTTTGCTCTTGAAGAAAATTGTTACACACAATACAGAGTGTGAAGACAGCAGCATGTGTGGTTTCCCTCGCTTTTATAAAACAACATTATTTCCCCTTTTAAAAGGGTACAACTTTGACACCTTGCGGCTCTCAACTAAAGCTTCTTGTCTTGCCTTCTTCAGGCTGCATCACATCGAATCTTTCATATTTCCTTTGTATTGTTAGCTTGATGCTGACTGACTCCCTCCCAAAACAAATGGGAACAACAGCCCCCTTTTTTGGACCGTCTCCAGGTTTCAGAAAAGTACAAATAGCACACTCTAGTATTCTGACATGGAGGCCTTCACTGTATTCTTGAAGGAGGAAATGCTCAAACCTCTAGAGTTTCAACACAGCTTTTTTGGTACATTTTGTACAATAAGTCAATCCAATGTTTTTGAACCCAGGTGTAATCCATCAAATCATCCCTGGGTCCTTCTCAAAACGGTGAATCATTTTAAATCAAGTCAGATGACATTGTCTTTTCACTCTGGAAGGTCATCAAGTGATTTTAGAAAAAGCCCCATTACATGTTTATGATTATCATTATGAAAACATTAACAGATGTAAAGAAGGGAAGGGGACAAATGGAGTGTTTCTTCAATACCTGGATTAAAGAAGATATCTTATCTTACATTATTGAAGATGCAGATAAAGAGAGAACAGCCTCATATTTTCCATGTAAATCTGCATCATGAAAGGGATGTTTATTGTATACAATGGAACTCAGAATAACACTTCTAAAACAAACCTACCAGGATTCACTTCCTCTGAAAATTAGAAAAAGTGATTATTTACATAGCCTTGTGCAACCTGAACAACATGAAAGCTTTGGGGGGAAAAAAGCGTTAAACATTTGGCTCAGGAAAAGTCAAAGGATTTTGCTATCTTTCCAAAACAGCTTGGATCCAAATTCCTTCACCTGCTGCCCAGCCTTTGCACCACTTTGGATCCCTGTTGGGAGCTTGGTTGCTTTGTGACTCATCTGCTGCTCATTTATGCACTCACTTTGTTGTAATTGCTGCAGTCTGGTAGCATTGGCTTTCTATGTTTCTCCCATGTTTTTTGGCCACAGAGAAAGTGGAGCTTAAGTGTATCAGGGTAACAGAAAAATATCCAGGGCAGATGTGGGACGCCCTCCCTCATTGGGCTGTGCAATGACCGGTACCAGAGGTTTGATGTGGTTTTTGAATCACCAGCATCAGCCACAGTTTTGTATCAGCTGTCCTTGACTGGCAAAATGAGTGGTCCTTATCTCAGGGGAGGGAGGGAGGGGGGTTGCTAGAGGAGAGAAAACACAGGAGCTCTTGTGGAGATTTGCAGACAGATCTGATGTGAAATAAGAAACAGGCTGTCAAAACCTGTCTTCAGGTCTCACAGGAATAGTTGGAGGAATTGAACCCCAAAACCCCAATTCTAGAAAAGTTGTGATGCTGTAAAAAATGTTTATTAAAAACGGATTTTGATGTTTTGAAAATCATTTACATCTAATTGTTAAGAGTGCAAAGACGAGATATTGAATGTTAGGATTAGGGTTAGGGTTAGGATTAGGGTCAGGATTAGGGTTAGGATTAGGGTTAAGGTTTGTGTTAGGGTTAGTGTTAGGGTTTGGGTTAGGGTTAGGGTTATGATTAGGGTTTGGGTTAGTGTTAGGGTTTGGGTTAGGGTAAGGGTTAGGGTTAGGGTTAGGGTTATGATTAGGGTCAGGATTAGGGTTAGGGTTATGATTAGGGTTTGGGTTAGTGTTAGGGTTTGGGTTAGGGTAAGGGTTGTGATTAGGATTAGGGTTAGGGTTAGGGTTATGATTAGGGTTAGGGTTAGAACCAGAACTAAACTTAAGCAAACAGAACCAGAACCAAACTCATGAAAACTGAACCAGTGCCAAAATCAGGCAAACAGAACCAGAACCGAACTCTAACAAACAGATCCAGAACCAAACCATAATCGAACCAGAACCGAACCAGAACTGAACCAGAACCGAACCGAACCAGAACCAAACTGAAGCAAACCGAACCAGAACCGAACCAGAACCGAACCAGAACCGAACCAGAACCGAACCAGAACCAAACCAGAACTGGACCAGAACCGGACCACAAATGAACCAGAACTGAACCAGAACTTAAACAGAACTGAACCAGAACTTAAACAGAAATGAACCAGAACCGAACCAGAACCGAACCAGAACCGAACTCAAGCAAACAGAACAGGTTTGGGTTATGATTAGGATTAGGGTTAGGGTTAGGGTAATGATTGGGTTATGATCAGGGTTAGGCTTGGGGTTATGATTAGGGTTATGATTAGGGTTAGGGTTAGGGTTAGGGTTAGGATTAGGGTTAGGGTTAGGGTTATGATTAGGGTTAGGGTTAGGGTTAGGGTTAGGATTAGGGTTAGGGTTATGATTAGGGTTAGGGTTAGGGTTAGGGTTATGATTAGGGTTAGGGTTAGGGTTAGGGTTATGATTAGGGTTAGGGTTAGGATTAGGGTTAGGGTTAGGATTAGGGTTAGGGTTAGGATTAGGGTTAGGGTTAGGATTAGGGTTAGGGTTATGATTAGGGTTAGGGTTAGGGTTAGGGTTATGATTAGGGTTAGGGTTAGGGTTAGGGTTAGGATTAGGATTAGGGTTAGGATTAGGGTTAGGGTTAGGATTAGGGTTAGGGTTATGATTAGGGTTAGGGTTAGGGTTAGGATTAGGAAAATACTGGGAGCCGGCTCTCTCTCGATGCGAGCCGACTCTTCTGATTCACTATAAAGCATCGGCTCTCAGAGCCACAGCTTTTGATCATGACACATCACTAATGTGCTTAATCTGTGTTTCAACTATGAGGGGGTCCTTGGACTATTTTCTCCCCTGTAAGGGGTCCCTGACTCCAAAAAGTTTGAGAACTCCTGATCTACTGTACCTGACATAATTGAAAGAAATGGCGAAATGTCTGTTTAAAAGAAACAAGGCCAAAAAAACAATACTGGATGTCCGTTATCATCACTGCATTAAAAACAGACAAGACTCTGTCGTGGAAATCACTGCTCAGAATCACTTTATTTGACATTCTTCTGGGAAACCATGGACGCTTTGTCCTCTACTTTAAAGAAAAGAAGGACCATCCAACTTTTTATCGACACAATTCAAAAGTCAGCATCTGTAGTAAAAGAGTCTGGTTGCTAAACTAGTCTGCCTGCAGTCCCAACTTGTCATAAAACAGAAAACACGACGAAGGGGACCCCAAATGTTTGAGCAGCTGACATCCTCTCTCAGACAAGAACTGTAAAACATTTCCCTTTCAAAACTCCAGAAACTGGTCTCCTTGGTTGCTGGCATCAAATGTAACATGAGCATACTATATATTTTCCATAAAACAATGCAACTCTACAGTGTCAACTTTTTATATATCATCTTTGCTCAATTTTCAATTGTTAGGTTAATCAAAAAATCCAGATCCTTGTCATGACTGATAGTTTGCCAAGAGAAAACCCCCCAAAGAACAGTTCCTGTACATAACTTGATATTTTAATCAACCATGTTTCAGGGAAATATTAATGTCAACATTTTTTTTTTAAAGAACTGTTTTCATGTTACAACAGAGAATCCTCAGAAAACAAATTATCATGTCTTCATATGGGGGATACTTTTCTAAGGTGCCTGGGAGTTTATACAACAATCACTGTCAGGTTAGTTTCTTGGCTTCAATTAACCCTCCTGTTATGTTGCGGGTCAAATTGACATTTTAAAGTTCAAAAATCTAAAAAGAAATTGTTAAAAAAAATGTAAAAAATTCATTAAAAATGTAAAAAAAATGTAAAAAATGTACAATAAAAAAAGGTTTAACATGATTTTTTGTAAAAAAAAAAAACCGAGTGAGTTCTCCTCATTGGACTATGATCTGTGAGAATTAAAGAACACCATTGCACTAAATATTGATTTAAATGGTTAGTAATGGAGTTAAAAATGAGATTAAGAAAATGTTTATTGGGATTTTTTGGGATTCTGACACTTTTGGATAATTGAATATGCCCAGGGTCAAGTTGACCCAGGAACCTTATTGCTGTTCCTGAGAAACGAACATGACAGGAGGGTTACACAATACAAATATTAAAACAATAATGTTAAATTATTTTTTAAAACTTCAAATAACACAAAATTAAATGTCCAATCTACATGGAAATATTTCACACACATTTTTGGCAATTAGAGTTCTTGATATAACAAAGCTTTTCTTGTCTGTGCCAATAATATTCCACATTTTGATTAACTATATGAAAACTACAAACAGAATTCTTAATCAGCTCCATTGTATTGAAGTTGGAGCCAAAATCTTAGAGGCGAACAATGTCCAAACTTTATACCTGTCTTGTCTCTAACAGAAGTACATTTTAAAACTTGGACAACAAAAGAATTGCTTTGTTGATAAGAGTTGACGAATCAGCTGTGCAGCATGCATCAGTCATGGAACCTGAGTAAAAGTGTCAGTAAACTAAAGATTTGTCAGCATCTAGCCCATGCGGTGACTATTGGGTTTTTCCTCCCGACAGACGTACTTATGACTGACCAAGTAAGTGATTGGCTGTATGCCTCATTCAACATCAGAGAAAACAGATACAATCACCCCCCAGTCACAAACAATGACTAACACAGCCGGACAAACAGCTCAGTGACTCTTGGGGAGTCTCTTGTTTCAGAGGCAGACCCGTTTGGATAGATCAGATACAGGTCAATTACATAAGAAAGACTTTTACTCAGACATCCCTCGCTTTAGTAGAGTGTGAGTTATATCCTTTGCCATGAGCCCCAGGTGTCTAATCAACAAAGCCAGTCAGCATTTCATCCGTGTGCGATGATAATGTGTGTGATTAAGCACTAGGGTCTGGCACGCACGGAGAAGCTACTCTCTTAAAGACCCTCTGACACGCAAAGCCTTGTCTACTGTGGCTAAATTAAAGTGAAGCTGTATCTTTCAACTGGAGCGCAAAGCAGATGTTCCTTGAAGCCCACACACACACACACACAAACACAAACAAACACAGTCACCGGAAAGATAAACAAACTTGTAAATCCTTACACCTACATTCTCATTTATATTTACATCGAAACAACAAAACTACATATGTAACATTTATGACTCATTTAAAAAAAAACTCACCCTAGGCTGTACCACACGCAAAAACACACACTACCCACTCATGTAAGCATATAGGCCAGACAAATTACAAGCATGCTAACAAGCATGTGTGGCACCTCTCCAACCACAACCATCAAAGGGTTTGCGTGTGGTTAACCTGTGTGTGTGTGAGCGTGTGTGTGTGTGTGGGGGGGGGGGGGGCAAAGTGGTAGTTAGATGCCTAGTAAGTGCAAATGTGTGGTAATGAATAATTAGTGCAGCTGAAGTGGGTGAGAGAGGGGTAACAGTTTGAGACTTAAAAAAGTTCATTATCCTTTAGCTTGTTCTGAGTCAGCATCTTTTGTATGAACTTAAGCTGAAGACATGCTACTATATTTATAAAAAATTAAGCTATCTGTTTTAATGCATAGGTTCACAATGAGCACTGATATCACACACTTGAAGCTAAGCAGCAAATTAGCTCAGCTCAGCAGACAGATTGAGGTGGTTTGACAAGCATTTGATTCAACATTGCTTTGTTAAAACTCAACAATAAACATGACTACCAACATAACTCCTCTGGTAAATATTGTATCTGTAGTTTATCAATTCCAGCATATAAAAGAAAATATAAAGCATTTAAAAAAGACTTAACCCTCCTGTTACATTTGCTTTTCTGGAACAGCAATAATGTTCCTGAGTCAACTTGACCGGGACATATTCAATTATCCAAAAGTGTCAGAACCCCAAAAAATTCCAATAAACATTTTGTTTAATCTCATTATTAACTTCATTACTAACCATTTAAATCAATATTTAGTGCAATGGTGTTCTTTAATTCTCACAGATCATGGTTCAATGAGGATAACTCACTTGTTTTCATGAAGATTCATGCTGAAACTTTTTAAATGTACATTGAAAAGCCCTAAATATATATTCAATAGTTTTACATGACTTAGATTTTTGTTTATTTTATTTTATTTAAATTTTTTAGATTTTTTTTTTACGTAGTGCAAATTTGGGAAATGAGCCATTTTCATTGTATATCTTGTTTACGCTAATGAAGCCAAGCAGAAGAAGTTTCATAGCGAAATAATATTATGGCATTATTTTTTAGATATTTTAACTATAAAATGGGTCACTTTGAAGAGTCATAACTATGGGATATGAAAGTGACAGAACAAATTTTGCAAGTAGTGAGCAGCACTCTGAAATTGAGGTCTTTGGCACTGCTAGCATAAAAAACACTGTTAGTGGGAACAGGCCCTTAATGCTAAATTGAGCATAAGGTAGCTAAGATAGCTTTTACAAACTTATCCAACTTTTGAATCTAAAGCTAAGCAGTACGTTTTTTTTTCATCCTTTTATGTAAGGAATAAGAGGGGAATGTTGGCTTAGCTCCATCCAAATGAAACATTCAGGTTCCTATTTGTAAAAAGTACTGCATTATTGCTGTTTTAACCTGTACATAAACCGAAATTTAATTTATGGAGCATGAAAGTTGCAGTTTTAGTGAATGTGACATCAGAGGCCATTAGCTATTCCCTGTGTTTTGGAAGTCTAGAAATCATATTGTTATCCAAAGTACTGTCCCTTTTAAAAAGACAGAATCTTTAGCCAATGAACATAGGTTTCACTGTTAAGGATGCATGTTGGTGCTTTATGGGTGTAACTTTGGGTGTGTGCATGTGTGTGTCAGAATGTGTGTCGCAGGCGTGTGTCTGGGGTGTGTGCTGAAGGGAGGTCAATCCTCGGTCCGGGTAATTTGCCACAGATGAAACCTGACTCCATTCCAGGGGACCAGCGCGAGCAAGCCTTTCAAAGCTGCAGGAAATCTATTAGCACCTGGTGGGACTCCCACCGCCTTCCTTACTCTGTCCTCCCTCTCCATTCCCTCCATTCTTCCATCTCTCGCTTTACCATCTCACCTCTCCCTGCCCCGCCCCAGTTAATAAAGCCACACAAGACCACCACACTCCCGCTGTGCCACTAAAGCCAGGGGATTAGCGGGTGTGTGTGTATGCACGTGTGTCCATCTGTGGCGTGTGGCGAGGTGTGCATTTACGCCTGGATGTGTGGATCTCCATAGAGTGTGTGCGCACAGTGCTTGTAATGTACACGGACCTGTCTTTTTACACACGTGGAGCCAGTTAGCAATGAATGAGGTGCCAGACGAGCATGCAGCAGCTGCCACACTCGAAACAACAGCTCAGGATCCAGACACAGTTAGATGCTCGGCGCTGACTCTAGGTCAGATTATTAAGACACTATTACAGCCAGAGTCATGTGACCTGTGGTCAGTTTGCTGATTTTTTAATAAATACACTTGTTACGAGCTGCGATAACACCCATATCTTGGCAAATACATCAACTCTCTTTGGACTTGTCTGTCACTATGTTTGCACGGCGAGAGCTCTCGTAAAGCATTTGGTGGATTGAGATAAAAGCGAAATCACCCCAGCTCATTCTGTCAGACAAGAACAGCCGTGATTCATTTTATTTGATGACGTTTAATCAAGAGATGTCATGCTGTCTTGTGTCAGAGCTGTGATGGACAGTGGTGTTGAAAGGATGAAATAACTAGAAGCTTTGCAGCCCAAAGCACTCAAATTAAGAACTTTATTAGGCAGAAACAAAATTAGGTTTTAAATCTGGATTCTATCTGGAAAACAGTCATTGAGAGGAAACTGTAGCTAGCAGATGGAGGCCAGATGCAATTTAAAGCTTGTAATTACCTCACCTGCTATCTCTCTAAACTTTAAGGTTGATGTAGCACAGTTTTGGCAAATGTATAATCGACTTCCTCCTCAGATTAACTAAAAAATTGCTTTTCGGGGCGCTGGTGGCCTAGTGGTCTAAGCGCCCCACATACAGGGGCTACAGTCCTCGTCACAGTCCCCACATTTCCTGTCTCTCTTCAGCTTTCCTATACAATACAATAAAGGCAAAAAGGGCAAAAATATAACTTAATTATTTTTATTTTTTTCCGCTTTTCTGCATAATTTAGCAGGGAGATTTGAGGTTAGCACAACATCCACTATAATTTTCAGGTTTTATGCTTTGAAATCATGAAATTCAGCGCAGCCAGTCTAACCCTCAATACACACAATTACCTAATTATACCTGAGCACTGTTGTCCTGGCACAGCTGGTGTGTCACCTTTGGAGTCACTCAAATACTAGAGTGTGTATACATGCTATTTTGGTTTACAAGTTTACAAGTGTTTACTACGGTGGCCCTGAAGGACAAAACAAATTTACAAAAGATGAAACACTTTTACAAAGTTGAAGACAAATTTACATTTAGAAAACATTTTTACATTTTATAAAAGAAAATAACATCAGCAAAACACTTTTACCAAGAAAAAAACAAATTTACATTTAAGAAAACAAATTTACAAAAGATGAAACACAATTTAACCATTTCTGAAACAAATTAACATTTTATTTTTACGGAAAGGGAATGTACCAAATACCGGAAGTGATCTAAAAGTGATGGAGTGAGGGGTCAATTAGTTTGTTTTGATGGAGAGAAACCAAACGGAGCGACATGGTTTACATATGAGGACATCCTCTGGTTTCAGAGAGGTGTCAGACCTCAGATGAAAAAGCATCAAGTCTCCGCAAAACCTTCATCATGTGTCAGAATTCAGATGAAACAGCCTTGGACCACACAGCCTCAGGCTAAACAGAGTCAGACTAAACGTTAAAAGTGTTCTGTCATTTGTAAAATTGTCTCCAACTTTGTAAAAGTGTTTAATCTTTTGCAAATTTGTTTTCTTAAATGTTAATTTATTTTGGCCTTGGTAAAAGTGTTTTGCTGATGTATTTTGTTTTATGAAATGTAAAAATGTCTTCCAAAATCTAAATTTGTCTCCAACTTTGTAAAAGTGTTTCATCGTTTGTAAATTTGTTTTGTCCTTCAGGGCCACCGTAGTTTACATGCAAACCTATCTAGCTTACTAGCTACGCTTCAAGGATAGTTGTTGTTTTTTTTCCTTTTTTTTCTTCAGTGGTACTGTGTGTGTGAGGTACGTGTCAATAGTAAGTGTATTACCCAAAGGGAATTCTCCTTTGGAGAATTGGAACGGAAGCTAGGCTATCAACAGCACAGACAGGGCCAGTTCTGATTTAGCTAATCCAACGTACTCCAACCCAAACACAAATGTTGGTTTAAAGTACACGCTCCATTTAGACTAATCTCTCTCTAATTGGCCCTCAGGAAAGCCTCTTTTCTTTAGCTATTTTCTCAGAGGCAACACATCTGTGTTTGTCTGATCAGCTATTTGAAGCTGTGGGCTGTGAAAGAGTCAAAAACTACAACCAAACTGAGAAATAAGTGATCCTGACAGCAACACTGACATAGGGTTTATTGAGGACACGAGAGCATCAACTTTTGTGCTTAATGGAGAGCAAGAGGGATCCCAAGTTACCTCTAGGTGTAGGTGTGTAATCTGTTGGCCACTAGTGGAACTTGGTACCAACACCACTTGGTGAACTTGGCTGCTGTCTGCGTCAAGACACAAAAAGAGTTTCCTTCTGTCCTTCTGTTTGTCACTGCTTTTCCTGCTTTCTTCAATTTTTTAGAGGTTAAACAAGAAAACCTGAAAACCTGAATGGGTGTGCATTTTCAAGGGTTTGTCTCTCATTGGTTTGTCATTGCATAATGACTCAACCCATGGTCTGCACTATGTGTTTACCTTATTTAAATACACTATGTTATGGGGCGTTGGCGGCCTAGCGGTCTAAGTGCCCCACATACAGAGGCTACAGCTCTCGTTGCAGGGGTCACGGGTTCAATTCCCGGCCGCTCGACCATTTCCTGCATGTCTTCCCCCACTCTGTACTCCCCACATTTCATGTCTCTCTTAAGCTGTCCTATTAAATAACGGCAAAAAGGCCAAAAATACAACTTTAAAATACACTATGTGTTTACCTTATTAAAATACAACTGTTAGCGCTTAAAGGGGAAAATTAACTAACATAAAAAACTCTTCTGTAAATACATTTAAATTCATGATATGTCAGTGCACTGGCAAAATTGAAGCTGACTCTGTCATCATAGCCCCATACAGCTGATCAGTGCCCAAAAAGTGCAAGAACGTTGTGTTTGCACATTGAACAAATGGGCTTTTTGATGGCAAAGTAAGGTGTTAGAAAATGTCTTAATAGAGCATCCACTGTTCATGTCAGTTTCTTTAATCTAGCTAAATTACACAGTAGAGTTGACTCTGTCTGCAGTGGTTGATGGTTTAGCTTCCGTTACGGTTCACCAGCTGGCTTCTTGGCAAAATGACCGAGCTGACTGTCAACCCCCTGTTACTACTACCGACAAGTACCTCATACAACCCCACTTAAAACAAAGCCAACTATCCCTTTAACCTACCATCATTTCCAAAACAATGTTTAAGTTTCTAACACCCATCTTGTCTTGTGGAAGCTGAATAATTCTGTATAACAGTGAAGGGTAACGTTAGCAGCTGTGATTCTCTCCTCATCTTTATCTGGTTTCGGTGAACGTACATTCCAAAATCTTAAGCCAAAATGCAGCTATGTTCAACCTCATCTGTTTGTTGTTGTGAATTTTATCACTAAGCCACAACAGATAAACGTTACTATAGATAATTGTGGGGAGAAAATCAATTGTCTGGTTTTGTTTTCTTGACAGGCATATGCAGCTTTTCTTCACTAAAGGCCTTGTGCTTGGAAAACAACTACAAATGTTCATTGATCATTTGCTATCATATAAAAGGAATTCCTGACAGGTTGCTCTGTTGGGAAAGTGCTTCACAAACGTTGTCAAATCAATTAGCCGATAGGAAGTGTTCCATCTTTTGGCTGAGCGCTAATCCTAAACGATGCTTGTCCTGGGTTAATAACCTGTTCGTGCTTGCCAGACCACTTACAGCGAAGCAGCATTTACGGGCCAGCTTTGTAATTCAAGGACTTAATGACAAACATGCAGCATTTATCGCTTTCACAAATTCATTAATGTGCTGAAAATTGATTGGCCAATAACCCCAGCCTGTGAAATACAATCCTTATTGGATTGACGTATGCCAGAGATCATCTGGCTCCCTGTCATTCTCCAAACAGAGCTTTATTTACTGCGCTGTGAGGAACAAATATCCAACTCAAGGAGGGTGACGTTTTTGCAACGACTCCCTGAGTGAACATGTTGAAGTTTTGTTGCCTCTGGGTGTTTTAGTTTGGCAACAGATTCGAACATGGTTATTTGATCTGCATTATTGGATCCCAGGCCTTGTGACATTGGAAGAAGTATTCCAATTCATGATGCAACTTTGGCCTGATATTAAATCCTCTGATCCAATTCTGCTTTCAGATGCAGACAATGTCTGTCTCATGGAGCTCCTCACTCTGGTGTAGTTTAGCCACCTGTGTAAAGAAACCACTGACAGCAAACACTGAGCTGTCAGAGCTGATCACCCACTGCTACATCAAACCCAGACAAACCCAAACAGCCTAAACCCTGAATTAGAACATTGGTTTACTTAAGCTTGCAGAGTCTTTAACCATTACTCGGTCTATACCTTCCTTTAGCTGCTGTGAGAAATCTGATTATTTAAGTCAACTGTGTCTGTTGAGCATTTGGGCGGTCGACCACGCTCGTCTGCTCGCAAGCTAGCTCGTGTGCAGGGTCCGGCCTAATTGGATTTATGTGCGGGAATGTTTTCCAAAGCCACACTTGTGAAATACCTCCACATCTGCTGGCCATTAGCACTGGACATAACACACAACAGAGAGAGCAAAGCCCCCAACGCCTTGATTCATTGGACTGCAGCTCTGCTTTTATTGCAGCGCAGGAAAAAAAGGCTTGCTGCAGTGTTTCAGCACAGCAAGAGTTGCCTTATCTCTCTCTGTCTTTCCCCTCTCATGTTCCCTGTTTTATTTGTTTTTCCTTTGGTCATTCAGTCCCTCAATCTCCTTGCCATCTTTCTAAATGTCTGTGCTTTATGTAACAGGCATTTAAATTGCAGCAGAGGTTGTTCTCACTCTTTCTTTTATCTCTAATTTTACCCATTTCACTCTAAACTTCTTCTCAAATTGCCACTTCTTCTTAACTCTATCCAACCGGTCTAATTTCCCCATATGCTTCCGACCCCAACTTCCCCGCTCTTTGTGCTCCTGTGCCGAGTTCTCCGATAGTCATTTATCTACGTCAACGCAACTTCCATCTCCTGAACCTTTCTTCCCTGTCACTCCCCAAGGCAAGGACGTCCTCTTGTTTCATCCCTTGGCGGGCACAACGAGAGACCAGCAAGGGGGTCCGACAACCCCCTGACCCCTCATCTGTCATCTGCATGGGGAAAAGCACCCTCCTAATTGGGGAGGGTGAGAGTGGAGGCGTTTGAGGGGCTGGTGTGGTGGTTGTTATTCTAATGTTTGGGGGGGTCAGAGGTGAAAAGAGAGAGATCACACCGGTGATTAGCCTTCTTCATGTGCAGGCAAGAAGCTGGGACATTGGGTGTTTCTTTGCACCTCAACTGTTGAGTATTAAAAGGGTCGTGTTTAAACTGAAACTCGCAAGCCTCATCCGTCAGTCTCTTCCCTAAAGCGACGGGTAGTTTCTCTCAAAATTCCACCAATTCGTAAGGAAACACTTCCTGGCACTGGACAAGAGAGATCACCCGAATATTTACAGATTTACGGACATCAGCCATACCTGCAAGGGAAAACAAGGCATTCAGATAGTCAGTGCTGTAGGATCATATGGGATGAGCCCAGGCCATCCAATTTAAGGATTATAGACTCTGTAGATGGGGAGCATAATGTAATCACTGAGGAAAAAAACGGTACCCCTATTATGAGAAGTAAGACAGTGGATGTTGTTGGAAAATGCAAGGGAAGAGTGAGGACTGGCATTCATCAAAGGGCCACTGGGTCAGCACTGAAACAGGGCCACCTGCGCCAAGGACTGGAGTCAAAGTTCAAAAAGTTCAAAGTCTTCTTTATTGTCAAATAAACTGCAGTATGCACTAGACATACTGAGGTTTTGATATTGCGTTGATTTGGAGGGGGGGGGGGGGGGGGGGGGTAAAACTGTCCCTCAATCTGCTGGTTCTGGCCCAGAGACTGCATAATCTCCTTCCTGATGGCAACAGGCTGAAGAGGCTGTGAGACGGGTGGGAGGGGTCGCCTGCTATGTGCAGGGTGAGGCGGGAAGAGTAAATGTCATGGAGGGAGGGGAGAGAGGCACCAACAATCTTCTCAGCTGTTCTCATGATGCGCTGGAGGGTCGTTTGGCAGAACGCAGTGCAGGCCCCGTACCACACAGTGATGCTGCTGGTGAGAATGCTCTTGATGGTGCCTCTGTAGAAGGTGCACATGATGGGGGCAGGGGCTCTAGCTTTCCTCAGCTTGTGGAGAAAGTAGAGGCGTTGACGTGCCTTCTTGGTCAGTGATGCAGTGTTGGTGGTCCAGGTGAGGTCTTCTGTGATGTGCACATGGAGCACATGGTCTTACCGCTGAGCCAAACTGGCATCCCACTACTGTTTCTTAGTATCAGGTGATAAGTGCTGTGTGGGGCGTATGTGGCTCAGTGGAGTCGTCGTTTCTCAATTTGAAGGTTACTGGTTCAATTCCAGCTCCTGCAGTCACATGCCAAAGTGTCTTTGGGAAAGGAACTGAACCCCAATTCCTCTGCGTGACATAGTCATTAGTGTGTGAATGGGTATGAATGATATTAGCTATAGCTGCTGATGCCACCCATGTGTGAATGATGTGTGCAAGTCCATTTAGTGTCAGTACTGTTATATCAGCGCTGTGAAATATCTGTGAAAGTACAAATTCATACGAAAATCAATGCTGTCCATCACATTAGGAGATCAGCACCATCAAATGAGTAAGGCATTCATTGCTGTTCATCATGATCAAGATAATCAGCACTGTTACTGGAGGCATGGTCGCTGGGACTATGATACAGTCAGTCTGGGCCAATCCCAAGAAAGATGGTCTGCAGTATTGATCCCATAAAACAGTCAGCACTGTTGATTCTTTAAGTCTGTTGTCATAGTTGGTCGTGCAGGACTTTAAGGGATGCTATATAGCATCAGGAGCAGGACCACACCTGCCACTCCTCTTCCGGCAATCTTATAAATGCAACCTATTCCTTAGCTCCCCTTTCGTTCTCAGATTCTGCATCCCTTTTCTTTCTATTTATTTCTTTCCTTCCTTACATAGGGCTCTTAAGGGGGTTCATCGTGAGCTACTGCAGATCCCCTAATAAGCTTCTCCAGAGTCAACATCAAATTCAGAATCACTATTCCAATTAAATGAATAAATCATTATCAAATTACATTCAGTTGATGGTGTGGTCCTTGCTAGTGAATTGACCAAGATAGTCAGATTGTAACATCGTTCATGCCTGGGCTCTGATAAAGTAAGTCCATGCCAAACCCCAGAAACACCTCACCATTACCAAAGTGGATCAAGACATTAGCACTGCAAACATTAATGCTGCTTTTTGCCCTTTGAAATAAGCTAACTCCTTTTGATGTTGAAAAAACAACTCTCCAGCTGGAAAACTACATCAGCTGTGTTAAGAGCAAGTTTATCTTTGAACTCTGCTCGCAGGGGTAGAGCTCTAAGAAACAGGTCAGGGTAAAAAAAAGTACCAAACGAGGCTGGATTACGTGAGTGCTGACAGGTTCTGGCCCCGGGAGCTGACGGTGTCAAAAACCTCCCTGCCCTCCCCGACAATGAACATCACCCATCTCTACCCTCCTCCGCCTCCTCACTTCTGCTGTCTGCACCTCTTTATGTGGCCCAGCAGGCTATGAAGTAGGTGTTTGTTTATGTGGGCATGAGGAGTGGAGAGAGGACGAGCGGAAGAAAGACAGAGTTTAAAAAGGGTTGTATCTTTATGCGACTTTAACGTCCATTGAAAATATTCCTTGGCTTGGAGATTTGAGTTTCTGTAGAGGAGTAGCCAGACTTCCACCAGGCTAAGTAGATAAAATTTCCATCTGTTTTTTTTTTCTTTTTTGGTCCATCAAAGGAGCACAAGATGCCAAGAGGAAGATGAACCCAAGGCAGCTCCTTGTTTGAATGAATTTGGTTTGTCCTCTGCCATTAAAGCTCCAGTGAGGAGTTTTTAGCTGGTTATGAATCTGGTTGAAATTGATACTGATGCCTTTTCATGACCTGCAAGACCATATGCAACAATACTGATGACTTCGATGCAGTTTTTTTTACTACCTGGAACCACTGCAAGGGTGTGTGTCAGAACAGAGGATTGACAGCGCGCTGTAGAAATTCTCATATTTTCAACAGCAGATATTCACAATTAATGATTGGTTCGCGAGTTGGGGTAAAATGGAGCGCGAGATCCACATGCGGATTGGTGCAGCGTCAGCAGTTATGCGGACGTTGTATCGGACCATTGTGGTAAGGAGGGAGCTGAGCTTGAAGGTTAAGCTTTCAATTTACCAGTTGGTCTACGTTCCAACCCTCCCCTATGGTCATCTACCTTGGCAGGTGCGCAAGATCAGCAGAGCTATAAGCTGAACATTCCTGCTCACAGGGAGCAAAATCAATACAAAGCAAAAGTTCCTTACAGTAGCTTTAAAAACCCAACTTTTTAGAATTCTATGGTCACATTCATGGAATCACAAAACACCCAAAACTTCCCAAGGTTTTTGGGGAGTTTGCGATAGAAGGAAAGCCTATTCCCAGCTAGTCCCTAGGTAACATTTCCGTGAGAAATCAGGCAATGTGAGAACACTGGATGACATTTTTAGGAAGTTGGTGTGATGACGTTCATATCATGCAATCAGTGCCAAATTTGCAGGGTTAAAGGGAAACCTTTTCCTTTTTTTTAAAGATATATTTTTGGGGCTTTTACACCTTTATTTTATTTAGATAGGAGAGGACAGGAAACCGGGAAAGAGAGTGGTGGAATAATGTGGGAAAGCGGCTGCAGGCTTGGATCAAACCAGGGCCCGCCAGCTTTGTGGGCGCACTTAACCATTAGGCCAAATCCGTACCCGTGAAACCTTTGTCAAGGCAGTAACAACTAAGATGTTGTTAACATTACATGCACTGTGGCCTCCACAGACACAGGGAAGACTTCACGCTGTTGGCTCTTGCATGCTGCCAATTCAAGGCGGGATATTTACGTCCCTGTTCCTCCTCGTCTGCAATGTGTAAGGTTTGGAGGCGTAATGCTGGAGCGATTTTTGATCCAGGTAGTAACAGAGGCATGATGAGGAGAAGACAGTGGTGATGTGTAGCATCAGAGCTAGCAGGGCAGAAACTGTGCTTTGTGTATTTGCCTTTCTGAGTGTGTGTAAACCAAGCGGTTACCTCCGGTCTCAAACTATGAGTCCAATGCAGAAGTGCTAAAAACTGCAGTTCATTAAGGATCCGCTTGAAGCTGGCTCCGGAAGTACCGGAAGTCAAATACACATGAATGGGAAAAAGCTGATCTTTACAGCAGAAATAAACATGTTTACAGCCTGGTACAAAAGACGAGTGCAGTCTGGATAGCTCATTTCTCGATTGGCTCACATTGTGAGGGGGGTGGATTTTTTCTAATGCGGCAATTTCGAAGCTATTGAGATTACGAGTCCTCCAATGAGAGGCACAGCTGACTGTGGGAACACAGTAGCTGTTGGCTAGGAGGCTCAAACTCCGCCTCAATATGGCTGCCGCCGACGATTGGCCTCAAACAGCGCTTCAGAAACAGATGGATTACGTCACGGATCCTACGTCCATATTTTATAGTCTATGGTAGTAAACATGGCTCTCCTGCAGTGTGTTTACCACTGCACAGTAATGCAATGTGAAATCACGTTGGACATCAATGCACATCAATGTTACTCAGTCTCAGGGTGCAATGTATAAGTACCAAAGCATGTGATGACGGAACTTTGGAGAATTTTGGAGGCAGAGCTCCCGAAAAATTTTGGAAAGCATCTGTGAAAGAAGCTTGATAACCTCCCAGTCTAATTGTCAAACACAACCACGTGTTATAAATCCACAGGAACAAAGCAAGGACGCAATCCTGAACCTTATCTCCCAAACTTTGTTTTTGGGTGGTCACAAATTTACTGGAAACCCTCGGGGAGTGACTTTGTTATCTGATTCAAAACGCTTTGAAAGTGCTGTCCAAGAAACGGACAAGAGGTGGACACTTGTTGTTACTGGCAGTTGTGAAATATATGTCAGTTTCCCTGATTACTTCTTCAGCCCGTGTTTAAAAAAAGGCTCATCAGCCTTGTACATCACAGTGCTGCTAAACTTCCCATGCTTTAAATAACAACACCGCAGAGTGACTGACATTTTGGAATCCTTCGTGGTATGCCCGAGGCTGCGAGTGAAAAAAAAAATCAATCATGAAAGTTTATACTCCCACTGCTTCGGTGTGTTATGAAAGAACACTCCCACTTCCAACATCTTCCCCCCTTGATGCATAATCAGCTGTCAAACTTAACTTATTTACCTGCAGTGTGTGAGGCACATGGGAACGAGGCGAGATGTAGGTTCAAAAGGTACCAATCTGCGGAAATTTGCTCCGAGACATATTTTCGCCGTGTCTGGAATACCTCTTTGCACTGACACTGATTGACGTTGCGGGTGCGATGTGTGCACGGTGCACATGGTACCTCCATGCCTGCTGCCAAAGAACACACACACACACACACAAACGCACACCTCTACACCTGCTGGTGCTTTCCTGCGCACACACAGGGAAGAGAAAGGACCAAAGGAAAATGAGATGACCTGCAC
The DNA here is from genome assembly GCF_009762535.1 of Notolabrus celidotus. Lineage (NCBI taxonomy): Eukaryota > Metazoa > Chordata > Actinopteri > Labriformes > Labridae > Notolabrus > Notolabrus celidotus. The sequence goes on from NC_048292.1 coordinate 13,927,278, forward strand.
GCGTCTTAATGAAGGAGGGCCAGGCGTCTGGCATTCACCTCAAACCATTTGGGCTCTCTCTGGAGGGCTTTAAGCCCGCCGCCCGTTAACGGCTGAAGTGTGGATTTCCTGTCAAGTAAGGGTTAGGGCCCAACAAAAGTCCTGTAGGCTGGTACCTAAACGGGATCACTTCCAGCTGCCCCACCTTAAACATACACTTCATGTCCCTGTTGGGATTTATTCTGTGTTTTTCGTGCACAGAGTTTTCTTTACAGAGAGGTTATTGCACCTCCATGGCACTTTAACCTCCAATAATCAGTGTAATTATCCCTCAATAAAGATACAACACGTATAAAGTTGCCTGATTAAGTGTTTCCTGTCAAGTATGACCCCTGCATTGTATTTCCTTATGGGGCTGTATGAGGTCAGTCTCAAAAGTGCCATCAGAATAAACCACAAATAGACTCTTGGCGCTCTTTTCCCTCCATACCTCGTCCTCTCGCGGGGATTGTTCAAACAGCAGGACAAATATTCCCTCAGTCCCTGACAGATATTTTTCATCACTGTCATACCGTGACTTTCATTAGGACATCTGACCCTGTGTGCGTATAAAGATGCTGTCTCATGATATGGCATGGGAGTGTCTCTAAATCAGGTTTATGCAGTCCAGTCCCAGTTTGTCGCTTTATTGAGGGCATAAATCAAAGGAAATGTCAGTTTACAAGCTCTGACAGACTGAGAACATTCCATTGTTTTTTCCAGACACACATTAACTCAAAGTCAACATGTTTGATATAAAAAAAACAAAAAATTGCTCTTCACATCCACGGCTTCAACAACTTGCTCAAAGACACTCCAGCAGACTCTTTGGTTCTCGTTTCGTACACTTTACACTCATGAGCTTTGTCTGGTTCTGTCTGAGGCATTTTGCAACTGGCGATTCCTTTGAGGATGCAATCACTACAGTGGGCCAAGCACTCTTTGGCGCGGCATGTAAAGAATCACATCTGCCTTTTCAGTCGAGCCAAAGTGAGGCAAGTGAGGAGAGACAGAAAGATCATCCTGTCAAGAGGATCCTGTTTGATGGCCTCTTAGAAAAAGCTGGCTGCCTGGTGAGTGAAGACAAGTCATTCATAAAGTCATTAGAGCAAGGGTAGATGGTGTGTTTAAAGTCTGTTTTAGTCAGAGCTGGTGAAATTCTCTTTAAATCCAGCTGTAAATTGATCAAATGTGATGACAGAAAGAGGAAAAGTGCCAGTTTGTGTGGTGGGTCCCAGGCCTGTAGTAGGTCCATCAGGTTATTTCAATTAAATGCTCCAATATAAGTAACACATGCTTGGTTTTTAAAGTCGCCCATCCTGGATTTGAAAGCTTTATTAAGCTTTAATTAGGCCGTTATTTGCAACCCATAAATCCCATAAATGGTGTCTCTTTTGAGAAAAGCATCCTCATGTGGTCCTGTTTCTACACCATGGGGTTTTTATAATGTCTTAAATACTGAGAATATGTTACAAGAGTGCTCTCCAAGTCTGTTTGTTTTAGCAGTGCTTTCAAAATAAAACCAGATCTTCAAACCTGTGCCTGTACATTGAAAACTAATATATTATTTTATTACTATTGGATCATTCTGACTCAGTAGTTTGAACTTCCTAGCCTTCATACTTATAGTTCCGGTTAGTTTAAATCTACTTTCAATGCTGGTTAGATGGACTTGCACTGCGCAAACGTGATTGACTGTATGACATGATGGCCAGCATGCCTCCAACTCCTCTCAGTGTGAGAAGTGAATCCAAAATACCCTCTAAATGGTTGCTAACATATTAAGCTGGTGGAGCCAAGGTATGCACAGGACTGATGTCGCACCACTTCGGCTAATCAACACGCATGCAATGATCGTGACTGATTCAAAACCGGTCCTCAGCACATCGTTTGTGTTTTGCACTACGTCAACTCATGTCTCACTCAGCGGTAAGAAAACACCAAAACATTAACATAGTGAAAGTTAAAAAAAAAAAAAAGAACAAACATGAAATGTTCGCGCAGGAGGCGGGCAGAAAGGCAGGACGGGATTTGATTGGTTTCATAAATTGGACCCTAAAGGCAGGGATTAGTTGGTGTTTTCCCAGGTTTACTCCGGCTGTAGATAGCAGCTTTTTTTTCGCTCTTTTTTAAGAACACATTATGTATTGATTGCCATCGGGACATAAAGATCATTTTAACCAGTATAACAAAAAGTGTATCTATTCTGACTACCAACCCCAGCTTTAATGTCTAGTTATTTCATTGAGGATGGGCTTATTTTTCTCATTCTCTCAAGATAACAGAACTGGTTGATTTATTTCTTTATCTTTAGATAACAAGATTCTTGTGATACTGTCTTTCAATCTAGAAAACAACATATAGGTCACTCTAATTGGCCAGACAACAACATACCATGTTACCATTGCCCAAATTAATGAGGTAAATTTGGCCTTTTTCCATGTTTGTTATTTGCCTCATGGGTGATACAAGTTAACCCTCCTGTTATGTTCGTTTATCTGGAACAGCAATAATGTTCCTGGGTCAATTTGACCCTGGGCATATTCAATTATCCAAAAGTATCAGAACCCCCAAAAATCCCAATACACATTTTTTTTTCAATCTAAGTTTTAACTCCATTACTAACCATTTAAATCAAGATTTGGTCCATTGGTGTTCTTTAATTCTCACAGATCATGATTCAATGAGGATAACTCACTAATTTTTCATTAAAATTCATGTTAAAACTTTTTTGAATGTACATTGGAAAGCCCTAAATATGAATACAATAGTTTTACTTGACATACATTTTTTTTGTTTTATTTTAAATTTTTATTTTTATGAAGTGATGTTGATAAATTAACACGACTCCTCCTCTGTCACATGCTGCTCGGATTTTTATGATGCATTTAGCTGGTTTGGAAGGCATATATTGCCTGAAATAGACTTTAAAAAGGGTCAATTTGACCTGCAACATAACAGGAGGGTTCAGTCAAGATCTCGAGAAAACAACTGAAAGACACGTTATCACAGAAAAACAGATACAGAACAATGACTAAGCAGAATTTATTTTATTACTACGAGTCAGCAGCACATTTGTTCAGTGGAAATGTGTTACCCATGGGATCATTCAGCATGACTCCCTCTTTAACACAGAGAAAGCTGGGTGTGATGAATTCACTTTCTTTCTTACTTGCTGACAACAGGACTAAAATGAAACATCACCAGACTTTGATCTGTAGAATATTCTACTCTAATGACTCACCTCCGGTTTTATTTTGAAACTCACCACCGGAAGTTGTAGTATTTAATCCCGTGCCATTGACACTGCTGAGGTGAGACGCTGATAGAGAGGAGCACAAACTCAAGTGAAGTGGAGGTTTAATCAAGGACGTGTTTGCTGGCAAAGTGGCAAAGTGGCATCTGAGTGAGGGAGTCTTCTGCTTCTCTCTGCAGACACTGTGGACTTCATACAAGGAACCGAGTCTGGCTTACTTCATCCGGATTCTATCCTGCTCAAAACCATGAGGACTAACGTGTGGATTTACCAAGCTTTGGTGTGTGTTGTGGTCACTTTAATGGACACAGGTAAGACACGGGAAGCTTTGATGACTACGTGCTTCATATAGAGCCTACCTGCTGTGCTGGATATTCACTTCAAATTTAAATAAACATGTTTTCTGCGAGAAAAGATCTGAAACAAGAAATTATGGAAATGTTAATCCACATTTTTTCTTGTTTATCCTTCATTAGAATGTCGGTTTAGGCTTTTCTTTAATCAATCTGAAGTTTTGCTGATGAATAGTATTTAATGACAGCACATCACGCAGATAATTAATTTGACAACAAGCCCTATCATGTCCTGATTTGGCTCTCTCTCTCCGTTTAAATGCATAAGTAATTGAGGTTAGTGAAAGAACATACTTGAGGCTATTTTTTTAAGAGAGTCAGTCAACAACTATTTGTAGCAGTCACTTTATTACAGTGCAGCACTGGCGTTAGAAACAAACAGATCCCATCAACATAAAATGCTTTAACAGTGTTTGTGTGAATTAAAAGTTTCATTAGTCAGGGTAGTGTTCGTCTCCAGCTGCGTAAAGGTAGAAAGTCTAGCCAAAGCGCATGTTTTGAAGCGCATCTGTTGATGTTACTACTTTGTCATTAAACCGTTTATAGGTCATGGTGATATCAGCCCCAGAGACTCCTGCATCTGTTGAACTGTTTTCGAGAGGCAGCGCATGTCTGCTGGTAACATTGCAGCGCATAAACGCTCTAACAACCACCACAGATCAATGAAACGCGCCCCGAAACCAGCAATGCGCCGCGCGTTTTTTTATTTGACGCGCACATTATTTGGTGGTTACAGAGTGTGCCGGTTCACATCCGCCCCGTTGACATGGCACTGAGTAAAGCACTGAATCTGTAGTTACCACCTCCAGGGGTGCCGACCCTGACCTTTGACCCGCCCTGGAGTCGGGGAAAGTAAAATGCGCTTGTGTCCCGGTAGAGAGATAGAAAAGGGGTGCGTGTGTCTGTGCACGGGGTAAAAGGGTGGGGAGGGGGTAACATCTGGTTGAGTCTGACTCCACACTTTGCGCTCTCTGAAGCAGATGTAGTGTGCTTAATTCCCAGACAGAGGCACACCTTTACCCTGCTACTTTCCTGTTGTTCGTTAAACACAACCTTTTTCAAAACACTGCCATTAAATGTATTAAAATGTAGTAGTATAGCATATCCCAAAAGGTTAGCCTGACTTAAACAATTATCCAGCTGACGCTGAAGCTCTTTGCTCAAGGGCACCTTAGTGGGAGTTTCTGAGGAAGGTGAGAGTTTTGGTCGTTCACCTTTCCTCTCTACATTTTTCAGGCTAAACCAGAGGTCTCAAACCTGTTCCCTGTAAGCTATCCCTGTCTCTTCCCATTAAATCCCCCCCTCTCTCTCTCTCTCTCTCTCTCTCTCTCTCTCTCTCTCTCTCTCTCTCTCTCCCCCTCTCTCTCTCTCTCTCTCTCTCTCTCTCTCTCTCTCTCTCTCTCACTCAAACCTGCCCATTGAGCACATTTTATTATAATCTCCAACTTCAGCGAAATGCTCTGGATCTGGAGATAGCAGAAGTCGGACGTCAAGAAGAGGAAGAGACTTAAGTGAAATCTAATTGAGCAGCCTGGCCAGACATCAGGGCTGGAACAACACCGTGATGAGTGCCAGATGTGATCCAAGGGAGCCCAAACATTAATAACACGTTCTCCTCGAAAAACCATTTTCAGCCACGAGGACCCTCTAAACGCTGCACAGTTTACAATATCCTAAGTACACACACGACGTCCTGTGTCGGATCTTGGCACAGGAGCGTGTAGCTGTAACTCAGTAGCATAAGATTTCCCTATGTGATTTATAACGCACTTGCCTCTAATTATAAACGGGAAACTGTTGTAACTAAACTCAAATTGTGCTTTGAGATGTTTTTATAGAGCTCTGAAGAAGCATTTATTGAATACTCCTTCATCCGGCTGAAGAACAAGCTCTGAACTTTTCCATTAGGTAAAAATGAATGATTTGTAGGGCAGAGGATTGGACTTAAAATATGGTTCTTGTCCTGCTTTTGAACCCCTATGAACACATATCCATTATACTATGTATTTTCAATGATATGTCTCTTTTGATCTTCCTCTTCCAAAGAAATGTCCCTCAACAAATGCTTCTGAATGAACAAGGCTTCCTTACAATTCACCAGACTTTTGACACCTATGCGTTTCTGTATGCGTTTGTGTTGGATGCCAAAAGCTGTGAAACTGCTGTGTAAATTGTAACAATAGAAGAGATAAGTGCCATGAAAGCATCCTCTTCTGCATCTATTCCCTTAAAAGATAAAAGTGACCCTTGTAGTGTAGATTGTCAACACGTAGTCACCGTCACTGCCGTTAAACAGCAGGGGTCTGAATAAGAATTTCGTGACCGCCATAAAGTCGTGAATGCAAGCGACAGAAATACATTCTGTGGGTATCACAGATGTCCATTTAATGTATCTACTGTACAAAAAAATGCCACAGAGTAGTAAAAGCTGTTGACAAAGCCGTTGTTTGGCTTTTTTTTTAAAAGCACTGAAATATGAGATACACTTTCATGAGCATCAAACCTCCAAAGGTACTGGAGTGCAGCAGCCTGTTGGATGAACATCATTCTGTTCTCTTGGCTGTCCTCGCAGCTCAGCATCCACTCTTCATTTGTCAGGCAAGCTAGGCTTTGATCCTTGACGCACTTCATACCTGTTTTCTAACACTCAAACAAGTCTGCTACTTGAGGTCAGCCAGTACAGCCAAAGTACAATCTCACAAAATGTTCTTACAGTTCACTTCGGTTATTTTGATGTAAAGATGGTGGGAAGCTAAAACTTTGTTACAATGCCACGTCAGTGAATTCTGGGTTTAGCCTCTGATGTTTTGTAATTAATTCACCACATCCAACTGATCAGTAGCTAAAACAATACAAGACCTGAAGAGGTATTAAACTGTATTTCATGATAAAACTACTGTTGAGCCATCTGATTAGCAACCATTTAACAACAGCTGACACTAACAACTTCTTAGCTAACCTAGTGTGTTCAAGTAACACTATGAAGAAAACAAATACTAGATACGTTTGTATCTAGCTAACTAAAGTGTAAGCTAGCTGAAGATTCGCAAGCTAGCTTACAAAGTTCCATCTCAAAAAATGTTTTCACATTTCATACTCACATGCCAGACATTTTTCTAATAATGACATCATACCAGTGTATGTCACGTTAGCTAATCGTGTAAATGTAATCGAGAAAATCTAGCTAGTTTTGATGAGCATTTAACGTAGACTCTATAAAATATGGACGTAGTATCTGTGACGTCACCCATCTGTTTCTGAAGAGCTGTTTTGAAGCCAGTCGGCGGCCATATTGGAAATGCTGAACACTACCTAACTGCTGTCGAGCGATTGTGACGTAAAGAGGCGGGCTTTGAGCCTCCTAGCCAACAGCTACAGTGTTCCCACTTGTCAATCAAGTCAGCTGTGCCTCTCATTGGAAGAATCGTAATCTAGATATCTTTGAAATTGCAGCGTTAGAAAAAAATTCACCCCCCTCACAGTGTGTGCCGATCGAGAAATGAGCTATCCAGACTACACTCGTCTTTTGTACCAGGCTGTAAACATGTTTATTTCTGCTTTAAAGATCGGCCTTTTGGAATTGGTGAGTATGTGGTTTCCGGTACTTCCAGAGCCAGCCTCAAGCGGATCCTCGATGAACTGCAGTTTTTAGCACTTCCACATTGGACTCATATTTTTAGACCGGAGGTTGCTGTTTGGCATTTAACCCCCTCTTGGCTAACTTCTTTGGTAGTGCTAATGATACATGATAGAATAGGAATTGTTCTCATTTTACGCTATTAGACTCCATGGCTAGCTAACACTTAGCAAGGAACAAGTTGAAAAGAAACATAAGCTTTAGTCTGAGGTTAACCAATGAATTGTGAAATAACTTCATTACTACAGTGTAAACTAGCTAACGATCAGCAAGCTAGCTAACGCTCAGCATGGCAGAAGTTCCATCTCAAAATATGTTCTCACAATTCATATTCACACGGCAGACATTTTCCTCTGACCACATGAGCTTTATTAGGACCTCATACCAGTGTAGCAAATCATGTAATTAAGAAAATCAACCCCTCTTTGCTAACCTCTTTGATAGTGCTAATGTTACATGATAAGAAAGGAAAGGTGCTCATTTTAAGCTAGCAGATTCCTGCTAGCTGATACCTAACAAGGAACAGGTTGAAATGGAACATAAGCTACATTTAAACAAATATAAAACTTACTGAATACTACAGTACAACACTGTAACAGCCTTTTAGCTTGCCTTACCGAGTACATTCAGGATTCAGGCTTCTGGTCTTGCTCTGTGATGTTTCAGTATGATTTAGCATTGCGGATGCAACACGTCAACATGGAAAGGATTTGAAGAAAAATTGAGCTAAAATAGGGTTTTATTCACCGCCGGCCACCCATTCGAATAAATGACAGAGAAATAATTCAATCTTTACTGTGCTTTATTCATGCCAAGACTCTCAAACCAGTGTTCATGCCTCCTGCTGTTCTAATATTCAAACCACCAGGTCTAAACTGGAAGGTACTCTAATCGATTTTACAAGTTCTGCTTTACTCCCAGCGCCTTGACAGCATCAGTGAAATGTTTGGCTGTGTCGTAGCAGTATTTGACTAATGTTTGATGCTTTGTCAGTGAAGAACAGGCAAAGAAATACATTTCTTTTACTTAAATATATCTGCGTTAGGCGCTACTTGGCAGATGAGAGCTTAGATACAGTCAGGACCCGGGAGATTCAAGACAAACCAAATCCTGGTTTCCGACAGAAAAAGGTTTGCATCCAGCTACCTGTCTACTAGGAAGCCCAATATGTGGTTTTCATAAAAGAGTGTCACTCAAAACTGTCCTCTTAGAGAGTGGGATTCCCAGGAAAATCCTAGTTCCCTACATGGACTCTAAACCTGCAGATAGTTATTTACATGTTCTGCCCTCATGTTCCTCCAGGTTTTTGCCGAAGGACTCATCAATCGTTACAGAAGTATGAAAAGACTGAGCATCACATGCTGGTTTGTACGGACTGTCCTCAGCGGACGATGGTACGAAAAAGCCGATCACAGGAACACTGTGCCCGCAAGTGCAAGAAGGTCAAGAAAAACTTCAGCTGCAGGTGAAAAACTCTCTCCCCGTTTCCCCCCTGACTTTCCCTCCCAGCTATGTTTTCTTTGCTCCCTCTCTTTTCCTGGACAGATGAAGTATTTACATATTTTTTGGGTGTTTATCATTTGGTCATCTCTCAACTACTTCCCGTGTGTCTCCACAGGGCTTTCAACTTTCATCGGCACAACAGGAAATGCCACTTGCTTCCCTTTGACCGTTTCACCCACGGTGCTCAGAAGCAGGCGAATGCCAACTTTACTTTGTATGAAAAAAAGGGTAAATACGTCTATTTTTAGTGCTCTTGAAGTTGACTTTGTGAACTCTGAAGATTCAGGTGCAGAGAGGGATTTGCCAGGCGAGTTGTGGTTTTATTTTTTTAAGGGGATCACAGGTTGTGCTTCTTGCATCAAGCTCCCGGAGTTTTTAAGGTCCTCAGGTTTCTGTTGACACAATAAAAAGCCGCCAGCCTCCCTCACCCCCTGCTTTTTAATCACTCCGCTGAGAAGAGACGCGTGCATAAACATGTAGCAGGCTTAAGTGGAGTGTAAACCAAAAAAAAAATCATTGTTTACAGACGGAGTGCAACAGTTTTTCTCCACTGCTGGCTGTGGAATCTAGCACTTTAGAGTTTACTGCAAAATTTATGGAAACTCCCCCTGGTGACATTTAATGAACTTCAGGGAGTTGTCTGTTTTGGGAATAACACACAAGCTGGGACATAATAAAACGATGGCTGTAAAAACGACTTATTGACCATAGATGGGAAAATATACTCCAGGTGGTCAAGGCAGGGGACACAAATCAGCGTTTAATTGACTTAGCGCTGTATAAATTGGCACACAAGGAGTACACAGGGACAGCTTGTATTAAAAAAAACACACACAAATTGATGTTTTCAATTTCTTTTCATACCTCTGCTTTTACTTAGATTATATAAGGGAGTGTATCATCGGCACCAAGGACAACTACAGAGGCAGGAGGTCATGGACAAAGTCGAACATCACTTGCCAAGCGTGGTCAGATAACAACATCAACGAACACACGTAAGTCTTTCTTTTTTTTTTGCTTGCGTGACACAAGGAGTGGAAGGTTTTATTCATTCATTCCCGTCTTGCCAGGTCTCATAGATTTGAACCAGCAGCCTTCAAAGTCTGCTTCTCTAATCTTTAGTTTGCACCACCTTCCTGGATGCTCTTGCTTTGTCTCTGTGTCTGATATTGAACAGGCCTCAGCAGCTGATTTATTGATGTTCACATCATCCCGTTGCACCTCAGGGGTTAAGGGACGGTGGAGGCTGGGAGGCGAGTGAATGTTTAGCCAGAGTTAAGTCAGATTTCTTTCAACACATGCAGGGATGTCCTCTCCGCTGAGGCAGTTTTTTTCTGCCATCAGGTGTATCCCAAGATTTTTTTTCTTTCTTTCTTCCAGAGGCTCCACGCTAAGGAGAGATCAGTGAATTTTGTGATGATGGTTCTGAGCCAAGGGCTCATTAGCGGGGCTCATTAGTCACAAGATATTTTAACTGCAGCACTGGGGAGGTTTGAGAGACAGAGTTGTAAAAGTTTGAAGAAGTGCAGAGTGAGCAATAGTCAGGAAGGAGGTAGAATAAAACAAAGGAAGCACAACCTTTTATAGACTGAAGTTATTTACTGTCCGTTACCTAGCTGAGCTAAACAAATACTGAGTGATCCACCTCAATTAAATCACTTCGCAGTGTTGGTCTCAGTCCTCTCTTCCCCTCTCCTCCTCTTCTCTTTCAAGAATAAGCGCCACACAATACTTTGTCATTGTTTATTTGACACGCAGTCCCAGTCCCCGTCCCCGTCCCACACGGCAAATGTAGCACCCATCCACATCGCCCTGGCTTGTCAGCAACTTTTAACCTTCAAAGGTTCAGAGAGAGCTTTACTTAAGGGAGATTTAGTGCCACTGCGAGGTTACCCAACATGGGACTGTCCCGCTGTGTGAGAATTACCGCCGTAATGAACGACGCACCGTTTGAGTTTCAGGTAACTATTATTTTCATGCTTGACTGATCAGTGTGGGGCAGGGGTGATTTCTCAGGAGGTTCCCTTCCAGGAATGGGACTTCCACCTGTTGTCTATATTTAGTGTTTGAAGCCCAGTGAAAGGAGCTGTGGACTGATGCTCGGCCAAGCGTGGTGAATGGAATGGAATGGAACATTTCTGTTCATATGAGTAATAACAATTCCTTTAGGGACCATCTTTCTTTGTGTACACGTTTAGCTAGGTAAGGTACGCTCATTCTGTGAGACAGATGAGAAAATTCAAACCATTCTCGTGTCTGTACGGTGGATATGAAGCTTCCTAGGCTAGATGCACTGTCTTTCAAATGGTTTTTATCATGCTGCTAACGTATGCTAACTTACGTGTTTTTGTGTCCCAAATGTTTTAACTTGTTTTAAATGTCTAGTGTGTTATATTTATTATTATATTTATATATTATATTTTTGGGCTTTTTGTCTTTATGTAATAGGATAGCTGAAGAGAGACAGGAAATGTGGGGAGTAGAGAGAGGGGGAAGACATGCAGGAAATGGTAGACCAGCTGGGGCGACCTCTGCGACGAGGACTATAGCCTCTATACGTGGGACATTTAGACCACTAGGCCACCAGTGCCCAGAGTGTCTTTTTAACATATGTACGATTGAGCTTGTGAGACACAGCATTTCATTTCACTATGTATGCAAATACTAGAGAAAATGACAATAATGAGAATCTTGAATCTTGAATAGCCAGTTAGCTTAGCTTAGCTTCGCAGAAAGACTGAAAGCTGCTAGCATAACTCAGCAGGTGCTTACTTGTTATCAATGAGTATGCAAATACTAGAGGAAATGACAACAAAGAGAATCTTGAATCTTGTATAGCCAGTTAGATTAGCTAAGCTTTGCAGAAAGACCAAGCAGCAACCTCTGGTCTAAAAATATGAGTCCAATGAGGAAGTGCTAAAAACTGCTGTTCATCAAGGATCCGCTTGAGGCTGGCTCTGGAAGTACAGGAAACCACATACACACCAATTCAAAAAAAGACTATCTTTACAGCAGAAATAAACATGTTTACAGTCTGGTACAAAAGATGAGTGTAGTCTGGATAGCTCATTTCTTGATCGGCACACACTGTACGGGGGGTGAAATGTTTTCTAACGCAGCAATTTCGAAGATATTAAGATTACGAGTCTTCCAATGAGAGGAACAGCTGACCTGATCGACAGGCGGGAACACTGTAGTTGTTGGCTGGGACGCTCAAAGCCCGCTTCTTTACGTCACAATCACTAGACGATCGGCTTCGAAACAGGCTGCCTTTGTCCCGCCTTTTCACAGAGCTAAGCTGACCATCTCCTAGCTTCAGCTTAATATTTGGCTAACTGAAAAGGAAGCTTTTCACATCATTCTTGGCAACAATTTAAAGAAGCACTTCCAAACTTTTCTAATTGCTTTCACTTCATCATCTTGCCTCCAAAAATCATCACGTCTTCAGCCTCATTAAGTGCCTGCGTGCTCGCTTTAATCTGCTAATAATTTTTCGTTTGGATGCACAGCTCTGATGCATGACCCTGTTTGTTCCATAATCTCCAGCTGCATGTTGCTTTGACATTTTACAGCAGTTACTTCAGCTCAAGGTTTTAACTGTAGTGATATCCAAAATCTGGCCAGTATGTTTTTGCGCCGACCCAGGGAGCGAAGCATGTGTGCACAGTGTCTGCCTCAACTCCGATGGGAAAAGACTTTGGCAAGGAGATGAATAACTGGCCAACATCTGTTAGCGCAACATCATTATTGCTAACTTGCTCACATGCTGCGGCCTTTTTACGGACTCTGACCAGATGCAACCTTGTTTTTTAAGTGAAAAACCTTGTAATTCTGCTTATGAATTAAAGATACTGTACTATGATAGAAAATTGGTGTGTCGAGCTTGTGAGTTACGGTCAACAGATGTGCATTTGGTGCTTCATTGAAGAGGAAGTAGTGTCTTTTTTTGGTTTTGTTACAGTGAAATGTTACTGTTTGTCTTATCTTAGTCTTATGAGGTGTAGCTTCCCATTCGTCAGTCTTTTTTGCTAAGTTAGCCGCCTTAGATGTTTTCTACTTTGGGGTGAGTGATGATGTGCATTAGCGTACAAGCAGAGGGTAAGCCCCAGGGCACAGAGGGGAGAGCAGAGCAGACTCCCCTAGGTAAAGAGTCATTGTCTGGGGCAGAGTGTTCAGACAAGCTGTGGAAGGGAGGGTAGTTTTTGTTCTTTATTTTTTCTCATCAATTAAACAGTAAGATCCTCACTTTTTTCCTCACTCCATTATGTCTTTTCTAAGCTGTCTCTGTGCTTCTTTCTTTCACTCCTCTATGCCCGCTTCTTCTTCTCCTGTCTTCTATCTCTGTCTCCTTGGGTGGGAGGTGGAATGTGGTCAGCATGGATCACAGGGGTGCTGACATGCCAGCTTTTCATCATCCTTCCCTAGCAGAAGACGAATTTCACACACTGTCCATTTAGCATGGGGCTCCCATGACGGCCCACATTGTTACATTCCATATGTTTGCACTAGCCAGGTTCTTTTTCTTACGCTCCTACAGTCACTTACGATGCAAACCCTTGACAGAGAGGGATTGGGTTTAAGAGTGTTCGAAGGTTGCCAGAAACAGACCTGCTTGGGTTGCTCCCAGTGGTTTGTAGCATTGTTCTGTGCTGTTGGTGGTTACTGTGCTGTGACAGAGTCTGGCTGTTTCACACTTGAGGGAGCTGGGGTATGGTAGGAATCAGTAAGGCGATCATGCAAAAGGTGCAAACCTAGAGAGTAGAAGTGTATTAATGACATACTTTGCATAAGGTTTCTTTGAATGGTCATTCTGGGATTTCAAAGGTGACCTGCTCATGTAACATTTTCTCAGGATGAAGCTTACATCTGAATATAAATGCCCTTTGAATGTGTTTGGCTTGCTACTGAGAGCACCAGCAGGCAGGCAGGCAGGCAGGTAAAGCACTGTATACACTACTGGAGCAGCCAAGTGTGCAAGTACTCCCTCAAATTTATTTAAACAGCTTACAGTATCAGTTAACACTTTCAATAATGTGTGTCTACTCCCCTGTAGGTTTTACCCTGATAGGTACCCAACTCAAGACCTGAGGGAGAACTTCTGTCGGAATCCTAACAACGATCCTGGTGGTCCGTGGTGCTACACCACTAACCCCAACGTACGGGCTGAGGAGTGTGGCATACCCAAGTGCTCAGAGGGTAAGACTCTTACGAATGTCATACTTGAGGAATGATATTCAGCACAAATAACTCAGAAAGAAGCTCCATTTATGGATAGGCCCTAAGATTTATTTTTTTTTAACATTTTTATTAGACTCAGCCAACATCACAAAACAACAATGCAGCTATCAGACTCGGAGGCAAAAAAAACAAAACAAGATTTTTGAAAACACCTAGTCCATAGTCCAAAGGTAAAGATAAATGAATAAATAAGTAGATAGTACACAATTAAAAATAAGTAAATACAAAGATACAAAATAATAATGATATTAAGATTGTAATGATTAACACAAAACAAAAACAAAAATAATAGAAATAGAAATAATAATAACAACAATAAATATAAATAATTTTGTAAATAGTAATCAGGATAATAATAATAATAATAATAATAATAATAATAATAACAATAACAACAACAATAATAATAATAATAATAATAATAATAATAATAATAATAATAATAATAATAATAACAATAACAACAACAATAATAATAATAATAATAACAATAATAATAATGATAAAAAAATCCTCACGGTAAACTTCAAAGAAAAATAAGTCAATAAAATAAAAGAATAATATTTATGTATATCACAAATCAGCCCGTCAGAGAGATAGCCAAAAAGGAACAAAGCAACAGGCGCCCACCTTATCTGTAAAAGATCAGTTTTTAACTGTAATCTAGCAGTTATACTCTCCATATAAAAAATGTCCTTCAATTTGTTCCTCCACTGTGTGACTGTGGGGGGCTGTGGCTGTAACCAGGAGATTGTGATGACTTTCTTTGCAACTAGAAGCAGGACCCTCAGCAGAGCTGCATGGCCACTGTACTCCTCATCCCCTGGTAATATTCCCAGTAGGAAGCAGGAGGGTTCAAAGGGCAGTTCTAAACCCAGACAGTTTTTAATTTCAAGTTGAATACCTTTCCAATATGTTTTTAGTTTTGGATAGTCCCAAAATATATGTGTATGGTCTCTGACCAGGCCACAGCCCCTCCAGCACTTATTTGAGGATCTACCAAATTTGGAGGTTGATAGGTCCTAAGATTGAACTATTTTCTGTCTTAACATCCCTCCCCTCTGGTTGATAATGCTCCAAACCATCAAACTTGCACCTAGTAGCTGCCACAACCCAGCATCATAACCACCTTCAAAAACTCTGTTTATGAGAGCTTCAAGTGTGTCAAGTGGAGCTATGAACCGTATGCTCTACCTTCCCCTACTTCCCAATCTTTTATGACAGGAGAGAGGAGATATAAAACAGAGGGGGGCACCTGTAGAGACATGATAGTAAGAGGACAGGGAAGGCAGTACAAGGGCAAGAAGCCTGTTTGGGCGACAGCTCAACCCTCCAGATTTGAGGCTGTAGTGTATGCCCTACCTTCCTAGATTCCCATCACTTTATGAGGATGGAGAGGAGAGAAGAAAGTTGAAACAGGAAGAGAAATGTGTAAAGATGTGTTAGAAAGAGGACAGGGAAGGCAGAACAAGGGGAAGAAGCCTGTTTGCGCTACAGCTCAACCCCTACCAGGTCAGGCTATATGCCCTACCCTTCCCCTACTCTGTCAATTTATGGTGTAGGAGAAGAGAGAAGGATGTGAAAACAGGAAGAGAAGTGTGCTGAGATGCATGAGAAAGAGGACAGGGAGGCGGAACAAGGGCAAGAAGCCTGATTGGGCGACAGCACACCCCCTACCAGGTTATGCTGTGTGCCCTACCTTTCCCAACTCTCCCATTTTCATGACAAGAGAGAGGAGAGATAAAACAGAGGAGGAAGTCTGTAGAGACATGTTAGAAAGAGGACAGGGAAGGCATAGCCAGGGCAAGAAACCTGTTTGGGTTACAGCTCAACCCCTGCCAGGCAAGGCTGCATGCCATACCTTCCCCTACTCCCACAATTGTATGAGGTAGGAGAAGAGAAAGGAAAGTGAAAGACAGAGAGAGAAGAGTTTAGAGATGAATGAAGAGGCTGAAAAAGGCAGAGAATCCTGTTTGGGCCTGATTTGCAAAAGCCTGCTTAGGCTGTATGCTCTACCTCCCACTACTCCCCTGTTTTCATTGAGGAAGAAAGGTGAGAAGAGAGACAAAACAGAGTGAGAAGTTTGAGGAAACATGTTGTAAAAAAAGAAGACAGGGGAGGAAGAGCAAGATTAAGATGCCTGTTTAGAGCAGAGCTTACTCTAACTGATTAGACTGTATGCCCTACTCTTCTGACTCTCACATTTTCATGAGGTAAGAGAGAAGGGATGGGAAGAGAAAACAGGGAGAAGACTCTCAGAAAGATGACTTTTTTTTTAATGAACTCAACGATCAAATGATTCACTGTCCCAAGGAAGGTTGTCTAAGTGATAATTTGTTTGTATACATCTAATGAGACTCTGTTTACTTGTTTCCTTTGTTGGCAGAAGTCTGTATGACATGTAATGGGGAAAATTACCAGGGCAAAATGGACCATACAGAGAGTGGCAAAGAGTGCCAGCGATGGGACTTGGCAAGGCCCCACAAACACCACTTCCAGCCCAAAAAGTAAGCTAGCAAAGCTCATAATCACATAGTATAATAACCTTTCTCATGGACAACGCTGAACACACCCATGACAGATGCTTAAAGAAATGACGCTAATACTAATGGGACACAGACCTCACCAGTTATTATGACTTATCTCCCTCCCTCCTATTTTCTTTCCTCCCTGCACCCCCTCTGCTTTCTCTCTCAGGTATCGGGACAAAGATTTAAAGGACAACTACTGTCGTAACCTGGATAATCGTCTCCGTCCCTGGTGTTATACCATGGATCCCAAAACTCCATGGGAGTACTGCAACATCACTGTGTGTGGTAATGGTAAGAGCCTATTTGTTGATGTACTCCAAATCTGGGGCTTGGCTTTTGTGGATAATCTTCAATGAATCTATAGAAGAGCAAATTAATGTTTTACTGAGATTAATGACTGTTTGTATTTTTCTCTACATTAAGTGCACTTAAAAGCTTAAAACATTAAGTATCACACAGTTATGAATCCATACAAAGTTTCAAAAGTAGACTCAGTACTGAGGATCCCTTGCTTGTTTTTTGAAAAGACAGTGGTTGGGTACTACCAGCAAGTGGTTTGAGGGCGCAAGGGGGTATGTTACATTTAGGACTTTGGTGGTTTGGGGTTAGTTGCAGTGAGCTGAGTAAAAAAGCCCCATTTCTCCCCTGCAGAGTCTCATAAATCTTTTGTTTACCAGGCTGGGTGTTTCATGTGGTGCTTGGCTTCAAATCCCTGTACCTCAACAAGGAAGAATAAATAGGTTGTTTATAAAGGGGAGGGGATCAGACTTGAGAGCCTGAAGTGTTTTACAGAGACCACTGACAGATGACAAGGGACAGTGCAAATGGAGAGTTACAATGAAGGCCACTATACAGAGATTCTGATAGCTGATTCGGTGGTATAAAGACAATCATTATATATACAAACAAGCGATGAACTGAAGGGGAGAAACATCATGGATGCAGATGCTGCCATACCACGCACAAAGAACGGTTGAGTGGTTTGATGATTTGGAAAATGATGTGAATCATATGTTTTGGTTCTCTCAGTCACAAGATCTCAATCAAATTGAAAACCTATGTCAGGCCTTGAGGATGGACAACATTCCCCCACCAACCATCATCAAAACACCAGAGCTGTGTCTGGAATCACACATTACTCACTGTACTGGGCATTATAAAGGGGATTCGCCATTTTGTAGAGCTTTTTACAGAGTGGAAGAATCAAGTTTTGTTTTTTTTGTAAAGTATATTTTTGGGGCATTTTTGCCTTTATTGATAGGACAGCTGAAGAGAGACAGGAGGGAGTGTGGGGAGTAGAGAGTGGGGTAAGACATACTGTATAGCAGTTGGTCGAGGCCTTTGAGTCGAACCAGCAACCTGTGCAACAAGGACCATGGCCTCTCTATAGGGGCCCAGTTAGACCGCCAGGCAACCGGCATCATTATTTCAGTCTTTATGAAACTCAATTATTTTGTGAAAATAGGCTCTTTACATTGGCAATTGCCAAAACTCATCACATTACTTACTGTTGATCTGGAGCTTCATTGAGCCTCACATTTTGATACTGTCAGGAACAGTGTTATTATCAGCATTAAGCTATGGTTTTCATTATGCCGATGAGCTCACAATTAAGTCCTTTACAATGAGCTATAAATGTAGGGAGTAGGGAGCAAGCACTGAGTATGTTTTAGGACACAGCCAAAATAAGGGGATATGTCTTTGAAGAATGGTGGCGATCCATCCTGTACAAACTTGTTGAATCCCAAATTGCATTAAAATGGGAAGTCCTGGTGACTTGTGATAGCAAACACTTCTACTTCTAGAGACCGCAGCAGGGTAGGGCTTGGTCGGACTGCCACCCCACCAAGTATTTTCTTAGTCCCACCTTAGCCCTACCATGGAACAACCAAGATAATTACCATTCAAAATGACCCAACTCGTCCCATTAGCATTAACTTTTGAGTGCTACTGCTGACCTGCTCCAACAGCCCTCCAAACCCTCAAAGCATGATGCAGCGAAGTATAGATGCATTAGACACCTTACACAGATCTGAGCTCATTAGCAGATCTGTCATTCTGTATCAACGTTAGTATGCAGCATACATCCCACATTGTCCAGAGAGTAGAGGTTGTCGAGCTGCACTGAGTTGCACCAAACCATGTCACTTAAATGAGCATGCCTTGTCAGTTTGCTAACAGCTAGGTGTTGCTTTAACAGACCATTGTAGTAATGGCTCGTTAGCTTAATACTTTGTTTGCATCCAACCACAACAAGCAGTGGACTGTGCTGGTCATGTTTTCTCTCTCTATGCTTGTGTAAGTAATGTGATGTGATGTACAACGCTTCCGCGGTTATATGTTTTTATTCTAAAATCCTCCCGCACCCCCAAAGTACACTGAACTTCAACCCCCCTAAATACCCTGCTGCTACCACTGCTAACGCAGACACCTAAAATTTCCAATATTTTCTTCATTTTGTCAGCAATCTTTTCAAATCAAGTGCCAGAAAATGAATCTGCTGTTGAAAGGAATCAAGCTTGGTGACCTACTTATCAACTAAAAGTGACAGACTCCTCAATTTATGAGCATATTCACAATTTTTGGAACTAAGACTTGGATTATTTTTGAATCTGGAACAATCATGGAAAAACCCTTGTGGATATTAATTTTTTTTTTTCTTTTTACTATTTTAGACCTTTTATAGTTGAAGGTGCAAGGTCAGAATTAGTTGATAATTATAAAGAATCATTAAAATATGGGATGTTAGTATTTAAAGCTGCTGTGGGGAACTTTTGTTTTGTATCGATTCTGGCGCCCCCTTGTGGACAAAGTGATACCTCGTATCTCTTGTCTTAAACATGCAAAAGTAGTGTTGTCAACAAAAACCAAATCCTGTTGTCTTTTAACACTCAACTTTATCAGGGTGTGTGATTATTTTCCATGAAAACAGTCAAATAAAGGCTGTTTCTGAAGCGAGATGTCCATCATCTGGTCTGACACCTACCCCCTCAGGGTGGTTTCAGGCATTAAAAATGACAACAGAGAACGTGTCAGTGTTGCTGCTGATGGTCTTGTTGACTATTGAAGGTCATAAAGAGGCATCGGTATCATTTTCAGTCTGTTTCTCAGCCAGTTCAAAACTCCTCACAGGGCCTTTAAGAGAGATCACCAACATGATGTCCTCATGGCAGAGCTTGACAGAGTGGCTGTTTAGGTAACTTTTGGCCTTCAAGTGCAACAAAAAGACAGAATATGGACGGCAAAAAGAGGTTACCCCATAGGTGCATTTTTTTTCTTTGAAAGCGCAATGAAATATCCCCCATGCGCCGTCACAAACACACAGATCATCTCTCTTTGTCTCTGTCAGACACATACACACATGTAGTGAAGAGTACATGTTATGATTTACAGCGAGGGCGGAGGATCTGCATTTGTCCAGATGTGTGCATCCCTCAATGCCTGCCCTCAGAGAGATAAAAACCACTGACCTGTACAACACAGTGCACACAGACACTGGCATGCATTACATCAAGCCAAAGAATCCCTCTTTTCCATCCGCCTTCTCATTTCTGCTTCAAAACATTCCCCTTCCTCCTCCATCTTCTCCCATCTCATTTGTCAAAGGCTAAAGAAACAGAGACAGAAATCCGGAGGGGAGAAGTCCGCTCCCTATGTTCTGCAATCCCCGCGCTGCTGAAAAGCAGAATTCCTTCTCAAGATGTTTGGAATAGTTTTCCGGTGGATAAAGTTGCCCCGGCCAGATTGGGTTGGATGTGATATCTTTGGTTTGGCTGGGATAAATAAATTCACCAGAAACAAGTTTAAATGTTGTGGCATGGAGGTATTCCTAAACAGGATCAGGTTCCAGGTTTTTTTTCATGACAACCTGTGACTTTTAGGATCGTCAGCAATAAAGAACTGCTTATTATTTTTATTGTGGATGTCTCTGAAACTGCGTGCAAGAATGTGGGGCACCACTGTTATGAATACACAGAAAGTTTCCTCACAGTCAGGACTAGGGGGGAGTGCTACTGTTTTTGATCATCTGTCTCTAGGTTAAACATGACACATTCTTCTGGGGATTAATATCTCCCACCTTCTCTCCCTCCCTTCTTCCTGCCTTTGGTTTCTACACCTAACTCTCTTTTCAGCCAACTTCTCCTGTGATTCCAGTTTCATGATTACACTCAGACATACACTTTCTTCTTCTTTTTTCTTTGTCTTTTGCAAGATTCTGACTCAAGTGAGGACACAGATGTCAATGTAACTTCATCCTGTGTCCAGGGAAAGGGCAGAGATTACCGCGGCACGATGAATGTGACTCCAGAGGGGGTGACATGTCAGCGCTGGGACTCCCAGTTTCCCCATAACCACTCGTTTCTCCCTCAGAACTTCAAATGCAAGTGAGTCATCCTTCTTTCATGGCCCCTGACAGCTTGGATTGGATTCTATCTGCTGTGTCAGGGAGGTGATTTGTTCATTTTGTGCTTTTGATTGTTGTAGTGCCAAAAGGCAAGGGATGAAAGTAAGACTTTAGTAATCCCACCATTGCCATAAAAAGTTTTGTTCATCAGCTTTATCATTTAAATTGTAGTACATGTCTGTGTCACAGAGACCTGAGAGAGAACTACTGCCGTAACCCTGATGGTGCAGCTTACCCATGGTGCTTCACTACAGACCCCAACCAGAGGATAGCCAACTGCACCCATATCCCCAGGTGTGATGCTGACGCCACACAAAAAATAGGTAAAATACTGATCGACTGTAATGTGGAGTTACACTTCATTCTCTTCTGGGAGGAGAAAACTGATACCACTTTTATGTCTGTATGGTAAATTTGGTAACTAGCAGCTTAATATAAGCTAGCAAAAAACTCAAAGGGTCAGTCTGCTAGCTTGGTTCTCTCTAAAGCAAGTGGCAACCTCCCAGAATTGAAGCCAATGCAGAAGTGTTAAGAACTGCAGTTTCTTGAGTGTCCACTTGAGGCTGGCTCCAGGAGTACCGGAAGCTACATACACACAAATGCAAAAAAGACGATCTTTACAGCAGAAATAAACATGTTTACAGCCTGGTTCAAAAAACAAGTGTAGTCTGGATAGCTCATTTCTCGATCGGCACACACGGGGTGAATTTTTTCATAACGCAGCAATTTCGAAGATATTGACATTACGAGTCTTCCATTATGAGAGGCACAGCTGACTTGATTGGCAGGCAGGAACACTGTAGCTGTTGGCCAGGAGGCTCAAAGCCTACCTCTGTACCTCCCACTAGCTCGACAGCAGTTAGGCTGAGTTCAGCATTTCCAATATGGCTCCCGTCAACGATTGGCCTCAAAACAGCGCTTCAGAAACAGATGGGTGACGTCATGAATACTTCGTCCATTATCTATACAGTCAGTGGTCTAAAGGTGTGGTGGTAGCTGACGTAATGTGCTCTAACCATAGACTGTATAAATAATGGACGTAGTATCCGTGACGTCGCCCATCTTTTCCTGAGCACAGTTTTGAAGCCAATCGACGGAGGCAGCCATATTGAAAATGCGGAACTCAACCAGGCATAGTGTAAGGTAAAGGGGCAGGGTTTGAGCCTCCTAGCCAACAGCTATGTGTTCCCGTCCGGGAGTCAAGTCAGTCATGTCCTTATTTGGTCAAAAACTCGTAATCTTAATATCTTCTGAACCGTCGCGTTAGAAACCCGTACAGTGCATGCCGATAGAGAGATTAGCTATGTAGAGCCAAGACGTTTTTTGAACCAGGCTGTAAACATGTTTATTAATGCTGCAAAGATCACCTTTTTTGAATGGGTGTCTATGTGGTTTCTGGTGTTTCTGCAGCCAACCTCAAGCGGATTCTCGATGAATTGCAGTTTATAACACTTCCACACGGGCTTCATAGTTTGAGACCGGAGCTTGCCTCTTGGTTGTAACTGTTTTGAAGCTAACGGCTACAAAGTGCGCAAAGTCAAAATAACTTAAGGAAGAAATTGTCTGGTATAAAGTCCTTTAAGTGAAACTAAGACATATCACTGAACGTTTGAATATTTGTATGGTTTGGGCACGATGTATTCATTTTGATTTACAGAGTTTGACTGAGTTTGAAAGAAAAGCATTCTAGGAAAATGTTTGCATCCTTTTTTTACTGTAAGATGAGAACATTTACACTGCTTTGATGTTTTTATGGTAAACCTACAGCCAGAACCAGCAGCCTATTAGCTTAGCCTAGCAAGCAGTTACATGGTGCACAACAGCAAACACCTTTCAAGATGATATTTTATCTATAGGCTGGTATATAATCCTTAAAGTTAAACAACGATATATCAGTGTGACATAAACATCTTTGAGTGGTTTAAGACAGAGCGAGGAGATCCGTTCCCTCTTTTAAATTTTTCATGCTAGGCTAAGCTAACTAGCTGGTGGTTGCAATTCAAATATAGTGGTTTTTTTAAGTCTAAGCTAAGAAGCAAATAAGTTTTCCCCAAAATGACAAGCTTACATTAAAAACCACAAGAGTGTTCCAAAAGCATGTGGCAAATTTGGGTCCATCATTCTGAAATGTCCACGCTGTCTCCTGTGTAATACGATTGAGAAGTACAACCGCTAATGCTCTTTATGACATGTCATGTTTTTGCAAAGTGGATTGATACAGACATTTTCTATATTGCTCCCATAGGAGCGAGCCTCTTGGCAGCATGCTGCCCAGCGAATTCCATTTCATGAAAGAACAAAAACACCAGACTTTGGCAAAAGTGCTCTCATTTCCCATGATGCTCTGCTTTACATTTGCTGTAAGACCACACATGTCAAACTGCAGCCAGACTGTTGGTTACTACAGCCAGTCTTCTGAGTCTGTTTAGGAACAGACATAGTAAGGTTTCATTTTTCTATTACATTCGAGAACCACTGGTTACACAGAGGCCCCGGACACTAAATTGATCCAAACCACAAAGGAAAACGGAAATTTTCGACCTAATTTTGTTTTGTTTGAATCAATGAGAAAGACAGCATCCACCGAATCATGCATGGTTCTTTGAGTTCTCCCATTTACTGACTGCATAACGGTATTTGAAAAACTGCTTGATCCAATATTTCATGCATGCCTAGGACTTTTTTTTTATTGCTTCACTCTGTTCCTCCTCAGACTGTTATGAAGACAATGGAGAGGCATACCGGGGCACTTTATCCATAACCCGATCAGGGATTCCATGTGCAGAATGGTCACATCACATAAATAGGTAAGACTGTAATTCATTCTGTATTCAAATGTGTTGTTTTGCTCATTTACATGCCACCCAGTCAGGCTTGTAATGTATGAAGAAACACTGGAGGTATTTCCTAGAGAGACTGACTGATATTCTTTTCAGCTCAGTTGATGAGTGTTTGTTGACAATTTAGCTCCCATTGCCTCGTGAAAATCCCTTTCAAATGAATGAAGCTAAGCAGTGAAAACAAACAGCGAGGGGAAATCAGGGGTTCCACAGGGGTCAATACCAGGCCCAATTATTATT
Source organism: Notolabrus celidotus (assembly GCF_009762535.1). Lineage (NCBI taxonomy): Eukaryota > Metazoa > Chordata > Actinopteri > Labriformes > Labridae > Notolabrus > Notolabrus celidotus. Next base: position 13,951,299 of record NC_048292.1, read on the forward strand.
CATCTAACTGACGAGAGGAAACCCTGGGGTGCACTCCAAGTGACCCCACCTGACGGAAAGGTTGCCAACTCCACGGCTGTTGCCTCATGCTTAAGTCGGGCTGTTGGAATTACTTAATTTACAGGAATTTTAAAAGCCAAAATGGCACAGACAGATGGACATGTTCCAGAGCCGACCCCTGACCCCAGGAAGTGCTTTCTGAGGAAAGTAGATCAAAGCCAATCAGCTCCCTTGCATAGTCTGCAGCCAGCGAGTCTACCCTGCTCAAGGCCAAGGGTCATCCCAGGAAAAACTGCTGAGAGCTACAGCTTGTTTAACATTCTCTTGGGAAGTGGAATTATCCTCACCCCCTGACAAATTGTTGCCCATCGCTTAGCATTATTTTTCCATGTGTCTGTCCGAACTTTGACAAAATAGTTGCTCTTTTGTGATATTTTGGCAAAATCTGAGATTACACTTAACTACCTCAGAGCCAAAAGGAATGTTACAGCAAGGGGACACAATTAGACATGAATTCCTCAAAATTTAGAGCAGAGCCAAATTATTCTGCAGAGGATGTGGCTCCTGCTGGTCCGAGCCCTTATGAATGCTTAGAGTGCATACTTTTAAACTCCCATGAGCACGCTTCAAAAAAGCTCTGTTTCCTTCTACGGGCTCTGTGTAACCGATGCAATGGATTCTTTACACTATAGTAAACCCAGAGTCAGGCTCAATGTTTGCACATGCTTGTGTGTTTGTAGAGTGTGAGAGTGTATTTGAATCTTTATGAGACGTGGCTCAGCCTTAGCTCTGAAACACTGTGCGCAAAATAATAAATGGAATATGAGAATGTGTATTTGTGTGTTTTACAGTGGGGATTCTCACTCTACAGAATCACATGTTGGGCTGGAGAAGAACTACTGCCGGAACCCAGACCGGGACAAACATGGCCCCTGGTGTTACACCAATCCAAATAATCGTTTGGTCTGGGACTACTGCAAGCTGAAGCACTGTGAGTGGATTAAATAACCTTGTCTGTTCCTATGTCTGTCTGTGTATTGTCAGCCTTACATACTAGCTACCAAAGAAAGGGAAAAAAGACACTCGTCTGTGCAGTATTTCTAGAAATGGCTTAGCTTAGCACAATGGCTAAAACTATCTGTAAACTTCAAGTTGTTTTTTTACACTAAAAGGTTAGTGCTAGTTACACTTAACTTAACTCAACTCTATTTATAAAGCACCTTTCATACATGAAAACATGCAGCCCAAAGTTCTTCACAGTATAATAGAGAGACAGAAAACAACAGCAATGGTAAAATTAAAAAAGGCATGATTATAAATAAAATACTTAAAAATAAAATAAAATCAACACAGTAAAATTAATAAAATAAGTACGAGTGGAAAGAAAAGTTAAAAATGAGGTAGCGTTAACAAGATCAGAAGAATACAAGAAATCAATAGATAAATAAATAATTAAATAAGATAAATATATGTTAAAGCAATGATTAAAATAATATTGATTAAAATAATAATTAAAATAATGGAGTCCAGGGCTAAAAATAAATTACTCCAAATTAAAAGCGAGATTAAAAAGGTAAGTCTTAAAGGGACAAAAGGGAAAGTGTATTCCAAAAAATTCAGAGCTTTGTCATCAAGAAAGATAATGTACTTGTACCGGCTACTGGTTAGCTTCTCTTTTTTCTCCCACAGACTTTGAAGTAGTATCAGTCGAGTTGTATAATTTCCTGCAAGAATTAAAACAAGCGTAATCCCAAAATGCTAAACTATTTCTTTTAGGTAGAAGGTCTTCTTAGTTTTCAGCTGGTTAGCTTAGCATAGCCAACCAGTTGCTTTGTTTTTATCCACAGAGTTCTGATTGGTATCCATCTCTTGGCAAGAAAACAACCAGAATACCTATAAACAAGGCTAAACTATTCCTTTGAGGCTATGTTTCAGGCAAGCGGCAAACTCCTGTCTAAAAATATGAGTCCAATGTGGAAGTGTTCATCGAGGGTCCGATTGAAGCTGGCTCCGGAAGTACTGGAAACCACATACACACCAATTCAAAAAAGCCGATCTTTACAGCAGAAATAAACATGTTTACAGCCTGGTACAAGAGACGAGTGTAGTCTGGATAGCTGATTTCTCGATTGGCACACACTGTACGGGGGTGAATTTTTTTCTAAAGCGATTATTTTGAAGATATTGGGATTACGAGTCTTCCAAAGAGAGGCACAGCTGACTTGATTGACAGGCGGGAACACTGTAGCAGTTGGCGAGGAGGCTCAAAGCCTGCCTCGTAACGTCACAATCACTCGACACCAGCAATATGGCTGCCGCCGCCGATTGGCCTCAAAACAGCGCCCATATTTTATACAGTCTATGGCTTCAGGTCAACCAGTTTTCTAGCTAAGCTAACTGGCTGCCAAAAGCTTGATTATTTTTTTTTTAACCTCAGACATGAGACAAGACTCATATTACACATTAGACTCTCCATAAGAATGCAAATAAATACAAATAAGATGCTGAATTAGTCCCTAAAGTTAATAAATGTTGTTCTCTAACAGAAAAAACATGGCTGCCTTTGAAGTCAGAACTAGCTTCTCGCCAAAGGAGGGAGGGTTGTAATGGATATGTGGATATATTGTTAGTACATTGAAATGAACAGGCTTCAAAAGATTGAAATATTGCCTTTACGAGCAGCGAACTGGTTGCGCACGTCCTGCTTTGTGTTTTATTCTAGTGGTGACAGCTTGATTAAAAAACATAAAACACGAGCCTCTCTTAAAGCATTTGCAGATCATTAATTGCTGCCAACACAGATGCAGTTGATACTAATATCCTTACATAAACACGCCTGAAAAGACCCTGCTCCCAACGTTTGGGAAATTGCTTAAACTTGCACCATCAAAATGGAACAACATACCAACTTCTATCAAAGAGCTCAACACATACCAGTCATTTAGTTTTCATTTGATCCATTTGCTCATAAGCAACCAAATCTGTCAGCACTAAACCTTCTGCCCCTGCTACTGCCACCTTGTGTCGGCCATCTGTGAATTTGTCCTGTGTTTTTTAACTTACTGTCGCTTGCTTGTGTTGTGTATTTGTTGTGCTCATCTGTTGCTCAGTCTATACGTTGCCTCATGTGAATTGCGTGCAGCTAGTTTAATGATTGATAGTCACTGCCTGAATCAAATGTGTACAGTACTGTTAAATGTTGTCCTGTTGTTTTTGCATGTCATCTTTAACATTTCCTTATTGCTGCTTCCTGATTGTCTTGCTCCATGTATTTTATGTCCCTGGACACTTTCTCAAAGACGGTCATATCATGTCCTTATGTAGCTTTTAGTCATTTTAATCGTATGGTGCTATTTGTACTTTTCTTTTCTTCTCTTGTTTGTTTGTTGGTTTGTGTTTTGGTTTCTCCTCTACCTTCTTATTTTGATCTTATTTTACCCTATTTTATCTTTGTTTAATCTTGATCTTTTTAGGGAGCCTTTTTAACATCTGGCAAGGGACTACGGATGTAAACTAGCCTTTTGGCTAACTGGCATATTTACAGAAGTGTTAATTAATATGCATGGTCCTTTTAAATAATAAATAAATAAATAAAAGTGATCAACCTTCTTTTCAGTGTGATCTGCCTCCACAGAAATAAACACTACTTGTTGTTTGAGAATATTAGGCGTTGAAATACAGCCTGTTGAAGGCTCTAGACAAACATCAACAAAAAACAGAAGCAAGTTTTATAAAGAAACCAAGGTGTCTATTGAGTCTAATGGCCCTCATAAAGTTCTACCATGTTTAGTTTTATTTACGACGTCCAAAAGTTCCAAAAGAAGATGTTTAAGGTCAAGCAAGGATGATTAGTGGTGATCATTGTAGATCAGAGAAACCATAATGGTTTTTGGGTGCAGTACAATGAAACAGCACAAGTGATTAAGTTTTGCAGCTTCGGTTGACTTCATCCAAAATGTCTGTCTTTTTTAACAGCTTGGCCGGTGGCTTATGTAATGCGTTAGCCATGCTTTTGTCCAACGTTCAAACAGCAAACAGATGCAGATCTCCGCTGACATCCTTCCATCCGTGGAAAGCACACCCACAAACGGCTGGACCCAACATTTTCTTTGGCTGGTTTCAATCTGGCTGCATTAAAAAAGCTGCTTTCAAATGGCCGCATAATAATTTCTATAATATAAAACATGTCTTCCATGAAGTTCTTGAGGTCTAGAGCAAATTTATTTGCTGCGGTTTGCTGACTGTTATAGCCTGAAATGATGATTCCGATTGAGAGATAGGTCTTTATGGAGTGAGGAAGGGTTTCCTTTCGATGAGGTTTAATGCCTCGTGTGTCAAGTGGTCTAAATTATTGCAAACTACTCTGAGGTCTCATTTTACAGTTGTGCTTTTCTTTACTCCTATCAGGTGAATCAGCTACAGTGGCTCCTCAAGCAAACCAAAGTGAGTGCAGCTTTTACTTATCTACCCTTTGACCTCCTATCTATAATCTGGTTCCTCTTCCTTTCTGCTTTAACTATGACTAAACAAATCATATTTTACCCTTGCCTTTTGAAGTTTTCAATGTTTTTCCCATTGAAATGTAAATTTTACATATGTCTTACTTGCAGAGTAAAAACTGTCTCCTTGTTTAGCTGTTAGTAGGCCCAAGATCTCGTGTTTTGTGCATATAAACACCAGGATTGTTGGAGGTCACCAAATGCGAGGCACAGATGGCAGCTGGGTTGTAAGCATCCAAAGAGAGTAGGTTATTTTACATCTGTGAACACACACATTTTATGTTTTATTCATAAAAAAATCCTGCTTTTTATGCCTCCTATAGATGTGTTATTGTCTCCTTACCTTTTTCATAGGAAGGTTCATATGTGTGGGGGCTCGTTGATCAGAGAAAACTGGGTTTTGACGGACCAGCAGTGCTTCACCTCCTGGTAATTTACCCTTAAAATGTTCTTTTTCTTTTCCTTTATGTTTGTAAGACTTAAAGGTGACATATCATGCAAAATTGACTTTTTAATGGTTCTTTACCTGAAATATGTGTCCCTGGCATGTCTACAAACCCCCCGAGAAAGAATCCATTCTGCCCCTGTTTTGATTTCTACACCTTTCTGTAAATGTGTGTGAAACGAGCCGTTTCAGACTTCCGTGTTTTTGTTACGTAACAACAATATCCGGTCTGTCACGGAGTCAGAGCTCGGAGCTTGTTCAGCCCATAGACTGTATAAAATAATACTGAATCCCCTCCTCCGTTTTTCATTACCTGCACAAATGTGTGGTAACAAGGAGCTTAGGAGGGAGGCATGCTAGTTGTAGGCTGTCTTAATAAACACAAAGGTCGGTTTTACTTCCCACGTCTGCAGATTTGAAGATCTAGTGGATGATTTTTATTTATCATGGATAAATGCTAGCGCTAGTTAGCATAGCTACATAGCTACATGTCGTAGCTGTAGCTGTGTACCAAGACACACGTCAACATACTGACAAATAAAACAACAAGAAACACTAAATCTGTGACCAATCCTTCAGAAAAGATCCTGCTGCCTTTCTGGCAGAGGTCGGTTTTACTCCCCACGTCTGCAGATTTGAAGATCTAGTGGATGATTTTTATTTATCATGGATAAGTGCTAGCGCTAGTTAGCATAGCCACATAGCTACATGTTCGTAGCTGTGTACCAAGACACACGTCAACATACTGACAAATAAAACAACAAGAAACACTAAATCTGTGACCAATCCTTCAGAAAGGTCCTGCTACAGGCGCCTCTCCGTCAGGATCAGATTCTGGATCAGATTCAGAGGGTTGAAGTAACGCGATCTCTGAGCAGCCGTGTATATTCAGCCAACATGTAAACATTAGATCAACGTGCTGGAGAGCCGAGGCACATCCACTTCCGGGGGGGGCGTGATCAGAGAGAAAACAGAGTGTTCTGAGGAGGACTGAAGAAGAGGGCTTTTCAGGCATGCCAAAATCTGATTTCAAAGTGTTTTTTTGAGCATAAACTTTAAAGACATGTTTTGGGGACCTCTTAGACCAATATATATTAATGATAAAAGCGTGATACGTCACCTTTAAGGCTAATTTGTGCTCTAAGTTTAATTCACACACAGATATTGACGGAGCCTTCTGCCCATGCTCTGGGTTAGATTTTTTTTTGACAACTTTGTTTATTGGAAGCAGTTTCACAGGTAGCAAAGGAACAGTACAATGTGGTACAGAGGACATTCATTCTTCCCATTTTTTCCCTCTTCTTTCCCTCCCACAAACCCATCCCACTTGTACTTCAAGAAATAATAGGTAGACAATGCAGAATACATACAACAATTACACAAATAAGGAAAATAAGAAAATCAGACCCAGATGTAAAAATTAAAAAATTAAAATAAATACATAAATAAAATAATAATATAAAAACCTAAAAGAAAGAAAATAAATAAATAAATAAAATCAAAGGGGGGCTCAGTCACCACAATCAGGTAGGGAAGTCAAAGATTCAATATGATTGAGGATGAGGAACCATTGAGGGAAAACCTGAGCTTTTCAAGTCTAATAGACAGTAACAACTCTTTCACCCATCTGTTATGAGATGGAGGTTGAGGGTGTTTACATTTGAGGAGTATAAGTCACCTGGCCAAGAGGGTGGCAAAGGCAAGAACAGTCTGCATGACTTTAGATGTAACGGGCTGCAGGCTCTGGGTTAGAATTGTCTGTATTTCTGCATGTTTCGTGGAAGCTTAAAGTAACTGACCAATGTTGCAGTACCACTTTAAATCATGGGGCAGCGTCAAGCAGTGTAGCCAATAGTTGCTAGCCAGATTGTGCAGCTTGGATAGAAACTATAAACATAAGGGCTGTCAAAATTATATTTTTTAAATAATAATGATAATTGCTGAATTTTAATAGTCTGTCAAGATTTATTGCGTTTAAAAATTCCATTATTTTACGTTTCAAAACAGTTCATAAGTTCATACTAACAATGTCAAGCCACTTTTACTAGTGGTATCAAATGAATATGATGAAACATACTTTATGATCTTTATTTTTAGATGTATCATTGAAATAAATTCTGCATTGCTTCACCAGTGTAGTCTGAACTAGGGATGTACATTTTAAGTATTTCCCGTGATCGATTTTTGGAAATGTTAACAATCAATAATCGATTAATCAAAAAAAAAAAAAAAAAACATTATTCTTCTTATGTCAAAAACAATGCCAAATATTTTTTTTCCCCTAAATGATATATTTTCTACAGCAACAAAATGCATATAACTGATGGTATTGAATACAGGGACATGTTTAACACTGATTATCAACGATCAGGCTCATGAGAATATTCTCCGCTGACATAGTCTTACAATGTGAAGGCTCATAATACTAACAGAAAAGTACTTCAGACTCACAGTGTCTTGTTTTCTGCCTACTCATTCTTATTGAGAAAAATAAACATGTGTATTTGGACAGGTGTCAGCCTGACACCGGGTCATAATCAGTCCAGAAATAATTCTCTGCTGGTTTTTGTGAAGGGGTTAGTCTGAATGCCTGCACCTGAATGCTTAGTTTGTAGGTGGTAGATCAGAGTCAAAGCACTTTTTTGATATGTTAGTGCTGTTTCACACAAAGTGCATATTACTTTTGACTTGTCAACTGAGCCGTGTGTATGTTTTTTACAGTGGAATGTCAATTTTCTGTCACTCAGGTAGCTGCAAACGCTGTATCGGCTTAACCTTGGGCAAAGTAAAAGGGTTTTTTTTGTTTTTAAAAAGAAAAAAAAAGTCAAATTCAAACTTTATTTATATAGCACATTTTTAAACAACCACAGTTGACCAAAGTGCTGTACAAGCTTAGAAACACAATCAATAAAAACAAATAGTTAAAATAATTTTAAATAGTAGATATTTAACCCCCCCCCACAAAAAAACAAAAAAAAAACACAATAGATAGTACAGGAAAAAGCCACGATAAATAAAAGCAAAATTAAAAGTTGGATGTCTTGCTCAACAGGTATTAAAAGCCAATGCAAAGAGGTGCGTTTTAAGTAACGATTAAAAACTCTCAGTAGTCTGAGCGGTCCTGATATTCAGAGGCCGACTGTTCCACAGTGTGGGAGCAGCCACCACGAAATCTCTGTCACCTCGAGTTTTTAGCGCAATTTCTGACCTCAATCACATCATGAATAACAAGTTAAGGCTGACAGCCCCATTAAACATTCACGATACCACAGTACAAAAGCTGGGCACAGATTGAACGGCAGTTGAATGCAAGTTGCATGACACCGGAGAAGTGAAGTGGCGCCCTCTTGTGAATGCATTGTCTAACTTCCATTCCAACATAAAGGATGTGTGGGAGTATTAGGGTAGTAACATACACTACCAGTCAAAAGTTTGGAAACACTTTCTCATTCAAGGGTTTGTATTTATTTTAATTTATTGAAACACTGTAGATTAATACCAAAGACATCAAAACTATGAAAGAACATATATGGAATTATTTAATGAATAAAAAAGTGTTAGACAAACCAGAATATGTTTTATATTTTAGATTCTGTAAAGTAGCCCACTTTTTCCTTCATGACAGCTTTGCACACTCTTGGTATTCTCTCAGTCTGCCTCATGAAGTGGTCTCCTGGAGTGGTTTCTAATTAACATGAGCCTTGTCAAGAGTTCATTTGTAGAGTGATTTCTTAATGTGTTTGAGACCATCAGTTGTGTTGTTCAGAGGTAGGGTTAGTACACAATGGATAGCTCTATATGACTACTGTTGTAATCCAGATTATGGCAAAACCAGATTATTTCATAGTTTTGATGTCTTCAGTATTAATCTACTATAATGAAAATAAATAAAATAAATAAAAAACATTGAATGAGAAGGTGTGTCCAAACTTTTGACTGGTAGTGTATATATCGTTTAAAATGTAAATTTTTAATTTCATACATCACGGAAGTATTAATGAGCTTTAACTTTCACCATATCTTTCTTTTAAGTGCCTCCTTGGCTTACTCTATCGCTCAAAAATGCCTCTTTTCAACTCGCTCGCCCTCTTTAATACTGTTTAAAGATGCAGGACATATCCTGTTTACTGACAGCTCCCTTCCCCAGGTCCCTGACCTGAGATATGGAACAGAAAGGTTCAGCCTGCAGATCTGTTTAGCTTCTGCAGTTATCTAAGTCAGAGCCAATTGAACACACACACACACACACATACTCACACACACTATCTCTAGATCGGAAGTAGTGGCTTGAAAGAAAAGCCCATGTCTCTGTATGGACTGTATGTGTTACATATGGTGTGCATCAGTAGCTTTTAGCAGATATTTTTAACCCCATAAAAAAATCATGCTGTGCTTTGAAACTCTGCTCTCTTCTTTGTTACATTTGTAAGTCTTGTCTCCACATGTTGTATATTTGCAGAAAGGATTACTATAAATGATATATTATTGTTGAATTTAAATTGCTGACATTGTTTTTGCTGTGAAGAACTTGCCAGAAGGTGCTACTACAAAGTAAAGAATGTTCCACGGATTTGTCTATATCATGCACATGTAACATGCAATATGTCTTCTTGTAGGTGGTTCCATTGAACACATGGAATACTTATATTAAACACTTTATTTAGACTATTGTATCATTGACTCCTGTGTTTAAAAACAAGACAACTCTTCCCGAAGTTAAGAAAACCCTGCTAGCGTCATCCCTCTTTATCATGTCTAGTTATCTGTATTTTGAATTTACAACTCACATGTTGGTGCTTTTTGTTATCAGTGTTCCAGACCTCAGGGAATACAGTGTGCAGGTTGGTCTGCGCCACCTCAATGAGTCCTCAAATCACCCAAGACTTCACATCTCTCGCTTGATCTGCGGCCCTGAAGGATCCAACCTGGTTATGCTGAAACTAGCTGAGTAAGTTCACAACACTCGAGAGGTTTCTACTGATTGTTTTTTTTTTTTTGTTTCACAACTATCATAAATGTCATCTGGCTTAAGTCTAAATGTCTATATTTCCCCAGAAATTAACAATTTTTGGTTAATTTTGAGAATTTTTCATCATCCATTTCAAATCTTCTATCAGTTCAATTTATTTGCTTCATTTGCGTGCACACACAAGATTTTATTTTTGCATATTATTTATGACTTATTATTTTTCACAGTCCTGCCCCTGTGTCTGAAGGTGCCTCTACCATTCATCTCCCAGTCAAAGAGTGTCACATCCCTGAAGGCACCAACTGCACCATGTACGGATGGGGGGAAACCAAAAGTACTGCCCTCTTTCACCCACATGCCATGCCATTCTGCATTGAAATCATTATTTCAACCATGAAATTGCAATTACATTCATAAGTAACGCTGCATATCCTTTCTGTTTTTTCAGATACAGGACGTAATGAGGCGCTGAACTCTGTTACCATGCCTATGGTGGACAACGAAATGTGCTCACAAATCAAAGGGGATGCTGGGGAGAGCAGAATATGTGCCGGGGGCAGGAGAGGGGAAGGCGTGTGTGATGTAAGAGACCACCCCCCCCCACCCCACCCCCCAAAAAAAAAAATAACAGACGGATTTAAAAACAGCTTCACACAAACTTGAAATGACAAGGTCGCATCTGAGTATCTTAATGTCACTGGGACTAGTTTTTTTTTGTTTGTTCTTTTTGGCCTTTTGGCCTTTTTTTATCGGACAGCTAAAGAGAGACAGGAAATGTGGGGAGTAGAGAGTGGGGGAAGACATGCAGGAAAGGGTCGACCGGCCAGGAATCGATCCGGCGCTTAGACCGCTAGGCCACCAGAGCCCCTAGTTGTTTTTGTTTTGAGGAAATGTCCCCCCAAACAAAATGTAGGACTAGTCCCCAAATTTGTTTTGAACAGTTGGTCAGCAAGATTACTTTTTTGTTGTTGTTTTCTTCTGTTTTGGTTGTATTTGAGGAATGTAAGACTTAATAGAAAGAAAATTTTCAAAATTTGTTGGATGGTGAATCAAATGGCAAAAAAACGTTGCCTGTTTTTGTCATTTCTGTCAACTCACACTTAAGACATTCTTATCAACATTTTTTGTGTGTGGTGGGATGGAGAATTAGGGCCACATTAAGGACGAATATAGTGTAAGATAAGATAAGATAAGATATTACTTCATTGATCCCCCAGGGGGGAAATTCAGTTGTTACAGCAACCCAGACATAAGTACAATCAAGAAGAAGTTTCAATAAGTAAAATAAAATAAAATAAAATAAAAATAGATAAATAAAGATGAATACAATTTAGATATATACAATGTTACAAATGGAATATAGATTAAATAGTACTAATTACAGGCAGTATTAAAAATGATTCAATAGTGACAGGTTGACATTGTGTGATTATAGTTGGTAATGAAAGATTAGCATTAAATAAAAATAAATATGGGTATGTAATAGTAGAATAAAGTTGTCATAACATATCCATATGATTACAACATGGCCCTTTAACATTCTATCAATCGGAAGGTTGGCGGTTTGATCCCAGCTCCGGCAGTCACATGCCAAAGTGTCCTTGAGCAAGACACTGAACCCCAAATTGCTCCCTCTGTTGTTCAGAGGTGTGTGAATGTGAACGAATGAGATTAGCTAACACTGATGGTCCCTTACTGTAGCAGCCTCTACCATCAGTGAGTGAATGGGTATGAATGGGTGAATGTGATGAGTAGTGTAAAAGCGCTTTGAGTGGTCAGAAAGACTAGAAAAGCGCTATATAAGTACAAGTCCATTTACTATTTACCATTTAATATCCATACTTTGGATTTAGGTTTAATTTGAGTATTTAGAACACACTATTTTTCTTTGTTAGCTTTCTGTCTCTCTGATGTATTGCTTCTACTCTTCTCTTCCAGAAAGACAACGGTGGCCCTCTGGTTTGCCAGGAACACGAGCGCAAAGTCATCGTTGGCGTGAGCATCCAAAGGACCAAATGCGCCTCATCACAGCCAGCACTTTTCGTGAACGTTGCCTTCTACTCCGAGTGGATTTACAAAGTGTTCAGACTTTACCCCAATTCTGAGAGGAACTAATGGTTCGGTTAACAAATCAACTCTACACATGACTTCACCACAAACTGCAAGAAGGAATTGGCAGCAAATTCAGAGACTTTACCCAAGTAGGAAGAAATTGGAAATCGCCAAATGGGAGGTTGCCATTTTTGGGATTTTCTGGCTGAATTTCACAGAGGGGACAGACATACGAGATTGAAGCCTGGATAAAGAAATGGAATATCACCTTTTGTCCAATTTTCAAATGAAGACATCCAGCTCTCTAGCCATTATATCATTATACAAACCAAAGTCTTTGGCACATGAATACTTGTAGTATTTTTGACATGTTCAGAATTTCTGAAGCCATGCAACAAACAAAGACAATGAGAAGGACTCTTTTGACTCAGTATTATCTCCTGGAAAATACTTGAAAATGGAAAGAACCCAGTTCTTTTTGGGGGGTTGCAGCATGAGTAGTCCTATGTGACTGGGGTTTCCTTTTTTATGCCTTGAGCTGGACTGCAAACTATCTTTTTATGTCCAACACAGGGACGTGTATGGATTTATATTTGTTGAGGTCAACAAAGATACTTATGTGGTCATACATTTGTGGGATTCCTACCAAATATCGCACCAAAAATGATGCGTTTTTTCTACCAATGGATCAAAAACGACCATAATTGTACTCGTATCAGCATGAAAACGTCATTTGAAGACCCTAATATTTAGTACAGACACTTAAATCCCAATAAAAAATGGTGATTTACATTACAGCCTGTAATTGCAGCTAAATGGCTTCCAATTTTCCTGCAGTTGAGTATATAAAGTCCATTATTACTAACTGCAGCAGCCTTGGCAAACCATGACGTGCTAACTGTGCAGTAGCCGGACTACCTTTTCCCCAGTTAGCTGTTACTGTTAGTTTCCCCGTGAGAGGGTCTAAGTAGGACTGAGCAGACTGCTCCAGATCTTATGCTAATATTTGTAGCATGAGGGAGAGTAGAGCCATGCCAAATATAACATGGCTATTTGGTCTCCAGTTTGGAGGGAACTTTGGCCCCTGGTGGGCTGTGTGTGGTCAGTAGGAGATTTTATACTTTACTTTTGTTTCATGGAAAGTGACTCCTTATGTACATAGCTGCAGATTCATCGAGTATGTTTCTGCAGAGCGGTGAGGTTTATAGGTCTTATAGATCTGGATTATTTTTGTTCTCTTATGTCAAATTATTTTTTTCTTGTCTCTGATTGTCTTAAATATTTAAAGAGACTGATCACTTCTAAGTAGTTGTTGGGTGTATTTATTTTTTCAAATCAGCAGGAGACATCATTCGAAGGGAATCCAGATTCTGTTGTGATATTCGGAGCTTTATTTCTTTATTTGGGGTGTAATAATAACCCCCAAATTACTAGTCTGGCTGTTTGACTCACAGGTCAAAGCCTCACAAACATCAAATAACAGGATAGGTTACAACATGCCGTCTGATTAAGAAATAATAGTGGCTGGGAAATCATATTTATTTTGAGAGGTTAACACGAAAACACACATGTGCAAGTATGCAAATACTTTCATTTTCTCCCAATGATGTGCTTTCAAGTCATCATAGGGAAAAACCTATGACTGTTACAAACAAGGATGTGATGTTACCATAGACTGTATAAAATATGGACATAGTATCCGTGATGTCACCCATCTGTTCCTTAGCACTGTTTTGAAGCAAATCAACGGCAGCAGCCATATTGGAAATGAGGAACTCAACCAGTCAAAGTGTGATGTAAAGGGGCGGAGTTTGAGCCTCCTACCCAACAGCTATGTGTTCCCGTCCGAGAGTCAAGTCAGTCATGTCCTTATTTGGACAAAAACTCGTAATCTTAATATCTTCTGATCCATCGCGTTAGAAAAAAATTCACCCCCGTACGGTGTGCGCAGATAGAGAGATTAGCTACGTAGAGCCAAGACGTTTTTTGAACCAGGCTGTAAACATGTTTATTAATGCTGCAAAGATCGTCTTTATTGAACTGGTGTCTACGTGGTTTCCGATGTTTCTGCAGCCAGCCTCAAGCGGTTTCTCGTTGAATTGCAGTTTATAACACTTCCGCATTGGCCTCATAGTTTGAGACCAGAGGTTGCCGCTTGGATGTTACCCATTGGTTTCTGAAAAGACGTTATGAAGACAGTCGCCATATTGGAAATGCTGACTCTTACTAACTTCCAACTACTCTTGAAAGCAGCAAAGAGGTTGAGTTGAGGCAGGCCTTAAGCCACCTGGCAAACAGCTGAGCACTCACCTGTCAGTCAAATCAGCCCCTATTATGTCTTCCTATGCATAAATCCAAGACAGGAAGTAATCAAAACCAAGTACAAAAAAATATATATATCAACGTAAAGTTAAAACAAATACATAATTGAACTACAATGGCCAAAACCATATATCTATGTTTGCTAGTCTCAAGTGGACAACAGAGGAACTGCAGTTTTTGCACTTCAACATTGTTTTTTTCAACACTGAAGGCTGCTGCTTGGGGTAAAAATGCACCCCAAAATTATTATAAAAGGCTTAGGTGCAAAATATAATTTTGATTGAAATAATAAACAATTACAGATAAAACTTCAATTAGTGGTACCCAAAATAAAGATATATTAGAGGGGAAAGGAAAGGAGAAGTGATTCAATCTGGTACATTACCATTGTCCAACTGGTACCAAAATGACCGCCTCCATACGAGTCAAGTATTCTATTTGGTGGAGGTCGGTTAGCGACATTGTTCAACTTAAAAAAAAACACATTTTGTCTATGAACATTTATGAATTGCCAAGACATAGCCGAATAATAGGTTTGACTCTACTGTAAATGCCCTAAGTTGTTCCAAAAAGGGGTCCCCAGTTAAAGCACACCTTGTCCTAACAGTCACTGTCTCAACTCCCAGTTAAGATCCTTTACTTCACATCTTCCCCACTCTCTACCACTCCCTTATATGTTGTGTTTGTGTAACTGTCTGACCTCAATTGTGCCAAAAGGTCCTTTTCACCCTCCATTAACACGTTTATTTACCAATGTTTGTGGGGCATTTATCTGGGAGTCAAACCATGCTTTGTACTCTGAGCTCAGAGAGGACTGTTCTAGAAATCACATACAAAACGGTACTAAACTACGGAAGCTGGGAATTGTTATGCTTGTAAATTTCAATTCTGTTACCTTGAGATCACAAGTAAATGATGTCCTTTTTTCCGGATACTAAATCTTGTTTACTCGTGATAAAGGTCTATTTGCGTCTTGTCAGCTGAGACAGTTGAGGAGTATTCAAGAGTGAGTTTGTAGTACAACTATTTCCACCTCCTAGAGTTGACGAACACTGGTACTCCTTGATTTGACACTTTCAGCTTGAATCTTTAAGCTACATTTGTAAAGAAGTCATCCTCTCTTGGTGTATTTAACATTTCAGCTTATACAACATGGTGGCCTTTTCTTTGGATTATTTCACTGTCCTAAAAAAACAAAGCTCATTTTCTTTAACAAACAAAACACATGATCTACTCTCAATCTTGATATAACTGCATTACATCAACGATAGCAAACAAGGCAGTTTTGGCTGCCGTACGAAGCAATAAAGAAACAAACATTTGTAGTCAGGGCTTTGCATCAGTCATTTGTCCTTTTGTTTTCATGTTCAGAGACCACAGCTGTTGCATTAAATTATAACTGTAGCTTTAACTGTACTTTTGAGGACAAATGCAACCCTTTAATAGCAATACACAGGTTAAACCAAAGGTTCAAGTGTATAAAGTATAAAGTTAAACCTTCGTTATAAACATTTTACATGAAATACACATATCCATAATCATGTTGCAGATATACGATTCCCCTTCAGCTGTGCTCTTATGGAGTCTTAACTGTTATTTAATTTGACTTTTATGTAAATAGGTATTTTGTAAATGACGTGTGATTTTTTTGTAAATATCATACCTAAGTATTTTCACCATATATATTTGTATACTGTTAATATTAAATATATCAGCTGCTATTTTGTGTTTCAGTATGTTGTTTTATATCTATGACTTTTTCTGAATGCAGTAGCCTTTGTATCACTTCTATTTTAATAAACAACTTGTCGTTGCGTTTAACTTCATCCTGCACTTTTGCTTCTTTCTTTTGGCCTTTTCCCACACACTTAAAATCTGTTTACTCTGCTTTTGGCAGTTTACTCCTTGTATCCGTCAGAGCAGCAGATTCAAATGCGTGATAAATACGCCTAAGTGTCTAAAAGAGCAGGAGTCATCCATCTAAGCGAGGAGGGAGAGATTTAATAACATGTCCTCTGAAACATTCGCTGACAAATGTGGACATCCCAGGCGTTGGTTGAGATACTATTGAGCTTTTCAGTTTGGGTTGCTCAATAAGAGATTAGATAGTATTAATCTTATGAAGACAGATTTGGTGTGTCTTCTATATAATTGTTTAGTGTGGCTGTTCCGTAGAGTTTACCCCTTCTGACAAGGATCACAAGATAAAAAAATGTTAGTCATAACATGATTAATGTTGTACAGAGAGAGAGAAAAAGCTCGACAGCACATCTCTGTTCATTTGCGACTTTAATCTAATCTTTGCTTGTATGGGAAAAAGATTTCACATTTTAAGTTGTGAAACCACCAGAAGCCTTATGAGGGGGCACAGCGGTTTTGTTGGGGGTCACCATTTTACTTGGAAGGGAAACACATGTTAAATCCATTACACTGCAAGGATTATGTACAGTTGTCAGCGGGTTAGGGCCATGACAGGTGAAGAGGTTCCTCTGCTCAAACCTGCCCAACTGTATTATCCTGCATATTACATGGCTAATCAATCATTTTACACCAAATTATGATTTAATGATGATTTTACTGCTTAAAAATGGGGAAGTGGTTCTTCTGTTGAAAATATTCCACTAAACTTCAGTTTGTCTTGCACCCATGTTGACAGTTAACTACGTAGCCATTGTAAAATAAGCTAAGGTAGACGTTATCACTCATTATTTCTTCAAATGAGCTAATGTAGCTGTTTAGCTCACATTAAGCTCACATTATTTCTTCAATTGAGCTAACGTAGATGTAATCACTCACATTGTTTCTTCAAATAAGCTAATGTAGCTTCTATCACTCACATTGTTTCTTCAAATAAGCTAACGTAGCTTCTATCACTCACATTGTTTCTTCAAATAAGCTAATGTAGCTCCTATCACTCACATTGTTACTTCAAATAAGCTAATGTAGCTTCTATCACTCACATTGTTTCTTCAAATAAGCTAATGTAGCTTCTATCACTCACATTGTTTCTTCAAATAAGCTAACGTAGCTTCTATCACTCACATTGTTTCTTCAAATAAGCTAACGTAGCTTCTATCACTCACATTGTTTCTTCAAATAAGCTAACGTAGCTTCTATCACTCACATTGTTTCTTCAAATAAGCTAACGTAGCTTCTATCACTCACATTGTTTCTTCAAATAAGCTAACGTAGCTTCTATCACTCACATTGTTTCTTCAAATAAGCTAACGTAGCTTCTATCACTCACATTGTTTCTTCAAATAAGCTAACGTAGCTTCTATCACTCACATTGTTTCTTCAAATAAGCTAATGTAGCTTCTATCACTCACATTGTTTCTTCAAATAAGCTAACGTAGCTTCTATCACTCACATTGTTTCTTCAAATAAGCTAATGTAGCTTCTATCACTCACATTGTTTCTTCAAATAAGCTAATGTAGCTTCTATCACTCACATTGTTTCTTCAAATAAGCTAACGTAGCTTCTATCACTCACATTGTTTCTTCAAATAAGCTAATGTAGCTTCTATCACTCACATTGTTTCTTCAAATAAGCTAACGTAGCTTCTATCACTCACATTGTTTCTTCAAATAAGCTAATGTAGCTTCTATCACTCACATTGTTTCTTCAAATAAGCTAATGTAACTATTATCACTCACATTGTTTCTTCAAATAAGCTAACGTAGCTTCTCTCACTCACATTGTTTCTTCAAATAAGCTAACGTAGCTTCTATCACTCACATTCATCTGTAATATCAAAAAATGAACTAACTAAGCTGTTACAACTAGCATTGAACCAAACATTTTCCAAAATAAGCTAACATAGATTTATATTTCTCAAATGAAACCTTTCTTTTTTCATTTATTGTGAGCTGAGTGTAGTGGAGGGGCAATTGGACCATGTGGGGTTTAGAAACCAATCAGAAGCAGGCATGAGGTGATAAGTGGGCTGATAGACAACAGGTGAGGCTGCAGCTTCTCGGACTCTGAAAACTCTCTGTGGCTCTGGTAAGCCAGTCCTTTGAGGTTATGTTTAGCATTGTTTTATATATTTTAATTGTAGGATATTGTAAGGGTGCAGAAACCATGAGGTAGTTGTATTTTAATGATTGTAATATTGTGGGTATGTCATAATTTATTTTAGAGTGAAAATGTTTTTAAAAAAAGTCTCCTTCTGTTTCTAGGGCTGGTGTGGCCTCCATTTCCCAGCATGACTGGGTTGCTGGGAGTTCACTCGCTGTAGACGTGCTTTTCTTTATTAGTGTGGTGACTTATTTTGAAGGTTTTTTTTGCTTTATGTTCTATGACGTATGTTTAGGTTCCCCTTTTGGCACGGGTAGTAGCCTATACTCTTCTTCTCAGTGGATGGTCAGCTTCTCAGCCATAGCACTCCTGTCTGTGCTCTTATCATTTCCTGCCTCTGTTTTATTACCTTTAACACATAATAAATGACATGATCCACACTGAGTATTGCGGCCTTTTCATTGAAGCCCCTGTTCTGTATTCCACTGTTCATGTTACATTAAGTAGCACTTATTACTCACAGAACACTCATATTTCCTCAAATAAGCTAACATAGCTGTTTTTCCTCACACTGACCTGAACATTTCTTGACCTGTCTTTCTACCTTGTCAATGCCAGAGTTTGACACTTCCTTTTCCATATTTCAGTCATTTAACATCGCCATATTGTAAACCATGTTTCATTCATACTCTTCTTTTTTTTAAGTTATATTTTTGGGATTTTTTGCCTTTATTGGATAGGACAGCTGAAGAGAGACAGGAAATGTGGGGAGTGGAGAGTGGGGGAAGACATGCAGTAAATGGTCGACCAGCCAGGAGTCGAACCTACAACCTCTGCAACGAGGACAACAGCCTCTGTATGTGGGACACTTAGATGCCTAGGTCACCAGCGCCCCCATACTCTTCTTAAAAGTTTTTTTTTTCATAGCCTTTGTTTTTCGTGTCATCTACTCGTTTCTGTTTTCCCACCTTTGACAAACTGACATCAAAGTATTGCACTTCTTTGTGTGTATCCATATATACCGCTAGAGTCCTTAATTAGTCAAACCCTGAGCAACCTTTGATGTCCAGTGAGGTATTGACCAATCAGAATCAAGTAACACAGATGCAAATTTTTTTTTAGCTTTTTAAATGTAAAGTGTTATAGATAAGTAAGCTACCCTATTTTAAAAAGTCAAATATATGCCTGTAAAATTTTGAGCTATAGATATAAGGTAGCTTGATTATATTCAAACAGCTACAAGTTTCTAAAAATGACGTTCCTGTTCCCTGCAGTTTGTCACCCCCCTGAGTAATATCAGTTACAGTAAAACTGGCCTTAACTTAAAAAGGCATTATGTTCCCTCTCCATAGCTGAGCCAAAACTATTTAAAAGGCTTACACATGATTTATATTCACGGCAGAAATCACAACACAAACGTTTATTCTGTCATGTGGAGATGTAATTTACCTATCTGGCTCTGTAGCATTAAATTCCAACAGGTCACTTTTTGCCAGTAGGCCACTTCCACGCCTGCTGGCCAAGCTGTTTGCCGTCTGATCCCAACCTCTCCCCCCCGGTGACCAATTATCGAGAAACTCCCGAGTCTTAACGTCTCCTCACTGCAGTAAAGGGAAATGGAGGAACTCAATGCCTCTGCCCTGTCGCACTCATAAAAAGTGATACCGAGCGGAGCAGATATCAGTTCATGTTTAGACTTTTTGAAGCTATGCTTTTATAGATTTTCCCACTAGCCTCCCTGTGGAAAGAAATATTGGCCGAGGGCCTTCATCTCTTAGTGCTCTTAAACAAACAGCAAGCTAGAGACTATAAAAAGAGATAACATCCATATTACCCAGTGGTAACCTTAAATGATCCGTAGAGCTATGAGTTATGTTACAATCAGAATTTATCACTGAGCAGGTACACAGAATCCAGATAAAGTTATGCACTGTTGTACTGTTGTAAACGCACATTAAAATCTACACCCTCTCATGCAGAACCAATTCCACACGTTGCCATAAGACACATTATACTTCCTAAAAGCTAACAGAACTGACTTTAACCTTTTGATAAAAGTCTCTAACTACCCTCCCTGTCCAGCTTTAGTTAGCTCTTCTCTTCTTAAAGTTGCACACACATTGTCGTCCTTACAGCTCTGTTTTATAGATGAATTTAGGATTTTTGAGATCGCCTGAAACATAAGAGGGAAAATTTGAATTAAAAATAAAATTTGAGGCACTAAGTTTGATTTTTTTTTTTCTGCTCAGTGATTGCTTTCCAACAGCAGCATTTCAGAAATAATGAGTAAAGCAGCAGTGCATTGAAGAAAAAGAAAGTGTGAGATGCTAACTTGTGTCCTCTGTCGCCCTCTGCTGGATAAATAGTGTCCGTGCAGTGAGTTGAATTCAAAATACACTCTTTGCTTGTACTCTACTCTTGTACTGTATGTTATGTTAAAACTAGTCCTGAATACAGACAATACCAAACTAATGCTTTTCTCTACTTCAAGCGAGTCCCCAGAAAACGTCCCCTTGGTTGTAACCTCACAAGGGAAACCCATAGAACTCTTCTCTAAGTATAAATACTTGGGTTTTATTTTCGATTGGGAGCTTTCGTTTAAAATATCTCATATAGCCAGCCTGGTCTCCAAACTTAAGGTGAAACTAGGTTTCTTCTTCAGGAAAAAAAATCCTGTTTCATCCTCAGAGTGAGGAAACTTTTAGTCTCTGCAACATTCCTGCCTCTTATTGATTACGGTGATGTGTTGTACTTTGGAGCCTCAGCTAAATGTTTGTTGTCTTTAAATGGTGTGTATCATAGTGCTCTGAGGTTTGTCACGGGTTGCACACGCCTCACTCATCACTGTGAACTTTACGTCAAAGCTGACTGGCCATCCCTGATTGTACGCAAGCATACACATTGGCTACATCTAATGTCTTCTTGGCTTGGTCCCATTGTATTTGTGTGTGTATCTACAAAGATCAAAAAGCCACTATGCCTTGCGCTCCTGCAACACTTTACAAATGTGTGTTCGGATAGAGTTCGGTAAGAGAGGGTTCAGTTTTGCTGCTCCTACTGCTTGGAATAAACTCCAGAAGGACTTGAATTTGTCAGATCTTATCTCACTCGACGCCTTCGACTCCATCTTAAATGAAAGACAGACCCCAGAACAGTGCCTGTGTTTTTAAATGCTGTCTTTGTGATCACAAATTGCACTTTATTTGCAAATAAGTTGCACTTTTAAATGATTGATTGCTTCTACATACTGTCTGTATATATGCTCCATGCTGTTGAGTTGTGCTATTTATTTTGACGTGTGCTGCTGACCTCTTGGCCAGGTTGTCTTGTAAATGAGGTATTGATCTCAATGGGTCTCATCTGGTTAAATGAAGTTTAAATTAAATAAAAAAAATTTGTTTGAGCCACAGTATATTTTTTTTTTACTTTTATTGGTATGAAAAAGCAAAGTTCGTTAGCATACAAGAGTTAAACATAGCACAGTTAGCTAAAATGCTAATGTATGTCTCCATAGTTGAACAGAAACTTTTCAAATGGCACTTTACAGATTCAAATATACAAAACATATAGGTAGAAAATTGATTATTTCAAAATTTAGAAATGACCAAAGTTAAATGTTTCCTGTTTCAATAATAATTTAAAATGTCAGTCTTGGTAACCATGTGGACTCAGGGCCCATGCCTGCTGCGAAAACTGGCACCATGGGAAAGAAACCCCCTGCTGGTTCCAGATCGGAGTCACAGTCTGCTCCGGTCTTATTGTCTCAGTGCCCAAAAGTAGCGGAGTGTTTGTAACTGCGTTGTGGTGAAATAATGGGAAGGCGAATCTATCTGTTTGGAGATCCAGTGCAGGCTTTGGTGTCATGGTGTGGGCCATCATGTGACCAGATTGATGTAGGAATGATGATGTTGGGACTGAGACGGATGTCCCACGTTCAGAATGTCCAATACCTGCATATCCGATTGAGAGAACTGTTACCTTAGTTCCTTTCAAAGTCAAGTAAGGACTCCTATGTGTTTGAATTACATGTAAAAGCAGCTCACAAGGGATCACAAAAGTAATAACGTATGTTTCAGGGCAGATATTTGCCACGAAAGCAGGTGTTTGCATTTACCCTTGTTATTCTAACATCTTAAACAGCCACACTGCAATTAGTTGAATAATAACGTAAATTAAATACAGTTATATGGGGCATTGTGTTTCATAATGTGAGGTGCAAGTCTTGTATGTGCTGACTAAATTTGTGCCAATATCACAAATAGGTGATTGGAAGTCACCTTGTATAACTTCTCATAACAGAGCTATGTCAAGCTCCCAATATGAAGCCTTCGTGTACGCATTTTAAAATCTAAACTACCAAAGAACAAGAGGCAACTCCACACGTTGAAATCTCACCTGTTTCAGTTGCAGAGTAGTAGCCATGTGGCAACTTTCTGACTGCTGTGTTGTACGTAGAAGAGGCCGCTGAGTTTTCACAGTAGACTCTGGACACTCCTGTTGTCTTTAAACGAACACAAACATAGAATGACTGTAGAGTGCGGGTCTGTTGTGTGTAATAAACCCCAAAAGCTAGTTTGTGATTGGTAGATTTGGTCGCATTACCAGAACTATTTCAGATTTAAAGCATTTATTTAAAAGCATTATGCTGACGCTAAAAAAATTCTGGACTTAAAGGGAAATTTATGTATGAGGTACATTTCGTTAGCAGCTGTTTTCCCACATGAATGTCAGTCAGCTCGGCCCGCTTGTTGAGAAATCGAACACGAAGAACCAATACGAAACTCTTTTATCAACCACTAAAAACAGGATCAACTCTACCACGTAGTTTAACCCATGCTGCGTTAAAAACACTAAACTTCTAAACTCTATTTAGACATTTTTAAGAACTTTACATTGCCGTCATGAAGCCAATTTTTCAGGTGCACTGAGGCCTTTTAGGTGTTTGTGTTAGGGTCCTAAAAGTGCTCATTCTGTCTGCCAGTGTTTTGTTAGTCTTGATTTGTCTGCCTGTGTTTTGTTTTGTAATTGTCTATTGTATGATTTGTAGCTGTCAGGTTTTAGTCTTACTATGTCTATGTTGTATAGGTACCTGCCTTGGGACAACGGATGAAATTTAGCATCTGTGCCAAGTCTGGTGCATTTACATTGATGCTCAATGCATTAATGTTGCTCAATGTGCATTGTCCCAACTCAATAAACAAATAAATTTGAACTGTACCTGTTGAGATTCAAAGCTGCGTGGCATTGATGCATTCACAGGAACAACATCTGGTTGTTTTCGATGGTCTGCAGCTGTTACAAAGAAACGTACTTTACAATCAATCTTTATTTATATAGCGCCAAATCACAACAAACATTGTCTCAAGACGCTTTTACAAACTAGACCGTACTCTATGTTAAATTATTTACAAAGAACAAACATCAAGACAGGATACGATCCAGTCTCATCTTACTGACAGGACTCAGTCTGATCTCATCTTAATCCACCATGAGCATTGCACCTTGCAGTATTTAGCTAGTTACAGCGGCAAGGATAAACTTCCTTTTAACAGGCAGAAACCTCCAGCAGGACCAGACTCGTGTTAGACGGCCATCTTCCTCAACCGAGTTGGGGTTGGACAAAGGGACAGAGGAGAATAAGAGAGAGAGAGCGATGATAGTGATGAGAAGGATAATGGTAGTAGCAGCTGGAGTCTGTAACGTCCACAGCAGCAGGACATTATAAATAACTACGGGGTCAGAATGAAAGTGTGCTGAGAGGCTTCCAATTGCCATACAGTTGTATTTGTTAATGTTGATTTTTGTAGTATTCTAGGTATGTTTCCCAAAGACCTCCACTTTACCACACACTCACCCTGCGTGCTGCTCCTGTGTTTGGCCTCCCTCCTCCATTTCGCCCGTCTGTTCGAAAACCAAACCTTCAAGAGAGTCGAGACAGAGAGTCATCATACAAGCAGAAAGTGTCATGTGCTTTAGTCTGAACACTTTCATGATTTGTCACCTTGATGGTTTCCTCTGGAAGTTTGATCTCCGCTGACAGTTTCTCTCTGGTGTACATGTCTGCATACTGACTGTGGGAAAATTCTGGGGGGGGGGGGGGGGTGAAAAGAGAATTTAGCTGCAAGTTCAAGTGAAGAGTTAACGGGATGGTGTTGGTTTGAGATTTGTAGTCACCTCGCTCGAGTGCTGAGCTCTGCTCTGTGGTGAAGGTGGTTCGGATTCGATGCTGGGCGCCTTTGCGTTTTTGGTCGTTGCTGCACACTGTCTCAGAAGTACTTCTCTCATTCAGGTCTTCCTGAATGAGGGAGTCAAAATCTGCAGATGCAGACAGACACATAACATCATTTTTGGAAGAAAACATCACGTTTGCGTACTATAGGGTTAGACCAAGTCCTGTAGGCCTATTTGTTGATTAATCCAGATTTATTTACTTGGGACATTATCAGAATTCCTCATTAAACTACATAAAAACTGATCAAATTAAATTATTTGGACAATATATTTCTCAGTGTGTGCTTATGACTGTTTTCCTTGTAATATTAACAGTAATTGGTTACATCTTAACATTTTTTCATGTATTATCAGTCATTCAAAGAGCCTTTTAACGTGACTCACTCTGCACAGTCCTCTTGTGCACAATCCTCTCCATGCACATTGGTCCATGATCCAAGTGGATCTTCCTTAAAACCCGATTAATCGACGACACCTTGTTGACAAAAATGTACATCAAAATCAACTGCTGGAGAGTTTTAAGTTGCATGAACTCAACATTTGAAATCTGTCAGACTCACGCTAGGGGTTTTGGAGGCCTTGCACATCCGAGCTGTTGCGAGCCGTTTTCGAATCTCCCAAGCGAAAATGTTTGGATTTTCCTGTTTGCACTGGATGATTGTGGAGATGACACCCGGGGTGAGAAGCCGAGGTCGGCTCCCTCCGATTGTCTTTGGCTCCAGGAGTCCTGTTCGTCTGAATCGGCTCAGGATCTTACTGACGCAGCCGTTGGAAACCTGAAAGTTCAACGCAGTTTCTTCCACTTACTTCAACCCAAACACATATTATGCACTCAGACTTAGGTCTGTCCTAGTAGATAAATGAAGCAACAAGACTTTTTGGGAAACTTTTTTTCAACCGAGTCTGAGCAACTTGGTGAACTCAACCAAAGGGGTTTTGCGTACCCGAAGTATCCTGGAGATCTGGCTTGGACGGACTCCCTCTGAAGCCAGTTCAATCATTTTCCACCTCTTGGATTCTGGGAGAGGTCTGCCGTTGAGGAACATCCCTCCAAGCTGATTTACGGTTCCACCACCTTATTATGACAGAGCTTAAACTATAATTTAAAATATATTACCCCACCGTATTACAATAGCTCACATCTGGACGGTGCGCAAAACAGGTGATTTGAATCCAAGAATAACCTAAAAAGTGCTGTGTAAAATATGATACATTTACCTTTATTTGACAGATCAACATCTGCTCCACACATTTCTGCTGGCTCCAAGCCTTGATGATAAAATCCAAGATGATAATCCAATAATAAAAAACCTTATGTTGTTAAAATCGTCCAGGTAAGTGCGCGTGTCCGTGGGGAACTACAGTGAAGAGAATCACGCCCTTCAGCGCTAATTTATAGACCTGCAGACCTCCACATGACGTGGTGCAGTGTCACCTGAAATGTCAATAATTCCTGGGGAGACGCAGCAAAGTACAGGTGGGGATTATAGAGCTTCAGATTAGCAGATATGTGCTTAAATTGACTTAAAAGAGCAAATTACGTGAATTTTGTAGAATTATTTGATCTGTATTGAGTATAGAAAAGTGGACTGCTTTAGTCATGGAGTTTAAAATGGTGAAACAATCTTCCAGTTAAATTTCCAGCAAGCTTCTGTGGCTGTAATTTCAACGATGTATGGACAAATATGAGCAATAAATGTCATAATGCATGCGTAAAACGTCAAAAATGTCACTCAGAAAAAGATCAGAAGCAATAAAACAACTGCCACATGACAAAATAGCACGTGCTATTTCAATCAGAACAATTTTTTTGTCCCTTATTGAAATCACTACATCATCATTAACGTCTTGTATTAGTGGGATATCCTGATGTTTGCTTTGCTGCACCAAAACACCAAATTAAGGCCATTTTAGCACAACATCCACAGACGTTACCATGTTTATGTGCGCCACAGACGCATCTTCCTCCCCCTGGATTATAACAATATGTGTTTAGATTCAACATTTCTGTGTACTGCTGTTAAAAGCCTATCAAGTTGTCCTTGTCTGGGACGTCGGGCAGGTTTCCTTTTACGCACTGGCAGCCTCCTGTCTCATTCAGACCCATCACATTTCCAGCAGAGCATGATTCAGGCCTTCAACTTTCTACTTCGTTCCATTCTCCCCCTTCCAAATAAAGCTACAGATACAATTCTTCAAAAGACACTAAAAGGATCAACACTGGTACGTTTCCCCATCCTTCGTGGGAGACACGTGATCACGTGACTGGAGCATCCTCTCCCCGGGTGAAGTGGCTCAGATTAAAGCGATCTCTGGCCTCCTTTCATAAAACAAACATTTGTAAATCTGCGTCGATGACGACTGCCATATGGTAAAGTGCTTTTGATAAATCATAAATCCATCACCCGGTCTCTCTTTATTACATTTTCTTTCAAAACGTGAACAAATAGACTCGTGCATAAGCGCAAGGAGAGAGCCAATTGGGGGACCACGTTTATCCAGAAGAGGGAGGTTAAAATAACCCTCACAGATGTTCCTTGGGCAGCCAGCAGATAAAAATGCGCTGTAAACGTTTCAAAGGGAAATATTTGACGAGCAAATATTAGCCTATGTGAAAAGCCACACGAGGCTCGTCCTTTGGCGTGTTTAATGACTAATTGAATATCATTAGTAGTGTCCACACAGATCGAAGTGGCACCGAAATAAAGGCTCAGATTTTAAAATGCCATATGGCCCAAATTATACATTAACCATGTGCTAGTGGACAATAATCATCTCTGTGTACAATCAGTCAGGGTGGATGGAGGACAGCCATTCTTGGACACCATCATCTCCTTGCCAACCAAGACACAAGACAAATAAGGCAAGCCTTTTTTAAAATTATTTATTACCAGGGAGTTAATGTGGTCATTCATTTATGGTACTTGATTACACGTACAGTGTGTGCCACAGCAGGTTAATTAAGGTACTTAGGTTGTTTTGTTAACATAGAACCACATAAAGCTGTGCGTAAATTTCAATCCGAACTCGCCAAAGGAGCATGCGGGAGTTTAAGTGGTAAAAAGATGCCAGAATGTCACAAAACATGTTACTTACACATACCATGTGTTTGTGTAGTGGATAAAACGCGTGTATTTGTGCTTTAACGCGTCCTCAAGAGTTGAGAGATGCGGGTAAATCATCCGCGTAAAAAGGTTACCTGACCTCTCCAAGACGCACCGAGGTGCTGTGTGCGCAACGGAGGTTATTCCATGGAAATAATGTAGAAAAATACTCCAGGATGAGATGTCTAAATAGCCCAAATCTTTTGATTTTTGCTGCCACTTTAAAAAAAATACTTCTGGACACGTGTGTTGTTTTCAGACGCTGTTTGAATCCCTTTATGCATTTCTAAAGCTGGTTTGTCTTTGTTGTCAGGTTCGTGGCCAAATGCGCAAACCACAGCAGCAGGGCCCAGCACAGAAAGCATCTATCATAATGTTTATTTCAATTTTGACCGAGTTTCTATTTCTGGAATATAATTTAAAACGTTTGTAATATAGCTGTTAACAAAATTTTCCACTTGTTTTTTCTATGCGTCAAAGGCTCAATTTATAACTCACAATGCAGCGCATTTTATACAGCAGAAAGACCCACGACCTTAATCATCCATATTGTCAGTTCAGCATCGTGTGAGAGCGTAATTTTTTAAACTATAACTTTGTTACCTTCCTATTTTGACACGTCTTTTTGAAATACTGTGTATATTCCGATCATAAAGGTGAAATACTACGCCCACTGTGAAAGAAATCCCACTTCATTGTAATCCAAATCTATGTCTCGTGCGTTCTTTTGTGAAGATATGCGTCACAATTATGAATTGGATGCGCAATGCAGCTCAGACGGGCCTGAAAACGATTTCAAACAGCCTTATAACCATGATCATAATAATTTGTTGATAAAGTAAATTAGAGAGAAGCTCAAAAAAAACCAATAGTGGCTTACTTACTAACTTACTAATTTATTTTATGCAATTAGCCGCCTGGAGACTAACCGAAATAAAAAGGAAGATGTTCTGGTATCAGAATATAAGTAGAATATCTTGATTGTCATTGTAACATGTAAAACGAAATTCAAAAGGTGATAAAAAAATAATTGAATATAAAATATATGCTAAAAAACGCATGACAGACAAACCCAGACAGACATCTACATTCAAAAGTTATTGCACAAATCCCTCAAGGGAAGGTATCACAGTATGATTTTGCATTTGAATAAATTATGATTGAGCATCATTTAATACCTTGATGGCTGTGGGGTAGAAACGTTCAGACAGTGTGTTTGAATTATGTGGGCTCAATACAGCCAAAATATATCACAGGTCATAACAATATGAAACATATATGACACAATGTATGATGTCTATAGGAAAGTAAAAATGACACCTTGCAAACACTGAGGGAGTAATCACAAATTTATTTGTACAATAAAACTTGGGTCCATAGATCCATATGACTCTACAGAAAGAGATCAGTGTGACAATCTGCAGGATGCTGTTGAAAACTTTTTGTAACGGAATGCAAGTAATTGCAAAGTAGGAGGGTAACACACTAAGTAGCAAGGGAACGCAACAGCCATTGGGAAAGGATGCAAACGATTTTGAGGGGGGGCTTATTTGATGTTATGTTAATACAAGGGAATGCAAATATAATTTTGAAGTACAGCAATAGATACAACAAGGGAATAAAAAGAATATTGGGAGGGAATGTAAACGTTTTTGCCAGTGAAGGCAAAAAAGTTAATGTGAGGTAGACAAAAGTAATTTAAAAGAAAATATAAAAGTTATTCCAATGGACTGCTGAAGTTATTTTGAGGTAAAGAAAGAGTTACCATGAGGGAATGCAAGTTATCCAAGTTACACAAAGTAATTGTGAGTTATTGCTAAAGATACTGCTGGATAATGCAAAAGTTATGGTGCTAAAATGCAACAAATATGGCAAGGTAAGACTTATTACCTTTGGGGTTTGAAAAAAGTTGGCCAGAATGCAAAAGTTTGTGAGTAAGCCAAAAAGTTAATGAGAGGGAACACAGAAGTTATTGTAAGTTAGAGCAAAAATACTAATAATACCGATTATTTTAAATAATAGTAAAATAATGTAAAATAAAATTTTTATTGAAGCCATTGACATCCAGCATTTTTTCAAAAGTATATAAAATAATTACTTATGACAGCTAGAAAAATATTTTTACTTTATTTTTCATTTTAATTCAGCCTGTTATCTTAAATAATATTACAATAATATAAAATGAAATCCTTATAATTAAAGCCGTCATAGCTCATCCCCTCAACTCCCAAACAGTGACAAAAAGTTGAAACTGAAAAACCAATCATTGAATAAAAACTGCATCCAAAAAAAGAACGTCATCGAAACAACAGTCTGTCATTGAAAAAAAAGTGACATCAAATAAATATAATACGATTGTCATTCAAAAACATATTGGAATGCAAATATGTCTAGAAATTAAATAATATATGTTCAATACCAAATTTTATTTTCAATACCAAACATTAAAATCATCGTTTTGGCTCCATATTAATAAAAAAATATAAAATGCAATCTTAATTGAAACCATTGACATCCACCATTTTTTCAAAAGTATTTAAAAATAATTATTTACGACAGCTGGAGAAATATTTTACTTTATTTTTCATTTTAATTCAGTCTGTTATCTAAAATCAAGATTTAATCCATTGGTGTTCTTTAATTCTCACAGATCATGGTTCAATGAGGATAACTCACTCAGTTGTCATTAAAATGAATGTTAAAACTTTTTTTAATGTACATTGGAAAGCCCTCAATATAAATACAATAGTTTTACTTGACATAGTTTTTTGTTCATTTTATTTTACATTTTGAATTTTTTTTTCTATGTAGTGATATTGATAAATTAACACACCTCTTCTGTCACATGCTTCCCAGATTTTTATGCTGCATTTAGCTGGTTTGGAAGGCATGTATTGCCTAAAATAGACTTTTAAGAGGGTCAATTTGACCCGCAACATAACAGGAGGGTTAACTGGTTAATAATGGAGTTAAAAATGTGATTTAATAAAATCTGATTGGGATTTTTTGGGGTTCTAACACTTTTGGAGGGGGTTAAATAATATTACAATAATATAAAATGAAATCTTAATTGACATTCACAATTTTTCAAATAATTATTTACGACAGCTGGAGAAATATTTTACTTTATTTTTCATTTTAATTCAGCCTATTATCTTAAATAATATTAAAATGATATACAATTTAATCTTAATTGACATCCAAATTTTTCAAAAGTTTATTAAAGAAATATTTATGACAAATGGAAAGATATTTTGACTTAATTTTTCATTTTATTTTAGGGTGGTTTGTTTATATGGTTCCCGGCCCCCCTCTGAAAGCAGCATGAGCCGGGTTAACAGTATGCTGACGTGTCGCAGCTCCTGCTCCGGAAGCCTTTATTTCAACTCGTCTACGCGGTCTAGCCTCGGCTCCATCCACTGCCATTCATTCCGCTCCTCCAGACCCGGAACGGGTTTGACGCGTGTGTATGCATGGCCCAGTGTGTTTCCGGTATAACGTGTGTGTTGATCGGTGCTCAGCCTTTCTCTCTTGGCTTTCAGTAGAACAGTCACCCACAGCAGAGTCCCAGCTCCCTTACCTGGTCACCCCTTTAACGACGTTATATCTCTCACCGTTGGACATGGCATCCGTTTCGGCACCTGCGCAGTCAGCCCCTTCTCCGGCTGCTCCTCTGCAGAGAGGGATTGTAAAGATGGTAGGAAACCCTGACATGTGAAGATGTGAAGCTCCTGCGTGAGAGAGCATACAGCTAGTTAGCTTTGGGCTAATGGAGGCTAAACTAACTACCTGACGTCCTTAAAGTTTAAAACAACTTATATTTGCACATGAATGTGTTTATTGCAAGGGTTGCCGTGTTGTCACTTTGTACTGTCACAAACATTGAACTCACCATGACAGCTAACATTAGCTCCTGTGCTGCTAAGTTTGCTAGCTAAGCCAGTTGACGTTAGCACATGTTTGCTACTTTACTATGTAGCTTTGAGTAACATTGAACATTTAAAAAGTATTAACCATGAAAAGGACACTATAGTGAGACGTATTAGAATTAATTTGAGTAGTTGTTAAAGTGGTTAGAGTGTCATTTAGAAACTTATCGGCTTTAACGTTCGCAGATGTTTAGTTTCCCAGCTAACGGAAAGCTAACTGTCCAGCAAAGTGTTGACTCAGTGAACAAAGTTCAGTTGTGCTGCTAAAACACAGAATTTGGTTATACTTCAGTCATTCATTTTTATTAAAAGTAATTTATATTAACTAACATGGAGTGAAAAGTTAAGCTTTACCGCTTCTACTTATATCATAGTCGCTTTTCTTTACAACCGGTGAGTTATATTTCACTTTTCTTATCAAAGTTTTTTTACTCCACGTTTTAAAAGAAGCTGAAGATGTTAATGTGGTTTAATGTGTTCAGAAGTGTAGACTACTTGAAGTTTCAGACCGAGCGTTTCCTCTGTGATCTGGTTGAAACCTACCACGGGAAACTGACACGTAGCTGAAGCTGTCTTGCCCCCTATAATCTCCCATTCCCCTCAGCGGTGTGGAGACACCCCTCGACCACATGTTATGTCACCCTCTTTGATTTTATAGTCGACTATAACGCCTTATTTCTTAAACTTTGATCCATTTATTTCAAATAACAGATATTCTCAGTTTGGTTGGGTACCTAGCTTGACCTGTGGAAGGAGCTAGCCTCTAGGACCACCATGAAAGAGACCACAACAAATGATCCCAATACTACGGAAGCCCTTAGTGGACATACATTTATTAACTCTTTATTCTTTATTCGGATCCCCACTAGCTTCTACAAAGTGGTCACTAGTCTTCCTGGGGTCCACACATAACAATAAAAAACCCCAGTAATTTACAGCACAATTCAAAACATCTTAAAAGATATAATAAAATATTGCTGAACATGAAATTAAGCCATAGCAACCCTGAGAAACATAATCTAAAAGGTAAATAGAAAATAAAACAAAGAATACAGAAACAGCCAGAAGATCACAACATATAATGATTGAGTCTATCTCAAGCTTAAAACAAATCTTTTGATGTCTTTTTTAAGAGTTTTTGTTCGTGAGTTTTCTATTAGCGATGGGAAGCATATTCCAGGAAGTAAATCCTCTGTATATAAAACGGTAAAACTCAATTTTCTCATAACGTGTTAATACCTTTGGTTTTCTTTATGCTAGATCAGGGGTGTCACACTCATTTTAGTTCAGGGGCAACATACAGCCCAGTTTGATCTCAAGTGGGCCTGACCTGCAGAATCATAACATAAAAACCTACAGTTGTGCTCATAAGTTTACATACCCTGGCAGAATTTGTGATTTTTTTTTTTTGGCCATTTTTCAGAGAATATGAATGATAATAAAAAAGTTAGTGGTTGGGTGAAGCAAATTTTTTATCAAACAACTGTGTTTACCCTTTTTATATCATAAAGACAACAGAAACTACCCAGGAAATCATAAATTCTGCCAGGGTATGTGAATTTTTGAGCACAACTGTATATATCAAAAAATCCAAATTGTTCCATTTGTTTTAGTGCAAAAAAGTCCATTTTGAAAAGTTCACATTTAATGAACTATCTTTTTACAAGAACAGCTGTTGTATTTTTCGCCATGATGAGTCTCATAGTGGGGTCAAATATGATATTCTTTAAGCGCTGAAACCTGCTGCAAGCACACGTTTCCCAGTCACCTGACACAGAGAGTGTAATGTTTTACACATATTATAATACTGAAGAAGGTAAAAGTTGAATATTATGGACCCCTCAGCTCCAGCATGAACAGTTTGCTTGCTGGACATTGTTGTATGCAGGGGTCCAAAAAGTCTATGAATTTCTACCGGATTGTGCAAACTGCAAATATTATTTTTCCTCATTTTGAGAAAAAAAGTCCTGTAGCGCCATTCAGGTGCGCTCAGTCAGCCTTTTGATTGTAGGACAAATTTGAAACAGCAGTTACCTTTTATTGAAAAATTGCAGTTGATGTCTTCTCTGTAATTTTTCCACTTTGAAAAGTCATCCCGAGGGCCGAATTGGAGCCTCTGGATGG
This sequence comes from Notolabrus celidotus, assembly GCF_009762535.1. NCBI lineage: Eukaryota > Metazoa > Chordata > Actinopteri > Labriformes > Labridae > Notolabrus > Notolabrus celidotus. The sequence continues at coordinate 13,984,995 of NC_048292.1, forward strand.
CTGGTTTTGGCCGTATGTTTGAGACTTCTGTGCTAGATTGTCATTAGAAATATTTCTGAAATTTCAAAAGCACAAAACAATCATAGAAATAGAAACTAGTAGTAACTTACCTAATAAGTGTGGTAGCCTGGTATGTTGTTGTCTGGCCTATCACAGTGATCCACATATTGTTTTGTTTGCTGGTTGAAAAATACTCATTTATGAGATTTATTAATGCTATATTAACGGGAAACTAGAGTTGTTATACTAAGATACTGAAAACAGTAAAATCCAATAAAAAATATTTTATTTTGCTTTTTCAAATTTAAGCACATAAACAGAAAAAAATGACATAAAAGGGAAATTTAAAACTGCTGTATGAAAAAATAAATATATAAAGAAAATACAACAAAAATAAAGAAATTAATACAGTTTAAGGTTAAAAAATATGAAAATTAAATATAAAGTATAAAAACAACAAAATAGTAACAATAATAATATGAGAGAATGACATAAATTAAGCATGATACATGTCTGCTTCAGGCTTCCTTACAGTAAAGAGTGTTCTGTAGTTAACTCACACTCATGCTCCCACATAACACATAATAACCCTCGTCTCCAGGTGTTAGCAGGAGGGCTGTTTTTAGAAATGTGGTAAACAGGTAGCTTCTTCCCTTGAGAATGAAGTCAGTTACACTCTTGTGGGTTTATTATCAGAGGAGTTGAAGGTTTTGTGGAGGGATAATTACTGCAGGTCTTATTTAAATAAAGTCTGAGAGGCCAACGAAACGAAAACGTATCTACTGAATCCTGGATTTAAATGTATTCCAGCAAAGTCAACTAAAATCAGCCACCTTCATTGAAGAAAGTGGGGTTAGTGTCTCCTTTTTCCAAGCCTGCTCAGTGTATAAAAATTACACCCATCCCCTCCTCCTGCCCAGCCTGTACTTGGCGGGCCTGAGTCAGACAGAGGGTAACAGTGGTGATTTGATGAAAGACTTTATCTGGCTCACATCTTAGATCAACAGCCCCCGGTGATGCTCCCTGCAGACACTCTGGAGAGTCCGCAGATAAAAGCTGTTTGCTCAGATTCGCGTAAATGCCACGGTTGTCAAACCCAAGAGTAGGTTATCTGTGTTTTTTTTTCCTGTATTCAGCCATGTTATCAGATGGAGTGATCTCCCATTGTGTTTGGATGACACCTCGATACCATAGCAACAAGTGATTTGAACTTGCTCACCAGCTTTGTGATAGTTTTTCAGCTTTTTGAAACATTTCACAAATTTGACTCATGAGTAAGGGCTTTTATTTTGAAAATTGGCAACCTACACATGAGCTGGTGTGCAGTTAAGCTAAAGAAAATACTCTGCTGTTATAACAGACTCAAATGAAGCTGGCTTGACTTAACAGGCGGACACTTTCTGCAATACAAATGCAAATACAGCAGTTAACTGCGTCTAGGATAGAAACTGAAACCATTTCTTGCCTTCCTCCAGATTTCTACAGAAGTTGTTCAAAAGCTTCTTTCACTTTTTTTATGACTTGATTTGAAGTAGCAAGCAAGAAGTGATTGAAACTTTTATCTGCACTTTCATTAAATCAGCCGTTAATTGTGCTTCTTTTCCGTCCTCCAACTGACACTCTTTTCTTTTCTCTGTCACCCCTCCAGGTCTTGTCAGGCTGCGCCATCATTGTCCGGGGCCAGCCTCGAGGTGGCCCACCCCCGGAGCGTCAGATTAATCTCAGTAATATCCGAGCCGGGTCCATGGCCCGCAGAGCCGCTCAGGCTCAGCCTGACACCAAGGACACCCCGGATGAGGTGAGCGGCTCGCTCCTATTGTGTTTTTGTTTGTTTGTGTTTATGTGTGTGTTTGGCAAAGGCAGAGCAAGGTCTTACTTAGCAGCCCTCCAGCACAAACAGTGATGCTCCTATTTGTGGTTGAATGCTGGTGTGTGTGCGCGTCTTTGTTGATACTGTGGGGTGAAGATTTTCAAAGACCCGGAATGAGCTGGTATCAAGAGCATGAGTGGTTTATGAAATAATGAAACAGCCTGGAGGTGAAGATTTATCATTTTCTTATCACGCCTTTGAAAATGTATCATCCAATTAGATATTACTGATGTCTGCAATCATAAGGTTGCATCATTTAAATATCAGCGTTATGAAGTATAAATTTAACCTTTTATATCTGCTTTTAAAAATGTCTGTCATTGTCTTTTAGCAGAGAAAAAAAAAAGCACAGATTATAAGCTTACATGGTTTTCTTTGACCAAGATAACACCCTACTGAACAGTATGTTTTACAGATAATCAAGATTTTTAAAGCTTGTATTTCGTCGATGCAGATTTCTATGTGAACTGATGGCTGTAAAAAGACGAAACAAAACAACCTGAAACCAACCGACACAGCTCTGATCTTACTGTACCTTTTAGACACTGATACTCATTTTATTTGAAATAAAGGGCTTGGTTTTGTCAAAATGCATCTCCAAAAGTTATAAATAATTATTCCTGTTTGTTTTGCAGCCTTGGGCCTTTCAAGCAAGAGAGTTCCTGCGAAAGAAGCTTATCGGCAAAGAAGTGTGCTTCACCGTGGAAGTCAAAATAGCTTCAGGCAGAGAGTACGGCATGGTCTACCTGGGACGAGGTGGGTGGACTGACACTTCTTGAATCATGAACCAATACAAACAGTTTCTTTATAAATCAGGGACTAGGTTCTGACAAAAGGGAGAGTTCTTATATCTACTTATTTTGTTTTTGATTCTTTTTATTTAGTTGTAATTTTCTTTAACTCATTTTGTGTGTCAGGATTATTACATTTTTTAATATATACATATGTGTTTATATATAATTTTTATATACATATATATATATATATATATTTTATTTATTTACCCTTTGACTTTATTTATCTGAGTCTATATTTTTGGATTATTTTTTTCTTTTAGGGGATCTATGTCTGCAGACTGTGAAATATTTTATGTTTAAAAAGTGATACAAAAAGTATTGAATTAAATAAAATAAAACAGGACTCGGATCAATATTCATACCATCATTGTACCTTTTTTCTTTCCTTTTTTATTGATGCCTCATTTTTATGAATCATCCCTTGAGGTAACCTCAATTAGACTTGCAATTTATCAGGCACTCTCAACACTTCCCCGATTTTACTTATTGTACACAGACCAGTCATGAATCAACCGCAGAGCACTTTCAAAATGACTCTTCAGTGTTTATTTTTCTCACGAATTACACTCCAGCTGAATTTACCACAGAGATCTTGAAAGCTAACTGACTCAGTGATTTAAAAATAGTAATTACATTAGAATTACATAGAGTATTCTGAAATTAAGCTCTTGTTTATTTTGTCAAGTAAAAGCTGTAAAGGTACTATTTATTATTGATACCAACACTTATTTTTGCATCAGCTAATGGCAACTCAGGGTTGAAGTGTTTTTTTCTTTCTGGGGAAAAAATGTTAGAATTTGTTGAATTCCCTTGATTTTTTTAAATAGTTATGTGGTGGCACAGCACACCACAGTTTGTGTCAGTTGTGCCCAGAGCCAGCTAATTTTATGCACTTTTAACAGAAAACTGTTTGCAACCAACCATAAAATCAACACACCTGCAAAAAGTGATTGTGTGCCCCTCTTATCCAAAATTTCCGCACTCATGGTTTCCTCTGGTGCAATCAAGCTACCAGACCTGAACTAACTGCTGTGTTATTGTAACCAACAAACTGAAATGGCTCTGTGTTTTTCTGAAGCGTTTGATATTTATTTTTTCCTTCTGTACTCTCATTTTTAGACACAACAGGCGAGAACATTGCCGAGGCTTTGGTGAACGAGGGCTTCGCTACAGTCCGCAGGGAAGGAATCAGAGGAAACAAGTGAGAATCTCTGCTTCTGTTAGCTGTGATATGTTCAACTTGTTTGTTGAGATGAATTGCTTCTATTCGGTGGAATGGCACAACAAATGCACAACTCCAAGTGCTAGAAACTGTATTTCCAAGTGTAAAACTCTCACTATTAGAATATGTGGATGCTAGCAAAAAAAGTTCCTTATATTTTCATGAAACAGCTTCTCAGAGTAGCAATAAATAATTGATTGCATGCCTATACCATAAAACAGCTTCCTGTGTTAGAAAGAAGTAGTTTTGCATGTGAGCATGACACAGCTTTGTGTGTTAACATGTAACAGCTTCTTCTCTTAACATGAATCAGCAAATTTTCTTTGCACGAAATAGCTACTTATGTTAGCATCAAACAGTTTCTTATGTTAGCTTGAAGCAGCGTCTTGTGTTAGCAAGAAACAGCTTAAGTTAGCATTAGAGTTTTCTTAATGTTAGCATAACAGAGCTTTTTGTGTTAGCATGAAACGTTTTTTTATGTTTGCATAGCACAAAATGTCATGTTTGCATAAAACTGCCCCTTCCATTAACAGCTTCTTATGCTAGCATGAAAAAATTTGTGGTTAGCATGACATGGTTATTTATATTGGTAAGAAAGGTTTCCTGTGTTAGCGAAAAATCTTCTTATGTTGCCTTGAAACAACTTCCAATCTTAGCAATCATCAACAGCTCCTAATCTAAGCACGAAACAGCTTTTCTATGTTAGCATGAAACAGCTATTTATGTTAGCTTGAAACAGCTATTTATGTTAGCTTGAAGAAGTTTCTTTCGTCAGCTTGAAACATCTTCTTTTGTTAGCCTGAAACATCTTCTTTTGTTAGCCTGAAACATCTTCTTTCGTTAGCCTGAAACAGCTTTTTATGTTAGCCTGAAAGATCTTCTTTCGTTAGCCTGAAACATCTTCTTTTGTTAGCCTGAAACTGCTTTTTATGTTGGCCTAAAACTTCTTCTTTTGTCAGCCTGAAACATCTTCTGTCGTTAGCCTGAAACATCTTCTGTCGTTAGCCTGAAACATCTTCTTTCGATAGCCTGAAAAAGCTTTTTATGTTAGCTTGAAAAAGCTTTTTATGTTAGCTTGAAAAAGCTTTTTATGTTAGCTTGAAACAGTTTTTATCTTAACATGAAACAGCCATTTGTTAGCACAAAACAACTTTTTATGTAACAGCTTTTTTACGTTTGCAAGAGAAAGCTTTGTTTTGTCTGATTATCTGCTTTTTAGTAAGGTGGATCAAAGTAGAAACTTTCACTGTGCCATAGTTCCCATTCATCATATTTATTGATGCATCTAATTGTATCACATGAGTGAATGGGAACTATCTGTAGTGGTGAACTAATCAGCTTCTTTGGCCTGGTTGACCTCGAGTATTGTACTATTCGTACACTCTGGTGCCAAACATGCTCTCCCTCCAAAACTGTTAGTTCAGTCAGTGTAGTTGAAGTAATTTCCTACCCCGTCAAAGCTGGTTTTGCTTTGTTGCTGAACTCTTTGTTTCACAGAAAGAGGCAGAAATCACTTTTGGCAACATGATGTAATCATCTGCTTGCTTAAGCTTATAGCAGCACATCACTGGTAACTCTGCAGGGAGATGTACATAAGTCCCCGACTGGTTTGACTGCAGAGAATTGAGATGGAGCCATAAAGTCCCAGATGGTGGCAGCATTACCCTGCTGCTACAGCAATGTCCCTCTGAAACCCTTTTCTGCCACATTGCCCTCAGGCTGTAATCCCCTAAATACACTTACACACCCAGCTCTATATGACAAAGCACTGTATATCCCCCCCAGTGGCAGTATTTGCACATTACACACATTACAAGCAATTTGACTCATGCTGCTACATTTGTATCCTCCAACATGAACAGAGATGATGATGTGAATATTTTGCCGCTAATGACCCATTCCAAGCATTCTGTGCAATGGCCCAGAACAGGCGCTAATGTAAATGATGCTTTAAGTGTAAGCAGGCATCATTTGGCCAAAGGGGGAGGCCCATTACTCAGAGAGGACTTCAGGCCGCAGTTTTCCCCTCGCTGCACTAGCCTCCAATATCATTACCCCTCGTGACTGGCTACACTAACAATGATGTGATCATAATTACGGGGGTGATTATAATGATGATGGCTTTGGACAGTGCAGTTAGATGTGAAGAAGAAGCCCGCTGCGGCTCGGGGAGAACTGTCGGCCAACTCGCAGATTTAAGTGCCCAGGCTGTGTCGAGCTGTGCACCAGAGCGGACTCGGGGGCACAGTTGTTTGGGGCTGGTTTTTCATTGGTTTATTAGAGCAAGAGTGAAGACACAGACACTCACTCTCTCGCAAACACAACACATAGAACACAAGTTGGATTAGAGCTCACTCCTGTCCAAATGTGTGTTCAGCCTCTGAATATATTTGGATGCAGAATATTGTCTTTACTAAGCTAGATTTTTGAAGTAATGAGGCAATAATTCCTCCATGAAGTGCAAATTAATGTCCAAGTTAAGCTCTATAACGGAATCTGAAAAAGTCAAGTGTTTTGGACACTGAAGGAAGGGATCATTAGAGTTAGAATGATGCATTCTGTGGACTTACTAAGGCAAAGAGTCCTGGTGAGTGATACGTAGTGATATATTTAACAGTTAAAAGAAAGCACTGTTTACACATGTTCAAGATTAGATTAGACCATAGACTATAATACATGGATGTAGTCTCAGTGAGATCACTCAGGGGTTTTGAAGCCAAAAGATAGCGGTTGAGATATTGGAAATGCTGACTCAGCAAAACTTCTTGTCAGCCTAGAAATAGACAAAGAGAGGTGGAGCTGAGGCAGGCTTTAGCCTCCTGGCAAACAGCTACAGCGCCTCCGCCCGTCCCTCACACCCAACAGTACTGCCGTTCTCGTTCACACCCTGGTAACTTCAGGCATTGATTATTGTAACTCCCTCCTCTTTGGCGTCCCTCTCAAATCCATCCATAAACTCCAACTGGTCCAGAACTCTGCTGCTCGTATCATCACCAGAACTCCGTCCATTAATTAGTTAATTAAGTTACCGGTCACAAGGCCCTTCATAACCTCGCTCCTCCATACCTCTCTGAACTTCTCCACATCAACACACCCAGCCGCACTCTCAGGCCTTCTTAACCACCATGGGGTCCAGAGGCTTCAGCCTTTCTGCCCCCGTCTCTGGAACTCCCTCCCACAAGACATCCGTAGCATCAACTCTCTTTCCATTTTCAAATCACATCTCAAGACACATCTTTTTAAACTGTCATATTCACTCTGATTACACCTCTTCCCTGCACTTCATCTTATCCAGTTCATTTTATTCAATATTTACACAGCATCATGTCTTGACGATTTTATCAGACTCATTTTTATTTTTATTTTTTATTTTTTTTTAAGTTATATTTTTTTGGCCTTTTTGCCTTTATTTTATAGGACAGCTGAAGAGAGACAGGAAATGTGGGGAGTAGAGAGCGGGGGAAGACATGCAGGAAATGGTCGACCGGCCGGGAATCGAACCGGCGACCCCTGCGACGAGGACTGTAGCCTCTGTATGTGGGGCACTTAGACCGCTAGGCCACCAGCGCCCCATCAGACTCATTTTTATATTGTTCTTTTTTAAAATCTTCCCCGTACGGTGACCTTGGCTCCTTGTTTGGACCTTGGGCCGGATCTGATAGGTTTCTATTCTAGTCAAAATGTTAACTTCCACTGGATCCGCTCCATTGCGTTCCGGCTGCGTCTCTGATCCGGCACGCTGTTGCCCTCCGGATCAGATACGCAAGACTTCTATTTTTTGCCAGACAACGCATAAATCTCAACAGAGCAGATGGAGTGGGACAGGAAGTCGGGCACCAAATCAAAATCAAAACATCTGGTTAATTTTCAGAATAAAACACTGTGTTATCACCAGATCGTATTTCACTTAACTACAACAACAAACCGTCATGATGAGCGGAGCCAGGCCTGGAGTCAACAGGTCTGAGGTTTTCAGAGGACGATAAAGACAACATGCATGAGGAGAGGAGGAGGAGAATCGTTGATTAATGTGATTACCGTGCGAAAACCTCAGTCGCATGACTCAAGCTGGACCACAGCGGATCGGAGACAGACATCTGGTGGAAGTCCCGTGTTAGCCGCTTGTCGGTCAACTCAACCATGCCCCTAATTATGCAAATCTAATCATAACATGTAGTCCTTATATCTTCAATATAGATACTTATAAAAAAATCACCTCTGTACTGTGCTATTCAGACCAGTGCCATTTTTGTTACTAGATTCCAAACTTGTTTAATTTTGCTGTAGAAACTGAAGTTTTAACATGGGTGTTTGTTAAATAATATTAATAATGTATGTCTCAAATCAGTCCATCAGAAAGTCGAATAAAAAAGACTGAAAGAGATGAAGCAACAGGCGCACACCTCATCTGGAAAAGATCAATTTTTAACCGTAATCTCAAAGTGGTATTTCAACCAGGAGACTGTGATAATCTTCTTTGCAACCAAAAACAGGACCCTCAGCAGTGCTGTACTCCTCAAACCCCGGGTAGTATTCGTTTTAGGAGGCAGGAGGGTTCAAAGGGCAGTTCTATACCCAGACAGTTTTTAATTAGGACTTTTCATTTTCATTCAACTTGATTTCTTGTTTTCCACATTTGAATCCAAACCTCTCACTTGCTATAATTTCTGCCGCACATAAACTCCTCAGTCTAACTCTCTGTCTCACACACACTGCAGCTTTGACTGTCAGACAGATTTATATCTGTATAAATCGCTCAGATGAGTTTTTTGGGTAGCTGTCTAAGGCTTCATCATACAATTGAGTTTGACTTTAACGTGATCAGGCATAACAAATTCCGTCCTTGGTGCTGAGCCATGCCGTGATTGATGGAGACACATTCATCAATCTTCTCGACTCGGCCTCGTGTCTCTGACTCCATCGCCCAGTCAGACTGCTTATCCTTAAGAAAGCTCTGTCCTCAGATGGCCGGATCGGGCTGACCGGGTCAGATTTCATCGTGTGGAAAGTTGAGAACTCCAGGCATGGGGGGTTCGACTTAATTGTTTGTACGACCCCTGAACGTGGAGCTACATTAACATGGAGTCCAGCTGTGCTTCAAACACCCCCCCATCGCTCTGTTTCAACTGAACGCATGAACTGTAATCATGTGGGCACCACTGCTCACTAGGAGTAGAAGCCTTCCAGTCGAGCTCTCTGGGAAACCTACACCCTCCTCAAACTGAACAACACAGGCTGTAAAAGGCTCGCTAAGGTTCAACACTTTGTGCCTTTTGAAAGTATTTTCAGTTGCACAAGGGAGCCTCTCGGAGATGAAAGGTGTTGCCTACAGCGTGTTCAAATACAAAGGAATTGGAAAGTTTCCTTTGCCTCGGCCCTTTTGTTTCTCCAGCAGTCTTGCTCGGGATTGCACTTTCTTACCCATCAATATCTGTTTTGATTCCGAGCAGTGTGTTGGTTGGAAGGAGCTGCTGACCTAAAAAGAAACGACTCTATTTGCAGACATGGATAAGTTCACTATCATCTGCCTCCACACATAAAGCTATTTCTATATCTCCCCCAATCTCTGCTGGGGAGTCGCTTTCCATTTACTCCTGTGGCTCTACAATGTCTGCCCCTCCTGATTGCATTGTTGCTCTCCCTCCTCCTCCTTATCTTCGTGGCTTTCTCTTCCCGTTTAAAATCTAAGTAGCTTAAACACAATCGACTTCTTACAGAAAGTTTCACTCAGTAAGCAAGAAACTGTTTCAATTCAATTCAATCCCAAGTTAGCGGCTGAATCAGACTGGAAAGCAAACTCGACGTGTTTTGGGCGCCGGTCCAAGAGCCCAATTAGGAGCTCACAGCTGCAGGGGGGGAAGGCTACATGTGTGTGGCGTTTTAATTGAAGCCTACTTTGTTGCCTCTCTAGTCGCTATCGCCACTTCCATGTCAATCGAGCAGCGTTTGCTTCTTGAAGTAACAAAGCCTGTTAGCCATTTGAAGTAATAAATAATTAAAGTCGTACAAGAGCCCTCACAAAGCATTAAGGCCGAGCAATTTGGAGAGCCGGCGTGGAATTAATTGTGGCGTTTGTAGCAAGCTGTGTGGCTGCTTTTTGAAGGAGCTGTCAAACACAGTTATTGTCTCCACACAGAGCGCTCTGATACATTTTATTAAAGCTGTTATAATCTGGTGGTCAGCTGGTCGCCCCGAAAAACAGCCGTCAGGAACAGCACGACTTAATTCACCAAAAGCTGGAGCCTCTGCAAACGCCACGCTCGCACAGTCCCGTACTTCTAATGAGCTCCTCGTTTTTTTTAAGGTGCTGAAGTTAACAACAAGCGATGCCACCGCTGAACCGAAAAGTCCACGACTGTTGCTCGACGAATCACACCGCGGAGTTAAAAAGAGGTTTCAACTTGTTGTTATTCTTGTAACGTTGATATCGGCCTGTTGAGGAAAAGGCTTCGGGGGGGGCGGCTCATGATTCCACACAGAGCAATTAGAACATGTTAAACCTCCCAAGTGCTGCGAGTCTACAATCAAAAGCTTTTTCTGCTCGTTAGGCACACACATGCTGAGCATCGCTCTCTGACTCGTGGAATTAATTGCAACTTGTTAACAAGCCGTGTTAATGGTGCTATTATATTTTAACATTTTTTATCATAAGCAGCTTGTCACGGGAAGTTCTGTTGCGCTCAGAAGCTTCCTGATTATTACAGATGCGTTTCTCACACGCGTTATTGCCGTTTTTGAACTTGAGCTTGAGCAGCTGTGTTCTCAAACTGTTCCATTTTTCAAAGCTGCTGAGAAGATATCAGAGAGTTTAATAAAAGCTCCACTTAGCTGCAGCTAAAGTCATTAATTTCTTTTAATTTTTTTATTTTTTTTGTATATATATTTAAGACATTTTCAGCTTTAATGTATAGGAAAGCTGAAGAGAGACAGGAAATGTGGGGAGTAAAGAGCAGGGGAAGACATGCCATAAATGGTAGAGGCTGGAAAAGAACCTGCAACCTCTGCAACGTGGGCTATAGCCTCTGAATATAAGATAAGATGAGATAAGATAAGATACTCCTTTATTTATATATATAAAAAAAAGTTCATCAGAGATGACAGCTCGGTCATAATTCTCCTGTCAGCCACCACCTCCACAGGGTCCAAGACTGAGCTGGCCTTCTTCACCAGTGTGTTCAGTCTTGCTCTCCTGTATCCTGTCCGCCCACAGCAGGTGAAATCCTTCCAATGTGGCGTTCGTGTCCGGTGTTAGCTCTGTTAGCATGATGCTACTCTGCCAGTATTCCCTCTGGTGCTGGGTTAGCTCGTCCACCTTATAGTAGATAGATCTTAAATTCCCCATAACGGTGGGTGGAAGGACAGGTCGATGTCGTCTTTTCTTAGCTTGCACCTCAGTACCAGCACGTCATCCTTGCCTCCTTCTCAGCTAGCAGGGAACATTGGGCCTAGTATCGTTTAGCATCGACATGCTACGGGCTGCTAAGAGCTGATCTCATATGTAAACAATGCGACCATGGTTACACGTAGGATCTCCGGACACACACACAGGAACAAAAACAGCAAAAACACCACTGCAAACGTAGCCAGTTCGGTGTCCATGGCCAACAAATGAGTCATTAAAAGTCATGACAGGCTCCAAATACAAAGATAACTAAACAGATATGAAAAAAAGTAAAAAAAGAACAACGAAGAGAGAGCTGCTGCAACAAGCAGCCACTTGAGCGGCGCTAAGCAACGGACAAAATGGCGTATGCTTAGACTGCTAGGCCAACGGCACCCCAAATGTCATTAATTGAGATAAATAGGATAAAGTTGCTTTAGATTCAGCTATTTTCTTTCTTATTCAACTCTGTAAAGTTAATTTTAAAATTCACACTTGGTTAAATTTAAACCACATGAACTGAAACACCCATTATCAGGTTTTTCCAGCAATATCTTGGAATGGAGATAGCCTGAAAAGAGAGCAGGAGTGCTGAACCTCAAACCTCAAAGTTGTCCAAAGTTTTGTGAGCATCATTCATTCAAGTCCTAAACTTCTCCTTTCTTTGTGTTTGTGTGTTAACAGCCCAGACCAAGCCAGACTCTGCGATTTGGAGGACACATCCAGGGCCGCAAAGAAGGGCATGTGGAGCGAGGGCGGCGGCACACACACCATCCGCGACCTCAAGTACACCATAGAGAACCCCCGCAACTTTGTGGACTCCTTGCACCAGAAACCTATCAACGGTAATCAGAGAAAGCTCGGCCTAGGAGTCAAAGGGTCCTGGTGTAGGAAGCACACATGATGTGTATGTCAGATCTGTCGTTCGTGGATTAATACCAAGCGGCAAACTCCGGTCTCATACGATGAAGCCAATGCGGAAGTGATATAAACTGCAATACATCGAAAATCCGCTTGAGGCTGGCTGCAGAAACACCGGAAACCACATAGATATGAATGGGAAAAAGACGATCTTTGCAGCATTAATAAACATGTTTACAGCCTGGTTCAAAAAACGGCTTGGCCCTACAACGCTAATCTCTCTAATGGCACACACTGGATGGGGGGTGAATTTTTTTCTAACATGATTGTTAAGAAGATATTAAGATTATGAGTTTTGCCCAAATAAGGACATGACTGACGTGACTCCCGGTCGGGAACACACAGCCATTGGCTAAGAGGCTCACACTACGTCACACTCTGCCTGGTTGAGTTCCGCATTACCAATATGGCTGCTGCCGTCGATTTGCTTCAAAACAGCTCTCAGGAACAGATGGGTGACATCACGGATACTACGTCCATATTTTATACAGTCTATGATTAATACAGGCTGATGTTGAGGGCATTTTGTTTGACATATCCTCCATGTAATGTCACTCCACTGGCTCATTCCTCCGTTCTCTCATCTCCGACCCAACTGGAGGTGTAATGCGCAACTCAATTCAGTTCCAGGCGACTGCAGCCAGCAGTGGCTCCGCTCATTCCGCTTCTCTTTAATTGAATGGAAGAAATGAAGTGCACAAGTCTTTTTTTCATTCTTTCATTTCTCGTTCCTACCATCCATGAGAAGCAGTTATGCTTGTTTTAAAAATCAGAGGCAGCAATCCACCCGAAGAGCTTTAAACGTGTGACGATTCGCTGCAACTGGAGAACCAGAATACCAATTTCTCTGTCGTCGGCTTACTCTGAAGCGCACACACACACACACACTCACACACAGAGACATACACAACTATACTTTCACACAGGTTAGACACAGAAAGAGAGCACTCAGACTCTGAGAGAACCCATAAAAACGCCATTTAGGTGTGAAATACCTTTTTGCACAGGTGACTCAAAAACCTCTTCAATTTCCTGAAGCACTTCAGAGGTCAGCAGCTACATTTGGAGAGAGTATTTAATTTTGTGACTTAAAAGCTTTCCAAAGAAATTGACCTTGTCTCAGGCCTGTATGATACGGTGCACAGAGTATAGCCGCAACTTTGAAGTGATACTCAAATGTCTGTCGGTTGTGTTCTGAGTGCTTGCCTCTATAGGTTTGAAATGAAACAATAACACGGAGGAAGGAAAAGGAAGATTGTTCTCAGAGCAGTGGCTGTTGTCAGCCCGAGTCTGTGATTGAGGATTCTCTCAGTGCACTTCCATCAGCTCAATATGATTCCACAACATCATGTTTTGTCTTGGGCTGCTTATAGTTAAAATTCTGATTAATCTCTGAGTTTTATTAGTTAATCACGGTTTATCACATTCTTAATCGGATGCTTGAAATTCCATTATTTTTAATGTGAAACAATTTAAACGAGTGTCTTAATGTTAGGATCAAATGAATGCAACAAAGTGAACTTTATGATCTTGACCTTTAGATTTATTACCCCCCAATAAATGATGCCCTGCTACACCAGTGTGGTCTGAAACCCTGACTCAGAGGTAGGAGACAGCTTCACAGTGTTTCACTCACAGCTCAATGGCGGTTCTCACACTTTGAAATAGTCCTCTGCTTGCTTTCGTGAAGCGATTGCCGGCTGTCACCAGTCTGATTAGCTGCACCTGTATGGTTAGCTACCAGGTGCTAGCTTAAACTTAAAGGACTTGGGTGACATTTTAATTCAGTTTAACTTGAAGTGCATATTACTTTTTATTTTTATTTAAATGTAATGTTTTTAGGGATTTATTTGCCTTTAATGATAGGACAGCTGAAGAGAGACAGGGATTGTGGGTTGTGGCTAGGAGTTGAACGATAGCCTCAACTCTCAACTCATCTTTATTTATATAACACCTTTCATACATTCAAGCATGCAGTTCAAAGTGCTTCACAACAGAACAAAGAGACAGGAAATAACAGCAATAGGTAAAAAAATAAAAGACTAAAAGAAGAGTGGAAAGTTATTCTTAAAATACTTAAAGGCCCTGTGAGGAGTTTTGAACTGGCTGAGAAACAGACTGAAAATGATACTGATGCCTCTTTATAACCTTCAATAGCAAGCAAGACCATCTACAACAACACTGACACCTTCTCTGTTGTTATTTTTAATGCCTGAAACCGCCCTGGGGGGGTAGGTCCCAGACCAGATAATGGACATCTTGCTTCAGAAACAGCCTTTCTTTGACTGTTTTCATGGAAAGTAATCACATTGCCTGATAAAGTTGACTGTTGAACACAACAGGATGAGGCTTTTGTTGAAAACACTACTTTTGCATGTATAGGACAAGAGATAAGAGGTATCACTTTGTCCACAAGGGGGCGCCAGAATTGACACAAAACAAAAGTTCCTCACAGCAGCTTTAAAAATAAAATTAAAATAAATAAAATCTATAAAATAAAATCTGATAAATACCAAAACAAATAAAATAAAATAAGATTGAGTAATAAATAAATGCAAATAATGTTAAAACAAAGGTAATTACAGTAATAATGGTATAATGCAGTCCAGGGCTGAAAATAAATCACTTCAAGTTAAAAGCCAGATTTAAAAGGTTAAATCCAGAGGCAGAGTTCCACAGTTTTGGGGCATAACAACAGAAGGCTTCTGCACATGAAGCAAGTGCTTAAACCACCTCAGTGCATACTGCTTTTGACTACTACAACATTTATTTGTATAGCGCCACAACAAACCTTATCTCAAGATGCTTTACAAACAGAGCAGGCCTAGACCCTACTCTGTTAATTTATTAGCAAAGACCCAACATCGAGACAGGATAAGATCCAGGCCCATCTTACAGACAGGACTCAGTCTGATCTCATCTTAATCCACCATGAGCAGAGCAGCAAGGACAAACTTCCTTTTAAACAGGCAGAAACCTTGAGCAGAACCAGACTCATGTTAAGGCTGATTTATACTTCTGCGTCTCCCCTACGCAGCAGGGGCTGACGCGGACATGAGCCCCACATACTTGTGCGTCGGTGTGTCTGTGTCGCGCAGCAATTCTCCGCCGAAACGCCTGAGGGCAGTGCGGTCTCTCTGATAGCCGGCCGCCTGCTTCCGGTCCCGCTACGATCTCTGTTTACTTTTCCACAGAGATTCAGAGCGTGTTATGTTAATCTACAGCTGACACATGTTGCTGTTTATCATACAGACATGATTACATGAAGAACAGAGAGGAGGAGATGAAATACACGGCCGATGTGCGGCCTATGTCCGGGATCCCGGAAGTGTTGTAAATGCGGGAAAGACAAAGCCGCCGAGCGGACCAATCACAGGGCTTGCGGTCCGCGTTGGCTCTACGGGGAGTTACATTTTGGAGGAGGTGCACGTCAGCTACGTGCGTAGGCCTCTGCGTAGGTACGGGAGCTACGCGGACCCCCGGCGTAGGGTACGCCGTTGATTCAACGCAGAAGTATAAATCAGCCTTTAGACAGACATCTAATGAGACCGAGTTGGGGTTGGAAAGAGGGATAGAGGAGATTAAGACAGAGAGAGAGAGAGATGACTGTGATGAGAGTGAAATTTGCCACACTGAAGCACAGTGGTGTTATTTTCCATCTCAGTATTAGCAGGAAGCAAGAAGACTCTGCGACAGCTCAACTACAGGACAGGAAAGGGACAAAATAGCACAGGATTTGGAAAACGTGTTAATTTCAGACCTTAATTGCGTTATGATTAACACTTTAACACTGACAGCCCTAATGTTGGCAGACATGGCTAAATGCTCTTCTTGCGTAAGGCATTATAACAGTGTTTTTCAAGGCTGTATTGGAAACCCCAGTTATTGTTAGCTGAGTGACTTCAATCTCTCAAGCCTTTTTATGCTCTGAGAGAAGAGGCTGCCAACCTTTTTTCTTCCAGCCACCTTTCCAGCCTACAGTAACGCGTGTTAAATAAAGATTTTAGATGGAGTATCACTTTAAGTGGAGTGCGCTCTCCATGATAGCATGAGAGCAATCCTTTAACAAGACCCTCCAATTCAACCGCTCACTGAAACACTGCCGCTGTTTTTGGCGTGTCAAAGGTGATATTGTTTGAAATTCATCCGTTGTCACGCAGGTCATCGCTGAAAAAGGTAATTCTTGTTATGACAATCCTCCCAGGTTGGAAGAAAGAATAATACAAATGAAATACACTCAGATATTCATTGGCTGGACCTTTTTGGGTCATAAAATTCAGGTCCAGCCCGGATAATGGATTCAGATTCAGTCCGAACACTTGATAAGGCTGTCTTCTAGAGGAATTAATGCAATCAGAAAATACACTCAAGAAGCCACGGGGGATGATCAGAGTGTGGTACTAAAAGGTTTATTCCATGAAGCACAGAAGTCTGAGCAGAATCTGGACTCAGCTGACATCTCTCTCTCTCTCTCTCTCTCTCTCTCTCTCTCTCTCTCTCTCTCTCTCTGTCCTCGCTTTTTAAATGTTTCTGACAAATCAAAGATTTTTTGTGTCGTGCTTTAAGCATTGACCTTCTTGTGGTCATACTTGCAAAGACATCAATGTGACCTGTATGACACGTGGTGTTTCTAGTGATCACATTCATACGATGTGTCATAATGAAATTGATACATCCCAAACAATCACTCATACCTTTGCTCTATCAGCCCTATTAACAAACATCAGTCATCAGTAGAGCTGGGCGACATTAAAAAAAAAAAAGGTGTCATCACGATAACATTTTTCATATCAGTCGATATCGATAATTTTCACAATAAATATCAAATCATTCTTTCATATGATTTTAAAGGCAGATTTTTTTATCCTGAGTGAAAGTTGAAGAAACTAGACAGTTTGTTAGCTTGTATCTGGGATTTAGTCGTCTAGTAAATATCCAAAATATCTTAACTAATGAAGTTTGGTGGCCTTTCTTGTCGAGCATGTTTTCACTCTGCTTTGAGCTGGTAGGTTTTGCGTTTTCTTTGGTGTCGCTCGTTTCAGCTGTGTTTACGTTCCGCTCCAAATGTCTTAAAGCCTGCCTACCTCTCACCTTGCGATACGATTGGCTGTTCCATGCTGACTTCTTCTTCTGTTTAATGTTGGATGGGAACTAGCGTAAGACACACTAGCTTTTCCAGTAGTTGGGGGTGTAATTACAGGTTTTAAATCATGGACTGTATAAAGTATGGACGTAGTATCTGTGACATCACCCATCTGTTCCTGAGTGCTGTTTTGAAGTCAATCGACGGCGGCAGCCATATTGGAAATACGGAACTCAACCAGGCAGAGTGTGACGAGTTTGAGCCTCCTGGCCAACAGCTAAGTGTTCCAGTCCGGGTGTCAAGTCAGTCATGTCCCTATTTGGGTAAAAAGTCATAATCTTAATATCTTCTGAACTGTTGCGTTAGATAAAAATTCACCCCCCGGTTCAGTGTGTGCCGATAGAGAAATTAGCTACGTGGAGCCAAAATGTTTTTTGAACCAGGCTGTAAACATGTTCATCAATGCTGCAAAGATCGTCTTTTTTGAATTGGTGTCTATGTTGTTTCTGTTTTTTTCTGGAACCAGCCTCAAGTGGATTCATGATGTATTGCAGTTTCTAACACTTCCACATGGGCTTCATCATTGGAGACCGGAGGTTGCCGCTTGGTTTAAATATATCAACGTGTTATTGTACATTTGTTATATTTATATTGAGAGAAAAAAAATCACGATAATTATCGTTACCGTTTTATGACCTGGACCTAGTCATCATCAGCATATGATATATACAGATGCCTTGAATCAATGTCAGAAGCAGGTGTGTATGAAAAGTTTACATCAGGTTGCAGGTTGGCCTAGCATGCCCATCTGCGGAGGCTAGAGCTCCTGTTGCAGCGGTCGCTGGTCGAACTTCCGGCTGTGACCCTTTGCTGCCCCCACTTCGGGGTCTGTTCAACCATCCTATCAATAAGGGGCAGAACCCCCCCCCCCCCCCAAAAAAACCCCAAAAACTTAAAGAATGAAAAACTAATATGTTGTATTAAATTAATGCTGGCTAGCTAGACTGAACTGCTGAAACAGAGAAGAGAGTTTCAAGTGGGCAGAGAAAGCCACCTGCCAATCTGATTTTGAACATGCTAGTGTGTGGGGGTAACAAACCGTCTCTTAGAAGGATTAATGACATGTAGTTTGCAAGCATGTTAGAGTGGCATTTTAAGAAGATTATCAATGATTTTGATAGATCAAATCGTAGCATTGTCTGAAAAACAGACTCCAAAGATAAAAAAAACATGTGCTCAAGAATCAGCTATCGTCTAATTATTTCAAATATCTCTTATCTGTGTTGGCCCTGTTTTCACAATCAGTGCATCCCTACTGCTTAACCTTCTACCTTAACTTTGATCCCAGAATATGTGATTAAGTCTCCTTTCATGAAAATATCAGACATGTGGGCTCACCCTGAATGCGTCACCATTCAAACCTTACCTTCATCTTCTTATACAAAGAATATAGCTCTTATGAAACTGTTGTACACCTTTTATATGCCTCAAATAAGCAAACCTGATGTCAGTATGAGTTGTTATTCAACACACTCTCCTCGCCAGTGTTTTCTAAATTCTGTTCCTTTTCTCCCCCGCAGCCATTATAGAGCATGTGCGTGACGGCAGTGTTGTTCGTGCCTTGCTGCTTCCTGACTACTACCTGGTCACTGTCATGCTGTCTGGAGTCAAGGTAACTGCCAATCACCTGCTGCTCTAACAGATGTGCTCTAATGTGAACTTGTGATTTTCTCTTTCAGCAAACAGACGTTTAAAGGTGGGAGTAAGGCAGAAATTTGTAATTAACATAAGGTACTTGTGCTCTTGAGAGAAGGATATGCGCCTAATCCCACTATCCATGCTCTACTGATAAGTTGTGTAACCTACCACATGGCCCCTAGTGTCCCCCACGACCCAGACATGAAGAAAGATGGGGACATATGGGCAGCGAGGGTCACGGCACCTCCCTTCACCTATGTTCTGTCAAGTTGGGCTTGCAAGGATTAACAGTTAGCATGGAAGGGATAAATCTGAGAGGTGGGATCTAGTTCTCACCTCAAAACATACCCATGCTAAAAATGGGATAAGAAAGAGAAAGGGGGAGTATGTAGAAAGTGGACAAGGAAGGCAGAGCAAGGTTGAGAAGCCTTTTTGGGGGTATGCTCTAACTCCTTATACTCACCCAGTTTCACAAGGACGTAGAGGAATAGAGGAAAGAAGCCTTTTTAGGATGGTTCTCACCCCGCCAAAGTTAGGCTGTATGCTCTACCTGTCCTTTGCCTCCCTATTTTATACTTAAAAAGAGATGATGTGAAGGGAGAAAGAGACGCAAGAAAGAGATCAGGGAAGGTAGGGCCGGGTGAGGAGCCCTTTTCGGATGGTGCTCAGCCCATCTGAGTTAGGCTGTATGCTCTACCTTCCTTTACTTCCCTAATTTCCTAAGAAAGAGGATGTGAAGGGAGAAAAAGATTATCTGAAAAGGGAAAAAGATAGACAAGAAAGAGAAAAAGGAAGGTAGAGCCAGGGTGAACGGCTTTTTGGGATTGTGCACACCCCACCAAAGTTAGGCTGTATGCTCTACCTCCCTTTACTTCCCTAAATTCATAAGAAAGAGCATGTGAAGGGAGACAAAGATGATCTGAAAGAAGAAGAGATAATAGAAAGAACAGGGAAGGTAGAGCTGGGGTGGGAAGCCTTTTTGGGATTGTGCTCACCCTGCCAAAGTTAGGCTGTATGCTCTACCTGCGTTTACTCCTCTATTTTATTATAAGGATGAGAGGATGTGAAGAGAGGAAAATAGATGTGAGAAAGGGAACAGTGAAGGCAGAGCCACAGTGAGGAGCCTTTTTGGGATGGTGCTCACCCCGCCTAAGTCAGACTGTGTATGCTCCACCTTCCTAAACTTCCCAATTTTATTATAAGAAGGGAAGGCAGAGCCGGGTGAGAAGCCTTTTTTAAATGTTGCTCACCCCGTCTGAGTGAGGCTGTATGCTCTACCTCCCTTAACTTTCCTGTTTTCATGAAGGAAGAGAGAAAATGACACATTAGAGAGAGGACTGTGAATACAGAGCCAGGGTCAGAAGCCTGCCTGAGCCAGAACTCACCCTGGTTGGTCTAGGCTTTATGCTCTACCTCTGCCCACTCTCCCGTTTTAATGAGGGAAGAGAGGGAGAGAGGAGATGAACTGCTCTCCTTTCCTTTTGCCTTTGCCCCTTCATTGGGATTATCCATCCTCGTTCAAATCTACTGACTTGTTTTAACTACCTTGTCTTACGTTTACCTCACCGCCTTTTATCTAACTATCCGTGCACTCCCAGTTCTCCCAGTAATGAGATCATTGATCGTCAAGCTCTAATCCTGACCCTAAATAATCAACTGCATTGTGACTGAACTGAGAGTTTCCTCCCCAGGCCTGTCCATCTTCACTTGAGCAACGCAAATATAAAGTAGACGGCCCATTTTTGGAATAACTTCCACAAAAAAAGACTTGAAACAAGAAACCGCTCATTTTTGTTCTCCTCTAAGTCTGTTTGTTCTACCAGTGTCATTTCCGCGCCGCTAAATTCCCCCATCCATCCCTTTCACCAAGCCTAGCTTTGCCAATTGCCCACTCAAGATAACTAATCTGTTTCATCTCCCACTTGAAGATATTACTTCCATTTCAAGGTGTTCTTTGTCTCGTTGTTCAAAGGCTTGTCTGTATATATCCGTACAGTGTTCTGCTTCACTCGGAGGAGAATATAGATAGCAGGAAAGGAAAGAGGTGACACCGGTTAAAAGAGTATAACAGCTGTACACCAAAATAAAACACATCAGGTGTATGAAACGGATACAGAAAAGGCTTCTAGAGGAAACCAAAGGAGACAAAATGTGGTTTCTCTTTTTTTGTGATGCAATCATTCATTTGACATCAAACACATTGGTTTACTTCTCCCTAGTGTCCCTCGTTCAAGCGGGAACCAGATGGCGTAGAGACACCAGAGCCGTTCGCAGCGGAGGCCAAATTCTTCACCGAGTCCCGACTTCTGCAGAGAGACGTCCAGATCATCCTGGAGAGCTGCCCCAACCAGATCATACTGGGAACCATCATGCACCCGGTAGGACACAAGAGAGTAGCACAAAAGTGTCTTTTCTATCTCTGTAATCATATTTATTAACTGTCTTTGTGTCCTTCGTTTCACAGAATGGGAACATCACAGAACTGCTGCTGAAGGAAGGCTTCGCACGCTGCGTGGACTGGTCAATGGCTGTGTACACGCAGGGAGCCGAGAAACTCAGAGCTGCTGAAAGGTAACAAAATATACCACTTATTCTACCTTATACCATCTTATACCACCTTATACCACCTTATACCATCGTAATATAACTTTATAACACCTTAGACCATCTTATATACCTTTATAATACCTTAGACCATCTTATGTCACCTTATTCCACTTTATACCACCTTGTGCCTCTTTGTCACCTTAGACCACCTTATACCACCTTATGCCCCTTATACCACCTTATGCCACCTAATACCACCTTAAACCACCTTATTCCACTCTATACCACCTTATACCAACTGGTATCACATTATAACACCTTATAACACCTTATGCCACCTTATTCCACCTTAGATCACCTTATGCCACCTTATACCACCTTATGCCACCTTAGACCACCTTATGCCACCTTAGACCACCTTATGCCACCTTATGCCACCTTAGACCACCTTATGCCACCTTAGACCACCTTTTACCACCTTATACCACTGTAAACCTCCTTATAACAACCTTATGCCATCTTATCCAAATTTATACCACCTTATACTAACTTATTCCACCGTATTCCACCTTACTCCACCTTATACCACCCTATACCTCTTTATACCACCTCTTTATACATTATATCTCCTAATTCCACCTTGTGCCAACTTATACCACCTTACGCCTGCTTATGCCAACTTAAACCACCTTTACCACCTTATACCTCTGTATGCCACCTTAAACAAATGTATACCTCCTTATGCCACCCTATTCCACTTTATACCACTTTATGCCGCCTTATCTTGTCTCCTATCTGCTACATGTGTGGACCAATTATGCCCTTATGACTATCAAAAATATTTAAAACAGCATCAAAAAATTCAACGAGTCAATGTTTTAAACATATTCAGCATTTCAGTTATTTCAGTCACGTTATGTCAAACATGATAATCTAGCTGACAGAGAAAAATCTTGGAGTCCAATTTCAAATACATGTGTCTCTTGAAATCACTGATTTGACACGAGATATGATGAATAAAAACTGTGCATGTAGATTAATTAAATAGGGACCATAAAGCAATTGTGCAGATTAAATACTATATAAATTAAAACAATCATACACTATTGTTATGCTGCTGTGGTATTAATTTTCTACAATCATAAGCAATGACAATGAGCTAATCATGTTTGAATACTCTCCCTTTAATGAACATTTGTATTTTTCACAGCCATTGAGATGGTTTTTAATCACTTTAATGAAGCACTTTATGTTCTAATATCATGGGGATTTTATCTCTTTTTTTTTTTTGGCCAGATCTGCTAAAGAGCGAAAGGTCCGCATCTGGAAGGACTACGTTGCGCCCACAGCCAACTTGGACCAGAAGGACAGGCAATTTGTAGCCAAGGTGAGGCCTCATAGTGGCTTTTATAAGCTGTGCACCATTGGTAAAAGTGTCTCAAATTGGCTCCTCATCTTTGCCCCCCCCAGCATAATGTCTTTCAATTTGGACCATCTTCCTTCCTTTGAAAGTCCTTGCTTCTCTTTACGCTACAAAAAAGAAATCATTTTGAAGGTATAAAACTTGCAGCATGACATGCCGACATTATCCAGCATGTATAAGACCTGGCTTCAGCGCTGAGGGGGGAGCTGGTCATTTCTTTCTCCTGCCACTACTTCGTGTTTGGCTGCTGCATTTCCAATTTTCTCCCAGCACAGCAGAAGCTACTCTGAAGTGTCTAACGACATTGCACCTTCCATTTAATAAATATCTTAAAAATAAAAAAAATCCCTTCACTGGTGGAATGCTTAACTGCAACAGTGGAGCACTCCCCAGTCAAATTAGAGCCAAATCGCTGGCGTATGCTGTAGCAGCAGCACCGAACGACCCCCAAAAGTCGAGAACTAGAGATATTAGCTTTAGAGGTTATTCGCCGGAGCCTCAGGGGAGAAGACGTGTCCTTAAAATCAAGTACAAGAGAGTGCACTCCCTCCTGGTTGTCAGCACGTATTAGTTTAAATCAAGTGAGATGGATTCCTAGAAACATTTTGGTAACAGTTTTACTATGGGATGAAAAATTACAGTTTCCATGCTTTATGCTTTAATGTAGTAAAGCAGCTATAGCCTCAAAAACATTGCCTTTAAATATGGTCTCCTGTGTGAGCATTTTGATTACGAGCTGCATCCAAACCCTTCCCTTTCTTTAAACTGATATATTTTCCTCCTTTAGAAAAAAGTTTAATACCTCCTTAAGTTAGTCTGTTAGGTACGTTTGCTTCCTCTGCACCCCAAACTTTTAAGACCCTGAAAAAAAATTCACAGCCAGCTGGAGGATTGCATAGAAAGGTGTTGCAGTGGCAGTTTGCTTACAGGATGAATTTGATAAACTGCGAACGCATAAAGAAGGCGCAAAAAAAGGGATACTATGTGTATGTATATATATTTTTCCTGAGTAAGAGGGAAGAGGCTGGAGAGAGGATAAAACATTTATATTATCAGTGTGAGGCTTCTCCAGCATCTCTCTGAAACCCCTTCAATAAAAGAGGCAAGGGTGGGGAAAGTGAGGAAGGAAACATTTGGTGTTGAGCTCCAGAGGGGGTGTAAAGAAAAAAAAAAAAGAGGCAGAAAGCTGGCAAGAAAAGAGAAAAGTTGAGGGTTGAAGAAGAAATTGAATATGTGAGTTTGTGAGGAGAGGAAAATAGAGACTTAAGGGAACGAGGATGAAAATACATGAGGGGGAAGGCCAGAAAAAAACGATATTATCAAGATCCCTCAGACTATGTGTATCCTCTCCGTTATCCTTGCGCCTTTTTAATGCTACAGTGCTGCATTGCTGATGCCCCCAGTTAAACTTTGGTGCACTTTTTGATCTCTCTATGGCTCCTCTCTCTCTGTCCTCTTTGCCTGGAAGAGCTCTTGATCGAAAGAGCTACAGAGGAGGATTTATGACAGCTACTGCTGTTGAAGTCATTTATTTAGGGAGTAGATAACCTGTTTACTGACTCTACGTAAACATGTAGAATCTATACCCCGAGTTGACTTGACTTATGAAAGGTGTTTTGTCTGAAGTACATTTGTAGTCAGTAATTCTGACCAATCAGCAGGCTTTTGGGTAGGAAGGAAAAACAATTGATACGGAGAGTAAAAGCAGGTGTAATGCAATCCCCCATAACCATTTTTATTTATATTTTTATATTGACTTATTTATTTTTTATTTTTTTACTTTCGTTTATTATCATGCCGCCTGTGTTGCCTCTTCGCCCAGGCCATTATTGTAAATGAGAATTGGTTGTCAATTGACTTACCTGGTAAAATAAAGGTTAAAGCTGCTGTTGGTAGGAATGGTGTAAAAATGCATTACTTTTTTTCTGCTAGGTTTGGAGAAAAGGTAATAATACCCATTAGTACTCATATGTAAGTGAAGTAATTTGAGATTATGGCGTAATCTCTGTGTTTTGTATCAAGCAATTTTATCATTCCCCTTGTTCCCGTTATCACGGACCAATCAGAGCGACTCCCCAACCCTCTGTCTTGATTGGTTGAGTGGTGGCCCCACTATGTCGCCCTGATTGGCTGGGAAGCCACTACTTCCTCATAGAACACGCACAACAATCTGTTGTGGGCTGGGCTATGACAGCAGAGGGAGGAGGGGTAGTGTTGACATTCGAAATCTCTCTCTTAACTGGTGTTTATATCACGACTACCAACAGCAGCTTTAAATAAAATAAATAAGTAACAGCATCCTGGCTCATATAAGCAGAAATTTGACAAGTACCATTTAATCTGGTGTACAAAATAAAACGGTGATACACTTTTTAGTCAATTAGCTTTATGGACTGCTGGTACAGTTTAAAAGACTCCTCAATATAAGACAAGCCTCAGCTAATTTGTCACGGGCATCCATTCATGGCTAACAACTATCAATGCTACCGTAGGCTGAGCTTGACTGGTAGTTAGCATTATGGCGAAAACAGACACTACTAGAAAGAGCTACACAGCTGAACAGAAACTGCTCATTGCTGAACACAATATTCGCAAGTCAACTCATATCCTGAATTTGACAGTATTTGTTTATTGCTAGAAATGGAAATTGCCTGGCACGCAACGCTAAGAATCCATTTTGGATATTAAATTTCAACTTTAGCAGCAAAGTACAGCTTGGCACTGTGTCATGAAAGCCACTTGACCATATGGATTTCTTTACTTCCTGGAATGTGAGCTCACATCGTTTAATCAGCCAGAGTGAAGCCCCTGTGTAATTTACTATTTACAGTGAAGCTGAGACTCACCAGAAACAGATAATTTGATGCTTTACTTGGTTGGTGAATAATTTAGATTTTTTTTTGTTGTTGAATTTTTTCTATGCTTTTGAACACGGTTGCTTGAACTTGCTTATTGGACTGTAAACAATGCGAAGAAAGCCTTAGCTAGAAGTAGTTTTTAGCTAACAGCAAGCCATACTGAAGTAAAATAATGGCCTTATAAAAATGGCCAACTTTTTGAATACAGAAGATGGACATTGCTTCCAGAGGCATGTTTTCTTTCTGATGCTTTCCCCCTTATGTGATGGATTCAGTTAATATTGTTATAAAAGAAACTTTATCTTCACCCTAAATGGGATCCAAGATAGCCTCAAACATTTTTCACAATAGAGTCAAAGGCCTCTAAGATTGCAGCAGCACTATGTGGCTCAAAAAACTTTCCATCAACAGTGGAAATGTCACGCTGACCCTGCCGCCGCCGCCGACGCTTGAACTGTTTCAAAGCTAAGTACATATTGGCCAGCCTAAGGTTACTCAGGCCCATCATTGCCCATCATTGCCCCTCCGCAGTCCTGCCTGTGACATTTGTTGCCACCTAATAACTGCAATGCGCCGACTCTCCCAGGGACACATCAATCCATCAATCCCATCATCATCATCATCATCGTCATACACTCCTCCCCTCTCTTCTCGTCCAGTCCACTTTTCACTTCTTGTTATCTGAGTGATGGATAGAGTGGAGAGGCAGAGCAGCTCCAATCCCCACAAGTCAATCCTGCTGACGCATCTTCCCTCTTTCCCTGTCTCGCCTCTCTCTCTTTCTCCTTGCACCCCTACTGGGACTAGGGAAGTGGATGTAGGCCATGTCCCAATGGTCTTCATCTCCCTTCCTTCTTTTTCCCATTCCCTGCTGCTCCCCTGGGCTGACCGCTGTCATGCAAGGTGATGGATCAGAGGTGACGTGGAGTAAACCCATTCACCAGCCTCTCATTAGGAGCTTGACTGGAGCTCCACCAGTTGGAAAACACCATGAATGTGATTTCTGAATTTGTTTGGGAGTAGTGGCTGTTAACCTTTTAAACCCCAGCAAATTAAATAAAATACTGCAGTGGTTCACTGGATACCTACGCAAACATTTTCCAACTCAATAAGTCATTAGCCCCCTCAAAAAAACAACATCAAAAAACAGGTCTGATTCTTTGTAAAAAGTCGACTTTAAGATTCAGCACTCACTTTGAAAGGTTGATGTTTAGAGCTCTGCTGGTAAAGTTTGTCAGCGAGAAGTACGTCAGCAATTTTTTTGATAGTTTTG
This sequence comes from Notolabrus celidotus, assembly GCF_009762535.1. Lineage (NCBI taxonomy): Eukaryota > Metazoa > Chordata > Actinopteri > Labriformes > Labridae > Notolabrus > Notolabrus celidotus. Next base: position 14,012,068 of record NC_048292.1, read on the forward strand.
TCTTCACATTAGGGAACAATTCATCCAGTATCGATTACATATTTAAATCAGCTGTCAGAGAGAGAGCATGTTTCGATGTGAATCAGCTGGCTAAAGGTGTTGCGACAGGTCTCCACCATAGACTGTAAATAAAAATGGACAGCGTTGCTCCGCCTCTTCCCGTTGTACAGTTCTGAAGCCAAAAAAACCCACTCCAGGGCACAGCCAATCTGCAGCCAGAGTCTGCGAAGTCACAGACTTTCTGTGGTTGCCACGGTCATTTCTGTGTCGGCACAGTAACGAGCTCCGCCCTACAGCGTAGTGTCCCTAGATCCTATGGAGTTTCCCTCTACAGCAGCTGTCAATCAAAGCAAACCCGGAAGTAAAACCCTGTTTTTTAAACTCTAATTACTAATGTAAAATAAACTTTTCAGTCAGAAAACAGTCAAATAGTAACTACATATCACCACAGCATACGGATGTGAGAAACATTCTTACCACATGTATTTATTTTTTTAAAGTTTGACTGCAGCCCCATTCAAATGAATGGGGGAGACAAAGTTTTTGACCTATACTGCAGCCAGCCACCAGGGGGCAGACGCTTGGCTAATTAAATGGAAGCTTCAATTCCAGCTGAGCGAGATGCACCCCTGGTCTCCACCAGCGCTTTCTTTCTTTGCCGCCGGAATGATAACGACCCCGGTTGCGCTCCCGACTGACAGTTCATCACGTCACATGCTTATTTTTTTCAATTAGAACGAGTAGGCAGAAAACTGGACACCTTGAGTCTGAAATATGTTTCTGTTTAGTCCTCTTGTTGCAATAAATCCACATGTTGCATTCCGAGCCTTCACTTTATATGACTATGCATCTGCGGAGATCATTTTTATAAGCCTGCTCCACATGTTGATATTCAGCGTGTTTAACATTTTGTATGCTTCAATATGATCTGTAGATATTCAATACCGTCAATTATGTACATTGTGTTGATAAGGAACATTTGATTTAGGGAATAAAATGCATTTGGCATTGTTTGTGACATGGAAAACTCCTACGTTTAAAAAAAAAGAAAAAAAAGAAAAAAAAGTTGATCAATAATTGATAGCTAACATTTCCAAAGATCGATCATGGAGAATACTTAAAGTTGACATCCCTAATTCACACTATGTTTTGTATTAATGGCTGATACTGGAGCAGGATTAACAAGTTGGAAGTATTGTTCTAGATGAAGAAACTCTACAACTAGAGCTTTGATTGGAAGAGGAGCAGCTAAGCTACAAACAGGATTCAATGTTTATGCCGCTGTATGAATGCATCACTGCTCTTTGAGGTCGAAAGAGTTGAACCATGAGCAGATTTACATTATTCTGGCGTATATTGAACATTGGAGCTCACATCACAACACCGGGGCTGTGATGGGTAACATTAAACCATCACCTTTTGTTAGCCTACAAACAGGAATCAATCATAGTTTGCAAAGTTTAGTCATGGTTAATAACTTAACGTAGCCACAAATCTAAATGTTGCATCATCACTCTGCATTGGAAACAAAGTAGTCGTCAGCATAGAGCATTTCTGTAAAAAGTAGATCTGTATTCCATTAATTCACGTCCCTAAAAAAATGCATGCTTTGGCAAGAGCAGCGACTTTGCGTCAAGTGGTAGATGATGCCTATCTTTTCGTAAGTCTCGCCTTTTGTCTCTTGGAAAGTAATAAACTCAAGGACACTATTTTGAAGGACACGTTGTCGTTTTGTCAGTTAGCTTAAGTTGGAATTCAACTATCAATTTGCTCCGTATTGGACCGAATCGTCCATATTTTATTGAATCGTCCCTGAATCTGATCGCAGCCATCATGCATTGTCTTGAAAATGCAGAGATGCACACTCCTTCTCTTTAAACTGAGCCCTATCAAGATTTCCTTGTTGAAACAAAGCGGCAACCTCCAGTCCTGAAATATGAACCCCATGTGGAAGTGCCAAAAACTGCAGTTCATGCGGAATCACCGGAAACCACACACACACCCATTTAGCATTTCCAATACGGCACCCGCTGACGATTAGCTTCAAAACAGCGCTCAGGAACAGATGGGTGACGTCATGGATACTACGTCCATATTTTATACAGTCTCTGGTGGAAACCAGCAGAAAAACACCAAATCTCAATATTACAATAAACAATCTTACAGTCCCCAATTTTGCAGTCATTGACAATTTAAGGAAGATAAATCCACATGCTTTGGCGTCTTAAAATCCCTCCCAGTGAGTCCAAACATAGTACAAAAGATTGGAGGTTCTGGTCCAGGTTGTCGTGAGGTCTAAAGGGTTAATATGCTCTTGCATTGAAGCAATTAAAGCTGTAGTTAGTTAGAGAGAGTAGTGCACTTTTTAAAAGGGAAAGCAGGCCTCTGGCTGTCGGGCACACTGGTACAAGGTCACACACCCACTTTAGGAAATTAAAAAGTCTATTTTCTGGTAGAGGATGAGAAAAGGGTATATTGGTTTGTGCACCAGTTAAAATAGGCCAAGGGATCAGGTCAGAAAAGTCTCTAATTTATTGGTCTCTGTCCCAGGATAGCGTCTCACACACTCGTTTTCCAACAGCACCCACTGGCTACACGCCAACCTAATGTGTTTATCATAGCATCAAAAACAGCACAAATTTAAATGAAAGCATGTAATTCGGGTGACATATTATCTCCACTGGCAGCCGCACTGAAACACCGCCATAGGTGTCGCTTTTAAAGGGAGATCATCCGACATGAGTAATGAGCTAAGTCCTGGCTAAGCCCTCGCTCGTCCCCGTGGTTAAAACAAACTTAATGGATTCGACTGACAAAACCAAACACAGCCCCTGACAGCAGCCAAGCTCCCTCCTTCTCTCCTCTGTGACTGATCCAGGCCACTGCAGATGTCATGACAGACACAGACAGAGGGTGGCAGTAGATCCCCACCTCTGGACTGTCACATCAAGACCAGTGAGTCATGCTTGCCCGCCTGTTTGTCTCCTCTGCCTGCTCACTCGACCCCTCATGGCAGCTACTTTGCAAAGACTTTTCTTTTCTTCTTCTTCTTCTTTGCTCTGTTTTTTTTCCCCTTCTTTCTTTCCATTCTCCAGCTTCCTTCCTGGTGATATTTGCACAGAGATTACAGTCTGTCTCCTTGTCTCGTCTATCTTTGGTGTGCGTTGATCCGTTCCTCCTTCGCTACTCTGTCGTCTCGCCTCCCCCGGCTGATAATTAGCCGGTAAATGCTGAGCCATTTTCTCCACGTTCTCTCCCTTGCACTTTATTTACTTGGGCAGGGCCTCTAAATGACCTTGTTACAGTGTGAAACCGTGCAGACGGGAGCGCCTGCATGTGTGCACACGTGTCCCCTCTTTCACTCATAACACCTCTCCCCCCATCTCTCTCTCTCCACTGGCTCCCTATGACTCCCCATCTCTCCCACTCTACTCACTGATTAGTATATGATGTATTTTGGCTGCTGTCGTGGGCAGCCTGTTGAGCACGTGGGCCGGGCTAATTTCTGCTCTCTGGTGGCGATTGCGATGCCTGACTTGTTTTCATGAAATATTGAGCCTAAAGCACCTGGATTTATGGCTGCCATACACTCAAAATGCCTCGACTCAGCCATAAAAAAATTCAAACAAAATTTTTGTTTTTCCAGCCACACAAACACCCACATGGTCCAAATTGTGCTCCAAACCTGCCAGAGACCAGAGTCTCCTACTTTTTAAGGTTTTTAACTCGAGCTCAGCCTACATACTAAGCACAGTTTGAGAGATGATGAGGCCATTTAATGCACAAGTGGGAGGCAACATGTGTAGGGCGATTGATTTCTTCGTCTACTGCAAGCGGCCTACTTTAAGGCTCTGGTCTTGGATGCCTCCTCCATCTCAGTCACATTATACCCCCAATCTGTCTTCTTGCCTAGGAGGGAACAACACACAGAGAGGCACACACAGAGTTGAGTTTAGGGATGCACTCATTGAGAAAATGAGGACCTATACAGATTCTGATGCTCAAAATAACAGTTTACACAGTAGCCAAGTGTAACTTCATTATAAACATTGTTGCTAATGCTGTCCATTACTTATACTATTGCTAGCTTCGGGTGTTAGCATATGGTGTTTCTCTTTACCATGAACATCTGGCTTTCTTTGATTCTTTAATTTTGTCTGACTGTGGCTCATATCCAAAGCTCCCTGGGTCCTTCGTAATTAACTAAATTTTTGGCAGAGTTTATCTTGTTGATGTAGAGGAGCTCACATCTCAACCGTCCTATTAGAAGTACAATAAAAAAATGTATCGAGTGAACATTGTTAAAACCATTCAGCCCAATTTTCCACTATTTCTGATTGAGCACAAGTTTAGTTACAGAAAGGTAAAAAACAACTTTTAATTTAAGTGTCGATCACTTAAAAAATATTTATTTTTTGAAAAACTAACGGCTTCAAAAGCCTCTTTACCCTAAAAATGACAAGTTTGGTTAGAAGCAGTTTTTTCCTTTTGAAAACTTGAGTTCTGTTAAAGTTAAATTGGGAAAAAATTGCAATTATTAGAAAAGCTATACAATTGAAAATCTGAAATAGAAATAATGATATGACATACATAATGGAGTCGATTACTCACAATTGTGTATTTTTCACACAAAGATTTGTTTATTTACAAAAAGTGAATATAAAGAAGGCTCAAACAGAGGGCTTACAAGCTTGCCATTTTAAAATTGATACTATGCAACGATATGATAGGAAACATAATGGATTGATATGCACTACCCTACCATACCCTACCCTACCCTACCCTACTCTACCCTCCCATGCCCTACCCTACCATACACTACTCTATCCTGTCCTTCATTATCATACCCTACCACCCCATGTCTTACCTAACCATATCTTACTCTACCCTACCAACCCATGTCCTACCATACCATATCTTACTCTACCCTAGCATGCCCTACCCTACCTTACCCCAATGCTCTGCGCTACCCTAACCTACCATCCCTTGTCCTACCTAACCATATCTTACCCTACCTTACCATCACATATCCTACCTAACCATATGTCACCCTACCCTATCATCCCATGTCCTACCGTACCATATCTTACTCTACCCCACCATCCCATGTCCTACATAACCATATCTCACCCTACCCTACCACCCCATGTCCTACCTAACCATATCTTACTCTACCATATCATCCTGTCCTACCTAACCATATCTTACTCTATCCCACCATACCATGTCCTACCAAACCATATCTTACTCTACCCTAGCATGCTCTACCCTACCCTACCCTCCCATGCTCTACCCTACCCTACCCTCCCATGCTCTACCCTACCCTACCCTCCCATGCTCTACCCTACCCTACCTTACCCCCAATGCTCTTCCTCACCCTACCATCCCATGCTCTACCCCACCCTACCCACCCATGTCCTACCTTACCATATTTTACTCTACCATACCATCCCATGCCCTACCCTACCATCCAATCCCATCCTATACCCTACCATAGTGTACTCTACCCTTGCATGCCCTATCTTACCCTACCCTACCCTACCTTCCTATGCTATGCTCTACCTACCCGACCCTACCCACCATGCTCTACCATACCCTATCCTACCCCCATGCTCTGCCCTACCCTATATCCCATACCCTACCCTACATCCTATATCCTATATCTTATCCTACCCTACCATCCTATATTCTACCATATTCTACTCTACCCTCCCATGCCCAACCACACCCTCCCATACACCACCACAACCCCCATGCTCTACCCTACCAACCCATACTCTACTCTACCATACCCTACACTTCCATACTCCACTCAGAACCCTGCTCATGACAACACTTGTATGAATCATGAAACAGCTACTAGTGAAAGGCAATCTTTGATACCTCAAGATAACTTATTGACTTGAGAATACAAAATGCTCCTGAAAGGCAAAGTGTTTTGTGAAATTCATCGATGCCACCATGAGAAGTCATGATGTAGTAACTCTGAGCTAAACTGTATGGGGAAATGTGTTTAGAGTGCTGTATCATTTTTAAATAAAAATATTGATATTTGGCTCCGGTGTGCGGGTAACTGTATTACATAAGTCAGGAAAATGATGTATTGCTGCACTGATATTTTTCTCCCACCCCTAGCAGCTACCTTTTGGAGCACTGAAATAACATTCAAATGCCAAACATAAACAAGTCTGAGTCTTTAGTTCCACTTGTAAAGGTCTCCAGAACAAAGTGCTGCCAGCCTGTTGTTTGGCAGAGATCTGTGTAATGCTCCAGCAGTCTATCTCTAACAGGATGTTTGTGTTTTTTAAAGCTCTTTCTCTTGCACTCTTCTCCCCCCCAACCATCCCCCCTTCCTCTGGTGCCAATCCCCCAGATAGCACAACGTCCTCGCTCTGTCCTCCAAACCTCGCCGGGCCCTGCTGGGACGACTCAGCTCGCTTACTTACTCAGTCACTCAAGGATCACTCTTTCTTACCCCCTCTCTCAGTGCCTTGTGCTCGTGACAGCACACGATCTGCACTGTCACTCTCCTCAATGCCTTTGAATAGATCTCTTCCTCTCCATTTATCCTTTACCTGCTCCTTCACTTCCCATCGTTCTTTCAGTCTGTCTGCTCACCAAAATACAATTCTTCTCTTCATGCTCCAACACTCCTCCATCCTGCAGGAGTGTTTTATTTCCCTTCTTTCAAGTTTTCCTGAAGGATTTACATGTTTTTTGGACCCTTAAATTACTTTCTTATTGAGTTCCTCTTTGTGTGCTTTATGTTTGCCAAGCAATTTCCCTCCTGTATTTATTTTAACCAAACCCCTCTCTCTTCTTCTTCTCTCCCTCCAGGTGATGCAAGTAGTTAACGCTGATGCCATGGTAGTGAAGCTCAACTCTGGAGAATACAAAACCATCCACCTGTCCAGCATTCGCCCCCCAAGAATCGAGGGAGAGGTACAAACAAACCTGTGTCTGTCTTCTCGTATGTGTGTCCACAGCCTCGCTCTGAGTGAGTGGCAACTTGTGCATGAATAAGTGGATGTATGTGGGTGAGCTTGTGGTCAGCCAATTAATCAGCGTCTCAACAGAGATGACTCGTGTCACTGCTACTTTGGACTTCTTCGAAGAGTGGGTTTAGATTTATTTAAAGTCAAACACAAGCTGCTTACATTTCTTTCCACCAGCTCTTTTAATATGTATCCATCTCTGATACCCTCTCCTCTTCTCTCTTAAAATAGTCACACTAACATATTTCACCACTTGGTGGCGCCCCTGCAGTTGGGGCACATGCAAACACAGCGAGACACTCGCACACACCCAGTGGTTGCAGCACTGCAGAGAGGGAGGCAGATCGATTGTTTTCTTTTTTGGCTGTCCCCTCCTTACTCCCCCGTTCTCCTCAGAGGCACTTTGTGACTGTAAAAACATAAACCTACACATGTTCATGATGCATACTTACCTAACACATATTTATCCACCCAGCAGGCAGAGTGTCTGCAGTCACACCTGGATGCTGTTTTCCACAGAGCTGAATGTCACTCTCTTTTTATTACCTACCAGGGGCGTGCTCAGACATTTTAAAGTGGGGTGCCCAAGCCCAGGCACTGCTAACAGTATGAATTAGCATATGAAAAGCACGTATTTACCCTTTTTACTTCTGCTTAACTTAACTGGAAACACACATCATTATTTAAGCTTTATTCTTTACGGACTCAACAATAATATAATTCTTAAGTTGGAATAGCATCAAAAGGAAATCAATCAATCAATCAGACTTTATTTATAAAGCGCTTTTCATACAATCACTTTGTAACACAAAATGCTGTACATAAAAACAACTTAACATAGAATACATTAAGAAAAAGGTTAAGAACACAATATATGCAACAATATTAATACAAACAATAAAAATAAAATAAATAAATAAGAAAGTAAAAAAATAAGTTGTTGAACAAACTGAGGAAACGCTCTCATATCTTAATGAAGAAACACTGGAGGTAAAATAAGATGTTAAAACTCAAAACACAAGTAAAATACATTTCTAAGATAATAAAACACTAAAATATTAAACTATTAAAAGAAAATAAGATGCTATACTTAAATAAATAAATAGATAAGTACATAAATAAATAAGTAAAGTAGAATAAAAGTGACTTAAATTTGAACTAGATAATAAATAAATAAATAATAAATGAATAAATAAATAAATAAAACTGTTATAAGAATGAAACTCAGTTAAAAGTGAGACTAAAAAGGTCGGTCTTGAGTCTGCTTTTAAAAATGTTGATGCTCTGTGCAGACCTCAGATCTTCAGGTAGGGTGTTCCACAGGCGTGGGCCGAGATAATAAAAAGCTGCCTCACCGTCGGTCTTTGTTCTTACTTTTGGTACAATTAAAAGTCCACTACCTGAAGACCTGAGGGCTCTCACTGGCTGATATGATAAAAGCAAACCCTAAAGAGGGTTGTAGCCCCTGGATATGGGGTCAACACAAAAGGTCAACAGTGCCCCATAACTCACTTACTTTAACAGAATAAAAATGATACATTAGACCAAATTATTCACCCTCCTTACACTTTTTTGGGAGGATAGGATTGTGGCTAGAGACAGAAACTGGGACGAGAGTGTTGGGACCAACACGTGGCAAAGGGCTGCGGGTCAGATTTGAACTTGAGCTGCTCACTTTGTGGACTCAAAACTCTGAACCTGAGTTGTGCTATTTAACCACTGAGCTACACTCAGCTGCAATCATGTTTTTTAATCTGCTGTACTTTGACTATTCAAACATAGCAAGCCTCTAGTGGACACTCAGGGTACTGCAGCTTTTTGCTCGACTTCATATTTCAATACGGGAGGTGCCACTTGTAACCAGTAATGATTCTAATAGGAGTACAGTCTCTGAGGAGGCAAATGATGAATCAAGGTTAAGGATTCTGGGATGGCACCAGGGGTGGCCAAGATCTCAAGTGGGCACACGCCACCCCTGATCATCATGCCCCTGTTGCTTCCACCTCCTCATCACCACCCTCGTTTTTAGCAGGTTTCATTGTTAAAATGAGTGATCGATTAAGCCTCAGTTGCCTATTCTTCCGAAAAAAGCTTGTGTCTCCATAATGAGTAATCAATTTGTATTTCTCAATTACCATCGCTGCCTGAGCCTCTAAGATTTTGGTAAATTACAGACTCTAGATGTCTGAAAATGTCACTCACATTAATTAGAAAGTTTAGCGTCTCAATAGAAGCGATTTTTCATTTTTGTCTCCGAGAGAGTGACTGTGTCCCCCCCCCTCTTCTTTTTTTGTAACACGTCTGAGGCTGTTTAATAACCGCACCACAAGCAGACACACAGTTTACCGTGATATCTGTTTATGAGGAAGTCATGTCTCACATTAGCTTCTCGAAGACGCTCGAAAAGTCCAGGAAACACTCGTAAAAGTCAAATTGCTGAATGTCTGCAACAGCCCTTTAAATCTTCTCTTTTGATTGTTTCTGGGTTTATTGACTCCCTCTCTCAGCTTGTTTTTCCGTTTATGGCTTACTTTTTCGTGTCTTTTCCTTTTTATTGTTTGATTCTCTTTCCGCTCCCTCCATCCATGGTTTTGTCTCCCTCTCCCCCCTGGTGTTGTTTGTGTCTCGCATCATTAAGAGACCGCTTTGTCTCTCTCTCTCTCTCTCTCTCTTTGCCTCCCTCCTTCCTTCTGTCCTCTCTGCTCCTCTCCCTAACTTTCTCCCTGCTGTCTTCTCCCCTCTGGTGTGCACGCTGTGGTCAGACTGCTGACCTGCAACGCTGCCCTGTGCATGTGTTTCCTCTCCTCAGCTTTGTGTGGTTTGTTACAAGCTTTTGGGCAAAAAACACATTTCTCTATTTTCTCTTAATTTTCATGTTTCTTGAATCCGTCTATCCTTACCCAGCCATGTCCAGTACTTTTCCTGCTCTTCTTTCCCTTTTCTCTGCCTCCTTTCCTCCTCTTTTTCCTCATAACTCTCTGTCATGTCTCTCTGTCTGATTCCTTTCTTAATCTCTTGTCAGTATTCTGGCTGTCACTCTGTCTCTGCCTGCACCAGATGCCTCAACAGTATGCGTTCTGTGCTTCATTACGCCATCGTATGTTACAGGGAGCCTGGGAGAGTGGGCCCAGATGTGTGTGTATTCTATCAGCTTTGTATTGGCACGGTGTTCTGTTGCTATTTCGTGCCCTAGACACTTACTTCATGTGTGGATGTTTTCTTTTTGGTCTTGGTACCCGTTCACCCAGCTTGTAGAGAGTTTATCGTCTGGTCCAGGAGACTTTAGAAAGATATGAGAAAGTATGCAATGTGTGATAACAATGTTCATTGTTGGGATATTATGTTGGATCAGCAAGCAAATATCAAAGTGAACACATAGTACTACTTCTACTATTACTACTACAACAACTACTATTATTACTATTTCTATTACTACTACTATAACAATAAAAATACTACAAATACTACTACAATTAGTTCTACTACTGTAAATATTGAAATAACTACAACTACTACTACCACCAGTTCTACTACTATTATTACTATTAGTATTACTACTACTGTTACTACTACTATAACTACAACAACTACTGCATCTATTACTACTACAACTACTACTATCATTACTATTTCTATTATTACTACTATAACTATTACAACTACTACAATTAGTTCTATTACTAGTATTACTATACTATTACTATTTTGACTACTGCTACTACTACTATATCTGCTACACCTACTATAACTACCACTACTTCTACAACTATAACTACTACAACTACTGCAACTATTACTACTATAACAACTACTACTACTACTATTTATATCACTACTACTACTAGAACTACTGCAACTATTACTACTATAACTTCTACTACTACTATTTATACCACTATTACTACCACCATTTAAACGACTACTACTACTGTTACTATAACTACTACTACTATAACTACTACAACTACTGAAACTATTACTACTATAACTTCTACTAGTACTATTACTACTACTACTATTTAAACGACTACCACTACTATTACTATATCAACTACTACAACAACTGCAACTTACTACTATAACTAGTACATCTTCTACTATTATTACCATTGCTACTACTACTACTATTACTATACTATTACGACTACTGCAACTACTACTATATCTACGACAACTACTATAACTACCACTACTACTACTTCTACTATTACTATTTACACCTATTACTACTACTACTACTGACAATTAGATAATAAAAATGATATAGTAATAATAACAGTAATAACACAATAATAGTTAGTAACATGTTAGTAATGATAATAATAGCAGTAGTAGTAATAATAATACTAATATTAATATCAATGATAGTTATAATAGTTATAATGGTAATAGTAATAATAATGTAATAAAAATGTTACAACTGTAGTTAAAATAGTTATAATGATATTGATAATGAGATGATAATAGAAGTAGTTGATCAATAATGATGACAATAATTTATAGAGCACTTTTCAAAAACCAAGGTAAAAAACTAAAACATTTTTTTTCAAAGACACAAAATTCCTTTAAAAGAGCTCTTAAGGAATATTATGCTTTAAAGTATATATTTATATTTTTCAAGAGTTAAACTCAAGTAAAAGATAAATTAAAGTTCAGGTTAAATCAGGAAAGGCTCAACGATAAAGTATGTTGTAGGAAGGGATTTAGTCAGCAGACCGGGTCTCCTCCGGCAGATTGTTCCATAGTTCGGACCCCTCACTCCAAACTCTGTCCCCTTTTATTTTCATTTTGGCAATTAACTACTGTTGCCATCGAAAGAAGGATGACCGTGTTTTTAATGTGTAGTTTGGTTACTATAGTAACATAGTTTGAGTTTGCTCCACTGTTCGGTGGCAGAAGAGGAGGATGAAAGAGAGCTGAGCAGGAGAGAAAAAGATGAGGTGTCCTAGGGGAAATATTTTAAGGTGAGGGACTGAGAATGAGAGAAAAGTCACACAGCGTGGTTTTAACTTTGGACTGTTAAGTTGAATGTCACAGTTACAGTGTTTTAAGAGAGGGTATTATAGAAAGAACAGAAATAGAAATAGCCCCTTTACTGTGATTTTTAAAGCACAATGACATTGAAATAGCTACACCTGTACACACTGCAAGTTATATACATACAGGAAACATACAAAACCCCTGTTAATCTGAGGGCAGCTGGTTTTAGCTTCATGTGACTGCATCAGAATAGTGTGAAAGCATACCTTTTATGCTCAGGCTTCTATCCATTAGGTGAATGGATGTGTGTCGAGTGAGAAAGCATCAACTGGTTGATGATGAGTTTACTGGGAATGCTTCTATTGCAATAATGATGAAATTGCTATCCTTTGCAACAACAGTATTATATCCTGTCGTGGGCGGCTGTGGCTCAGTGAAAGGGTCGGTCGTATCTCAATCAGGAGGTCAGTTGTACGATCCCAGGAAGTGTCCTTGGGCAAGACACTTAACCCTAAACTGTCCCCGGTGCTGCGCCATCAGTGTGTGAATGGAATTGGTAAGAATAAAAGGGCGAGCTCTTTACATAGCAGCCTCTGCCATCAGTGTGTGAATGTGATGAGAATGGGTGAGTGTGACATGTAATGTGATCTAATTTGAGTGGTGATAGGTCAAGAGAAAGGCCATTTACCATGATCATCAAGCATCCACATGCTCATGCTCTTTGTTACAGAATCCAACCCACTTTATTTATATAGTGCATTTAAAGAACACAATAAAGTTTACTGATGTACTGCACAGTGAAGTAAAATAAGTTAAAACACACAGAACATACACACTGTAAAAATGAAAAGAAAAAACAGACTAAACACACTTAAAGCTAGGGTTGGTAGTCTCGGTAAACCAGCATGAATTTGAATGTAGCTTTTCCTCATGACTCCGTCTAACCCCTCCCCTCCTCCCTCGGAGCTCCTCCAAAATGACGCCCCCCCCCCCCCCCCCCCCGCTCACATGCACGAGCGCCGCTGATTCTCGACCATATGATCGTGACTGATTCAAAACCGGTCCTCACCAAAACATTCTCATAGTGAAAGTTAAAAACACAAGCAAACATGGCTGCTGTTAGTACTCACAACTATCATGCTAGCATTATCCAGTTGTACCGGTGACACGATATCAGGAGAAAAGTTCTAATACATATATAATACTGTAACAACTCTACTGTTTGTTAAACGTGTTCAGTGTAGATATTCTTAATTCCTACAGTGTTGACGGTCAGTGAAGGCATCAGGAGAGGTGTAGAGTGTGCGAGTGGGAGAGAGGAGAGACAAGAGGAGAAGTTTTTCATTCATTCAAACATTGATTGTTGCTTTGTTGGTTGGCGTGATCACGGCCGACAGTGACCGGTTATTAAAGCTCAACGTGTTCACGAATCGGCTCGTCATCACTACAGCGTCCGGACAGACGCTACAATAAACATATATTTTCTGTAGGACTTACTGAACGTCATTAATTATTCTGCTTGTTGGTGAGAGCTTTTTAGACTCTGATCCGGACTACAGTCCTGAGCAAAGCACCTCATCAGGTCAGAGGGGACAGGCCCGAGGACGAACGAGAGGGGCAGTAAATAGAGTCAGGGGAACCAGAGGCAGGAGACGGGGACGGGGAGGAGTGCACGCCGGGGAAATGTACGCGCAGGAGGAGGGCAGAACGGCTGGTCGGGATTTGATTGGTTTAAAATTTGGGGAGCCAAAAAACGGTGATTGGTTGGTGTTTTCCCAGGTTTACTCCGGCTGTAGATGGCAGTTTTTTTTCACTCTTTTTTAGGAACACATCATGTAATGATTGCCATCAGGACATAAAGATCATTTTAACCAGTATGACAAAAAGTGTATCTAAATCTGATTACCAACCCCAGCTTTAAACAATATAATAATAAAACACATCAAACACATAATACACTTAAAAAAAGATAAAAAACACAAAAAAATAATATCACTTTAAACACTTAAGACACTTAATACCATTATTAAATACACAAAACACTTAAAAATTGTAATATTAAAACACATAAGACACTTGGAATATAATAAAAAACACTGTAAAAAATATTATATTATATAGCACTTAAAACACATAAGACACTTCATAAAATAATAAAATACACATAAAACACAAATCACATAAGAAATGTTTTAAAATAATCAAACATTAAAAATTATGATATGACATTAAATACTGAAGACAGTTAAAATAATTAAATACAAATAAAAATGCTGTGAAAAAGTATTATAAGACACTAAAAAATAAAAAATACAAAAATAAAACGCATAAATCATATATAACACTAAAAATGAATATTTAAAACCCCAAACGCTGTAAAAAAAACGAACAATAATAAAATAAAGTGATGACATTAAATACTGAAGACCCTTAAAATAATTGAATACAAATAAAAATGCTGTAAAAAATTATTACACAAAGCCTAAGACACTGAAAAAATATGAAAAAACACTGTAAAAAATGCAATAATAAAACATGTAAAACATACTACACTAAAAATAAGTAATTAAAAACACAAACGCTGTAAAAAATGAACAATAATAAAACATGTTACATAAGAAATGTAAAAAAAGAATTAAACTCTGTAATGAAATTATGATGTGACACAAAATTCTGAAGAAACATAATAAAATAATAAGATACACATAAAACAAAAAAATACAATTACACTTAAACCACATAAGAAAATTAAAATAAATAAGAAAAAACATGAAAAACACTTAAAAATATTTTATGTATAAATAAAAAAACACACAATGCATAAGACGCTAAAACAAAGTAACACTTACAAAAATGTAAGTTATTCTCTTAAAGGTGCATCTCAGCAGGTATCAGTGCAGATGGCTCTTTCATGTAAATTCAAACATGCAACACAATTAAATTCCTGCCATGTTTGGTGCTCTCTGCAGACATAAGAGGCCTCATTGGGGCGCTCTTTTTTTGGAGTCGTTGTTGCATAAGATTAGTTGCTGCTTTTTGTGCTTTTGTAAAGCCTTGTTCATGATGCCACTGCTGGTTTTGTTTGTTAGCTAGTTATTTCTGTCTGCGAGCTAAAGAGCTGCCTGCCTGCCTGCCTGCCTGCCTGTCTGTATCGCCGCTGGCTCAGCTTTGAGTGTTGTCGCTATGGCAGCACTGCAGAGTGGTGATGAGGCTGTGATGAGCCCTTGGACTGTGAGGTGGAAAAAAGGCAAACGACAAAGAAGCGTTTGTATTTGTCTGACATCTTAACTAAATGTAATTTTTTTTATATGCATAGAAGTGAGAGTTTTATGTCCAGTCCTCATTTACCCCGGGCAGGTGAGCTGTTACCTCAGGTGAGCCGGGAAACTTAATTTCATGCCCTGTCTCCCCTCCTTCACAGATGCAGCTGCAGCACTTCACATTATGTTTTCAGAAGCCATTTTAAACATTGTAAACTATTGAATTCCCCTTTCATAGATGTTGCATGAACTCCTTTAAAAGGCAATTAAATTAATCGTTTAGCACCTTCAAATATTTGTGCGCACCTGTCAGAGTATTTGTGAGGAAGAAACACGTCCCAGAGGAGGCTAACAAACCCCAGAGAAGGATTCTTCTGCTGCACACATGCAGCGTTTTCATGCACGCTCTGATTCTGCAGGAGCGACTCTTACCTTGTGAGGTTAAGACACGAGAGGTCACAGCAGGTATCTCTCTCCTCCGCACGCTGACATCATGTTGGCTAACACTGTCACAAGCGAGCCGCCCTTTAATGCTTACAATGCAGCACAGGAGAGACACACACGAGCAGACGTCGTCACGCTTTGCAGCACACACATGCGAGAGGCATGCTCGGTTAAGCTGCATTAGGGTTGTGTCAGGAAACATCTTGGAAATTGGCGTCGGTGTGTTTATAAACATGGATTACGCAGACATGTGCCGTGTCTGAGTGTACAGTAGTACTCCAGATGTGTGCATGTAGCCTGTCTGTGAACCTTCCAGAAAACCACCAGAGAAAAACTACCCAGAGATTTTGCATTGTGGCCTCCTCTGTGCGTGTATTTTAGTCCGTCTGTGTGTGTGTGTGTGTGTGTGTGTGTGTGTGTGTGTGTGTGTGTGTGTGTGTGTTGTATTCTCTAGAGGTCTGCAGGGATTTTCTCGTGCCAGTTGTCATTATTATCTCTGTCTGTTTGCACCGTTTGACCGTGCGTTCTGCAAGCAAGGCTGTTTATACGTTTGTATGTGAGTGCTGACTTTTATGTGTGTGTGTGTGTGTGTGTCTGTCTGCATCTGGCCTCCCATGCCCCCAAACTGTACAATGTACCAGTGCTCTGATCAACAGTGACTGTTCCTGCCAAGCCCCTCTCCTCCTTTTCGTCCTCCTTCTCCTTCCATCTCCCCTGGTTCCTTTTAGTCCCTCAAAAACACACACAAACACACACATACACACACACACTACGGTTGTCGAAATGTTCAATACTTTGAACAATACTTTTGCTTTTTTCTTTCATTCAGTCAGCGTTATTTTCACATTAGATGGTATCACAAAGTACTGAACCTCCATGAAAAGGACAGATCCATAGCTACATGTTCAACCCAAAACTAGGGCAAGCAAAAGAGAGAGAGCAGCAGTGGACGAGTTACATAGAGAGACAGTAAAGTGAGTGAGTCCTGCTAATGAAAACAAAGCAGTGAAAAAGAAAATTAGACATTACTCATCAGTATGTTAATTGCTAGAATCTGTCAATGACATTTTCTGAACTTGCACTGTTTGCAATGTAGTAATAACATAATTACTACGGGTGCCCAGGAGATCATTTTTATTGCCTTTGAATAGAAACACTGTTTAATATTGTTCGATCTTTACAAGGACTGTTAGCATCAAATTGCTTTAATTGCGAGTGGGTTTAGGTCCACAACAAGTGCCTCATTTTTTAAAAGCACTTATTTTTTCCCTTTTGGCAAATCATAGTTAAGTTGTCGCAGTCTCTTCCTGTTTCTGCCGTGATGTAAAATAACACAGATTAACCACTAAATTCAGCGATCAATCGTGATTTACCAGGGAAGTCAGCAATTATTCGCAATAACAACGAAATTCAGCAATTGATTGTTATTAACTACGAAAGTCAGCAATTCATTGTGATCAACAATGGAATTCCGTGATTAATCGTGATTAACAAAATTCAGCAATCAATCGTGATTTACTACGGAAGTTCGTGATTATTGGGGTAACAATGGAATTCAGCAATTCAATTTTATTAACTACAAAAGTCACCAATTAATTGGGAATAACAAAATTCCGTAATTAATCGGGATTAACAATGAAAGTCAATGATTAATTTTAATTAACAATGGAACTCTGTGATTAATCGGGATTAACACAAAACCCTGTGATTAATCGTGATTAACAACAAAAGTCAGTGATTAATCGTGATTAACAATGGAACTCTGATTAGTCGTGATTAAGAACGAAACCCTGTGATTAATCATATTTAACTACGAAAGTCAGCGATTAATCGAGATTAAAGGTCAGTGATTAATCAAGATTAACAATGGAATTCTGATTAATCAGGATTAACAACCAAACCCTGTGATTAATTGGGATTAATAACGAAACCCTGTGATTAATCGTGATTAACAACAAAAGTCAGTGATTAATCGTGATTAACAATGGAACTCTGATTAGTCGTGATTAAGAACGAAACCCTGTGGTTAATTGGGATTAATAACGAAACCCTGTGGTTAATTGGGATTAACAACGAAACCCTGTGGTTAATTGGGATTAACAACGAAACCCTGTGGTTAATTGGGATTAACAACGAAACCCTGTGATTAATCGTAATTAACTACGAAAGTCAGTGATTAATCAAGATTAAAAGTCAGTGATTAATCAAGATTAACAATGGAATTCTGATTAATCGTGATTAACTACGAAAGTCAGTGATTAATCAGGATTAACAACCAAACCCTGTGATTAATCGGGATTAATAACGAAACCCTGTGATTAATCGGGATTAATAACGAAACCCTGTGATTAATCGTGATTAATAACGAAACCCTGTGATTAATTGGGATTAATAACGAAACCCTGTGATTAATCGGGATTAACAACAAAACCCTGTGATTAATTGGGATTAATAACGAAACCCTGTGATTAATCGGGATAAATAACGAAACCCTGTGATTAATTGGGATTAATAACGAAACCCTGTGATTAATCGTGATTAACTACGAAAGTCAGCGATTAATCGAGATTAAAAGTCAGTGATTAATCAAGATGAACAATGGAATTCTGATTAATCATGATTAACTACGAAAGTCAGTGATTAATCAGGATTAACAACGAAACCCTGTGATTAATCGGGATTAATAACGAAAGTCAGCGATTAATCGAGATAAAAAAATCATAATCTGACAGCACTTATTTTTATGAGTGTTGTATCAAAACACTAACACAGACACACACACACACACACTCTCTCTCTCTCTCTCTCTCTCTCTCTCTCTCTCACAACTACACTAATTGTGCTCACATTGTTAGATATTTGGACCATTGGTATCGTTGCATCAAAACATAGCACACATATTTCCTCTCTTTCTGCTTCCTCTCCTCCCCGGTGTGTTACTACTGTTGCGCATCTTCAGATGTGAGTTATTTTGGGCATGGGAGTTGGAGTCAGCTTTTCTCTACTCCCTCTTTTCCTTTTTTTTTTTTCTCCCTTCCTTCCTTCTTCCCTCGCTCTCTTCTTCGTTTTCTCTCGTGTGCGGCAGGACAAGCCCAGCGTAAACACGAGTGCAGAGAGATGTCTATGCTACTCAGTGACTCACTCCTACACCCACACACACACACTCACTCTCTCTGCTCGCTTGCTCGCGTTGTGTTGGTTGTTTTGTGTTGTGCATGCGCTGAGTCTCGAGTGTTTGTGTGTGTTTGTGTGTGTGTGTGTTTGTCCCCATGCATTGTAACGTATCTGTGTGCTTATGTGGTTTAAGTAGGGTTAAGGACACTGCTGATGGAGCACATAGAGAGGTCAACTCACTGTCCTTTATATAAGACAGCACAATGACTGTGGCTCATCCCCGCACTGCTCCATGCAGCCCTGCCTACTCGTCTAAACTCTCAAAGGTCCACCCCTGTGTGTGAGTGTGTGTGCGTGTGTTGACTTTTGTTTATTTATTTTTATCTAACTCCCATCTCTCCCCCTCTTTTCCTTTTTCTTCTGGCTCCTTCCTGTTTTTCTTTAAATTTCAAAGGTTTATTTTTGCACCATAACACTGCATATTGATAAGCATCCCTGTAAATACAGCAGCTTTAACTCAGGTCTTAAGTCAAGCTCAGTGCGTGGGCAGAATTGAAAAAATTCCACATCTGAATTATATATAAAAAATAATAATAATAAAAAAAAGGAGATACATCTCAAAAGCAGCAAAACAAACCAAATCTATTCTTATTGTTGCACAGCTTCCATTGATTCACATATTGTTCTCTCCAACAATAGCTATACAGTAGCAGGCTCCGTCGCTAGTGTTCTGCACGCGATAATGAATTCAATTTCACATCTACGACTGCAGTCAAGACACATCAAGGTCCTGGGAAAGGTGGTAAATATGGAAATGTGTTGTGTTGCTGTTGCTGCTCGTAAGCTAATTATCAACCTAAGTGCAAGATGCTCTACACCAAAAACACAATGGGCAAAAAAAAAAAAGATGATCATTCAAATGCTGTCAAACAAAAAACTGACACCATACTGAGCAAAGAGAAAAAACAAGAAGAGAAAACAAGTTGAAGAAAAATGACAGACGGATGGGTAAAAAGATGACAGCTAACAAATGAGTGACAAAACCGCAAAGAGAGACTTCATTGAAGAGGATTTGTTCTTTGTTTTCATGGAATTATTCTCAGTGTTGTGTTGTGATAACATTCACCTTGAGTTTGACTTTCCACTTAAGATTCTTAAATTTAACACTCCTTGTTTATTCCTCCTCAAAATGTAACCTCTCTTAACACAGGCCAGTCCATCTGCTCCACGCTTTCTAGTCGCAACTGTGTCTTTCTTCCCACTTTGTCCCCTCCTCCCCCTCTCTTCCTCACTTCCTCCAAATCTTCTGTCCATCCATGTGTGCGCCCTCAGCATGCCCCCAGCCTGCCATGACACGCTCCGACCCCACATTTTTTGGGGAGGAGGGTCGCCCACCTCGTGATTCACTCGTGCACTTTTGGCCTGGTGAGGCAGATTGGAAGCCAGTATGTGTCCTCACTACTGGGAGGATATTCTTGGCCTTGCTGCACTGTTAAAAAAAACACACAACACAAGGACTTGGCTTTCTTGTGTTTAGAGGAGAGAGAGAGGAAGTTATACAAGACAAGATAATGCGACTGTACTCTTTTTGCAGAAAGCGTCACCTCCCGAAAAGCAACAAAACACACTGCCCGAAAAGATGTCTAAACACAAATTGTTATCAAATACGCCATTTGTATAAAAGGGAGTGTGTTTGGAGGGGTGTTCAATATTATCCAGTGTAAGCTTCGCAAATTTGCTCGATGCTTTCAATAGCTGAATGCATGAATACAAATAAATGTCAGCAATATTGAAGCTTTCCTTGCAGGAAGACTCCCAACGCTGCATCAATGTGCCTGTCTGCAGGGCCGCAAAAAAATTAAAAACAACCCACGTGCTTTGACTCACCCCCCTCCTCCCCCACTCCCCTCCCTCTTTTGACATCTTATTAATGAGTTCACAATGAGAGCTCGACTTGCAACCTGTCACAGCTGTCCCGGTAAATTTACCTGCACCTGTCTGCGAGCAGCTAATCATGAATCGAGTGGCTGTTTTGTTGTTGTGGTGCTACAGGTAATTTCATTCTGAAATCCAGGTCGTCTCTGGAGTCTATCAGTTCAAGTCAGATTAGTAATGACTGATTTGTATTCTCAGCAATAATGCTGCGAGTTTAATATTAGATTAGATAAATTAGATTTCGTATTGTAGCACCATAACAAGTGGTGTCCTTCTTGCTCCGGCTTCAGGAGGTGCATTCATTCCTTCTTTCCCTCTCTCTCTACTTCATTGTCTTGCAACCTTCTGCAGCCATAACTGTCCAATGCATGCATTATTTAGCAATGTACTTAAGCATGAAATAGTAAATGTTGCTCTGTCAAAGGCTACAAGTTCACAGCTTAATCAAAAAATAATGTCCACTTCACAAACGGCAGTGTGAGATCCACATTAAAAAAAACCACTCGTCTCAACCTTCTGATTGTGAAACCAATACAGTACACTCTCCCACAACGCCGCAGCCAAACATCACAGAGCATGACGCGCTCCTGAGTCATAATTTTACCCTTGAAGTTCCAGAAAGCTTCGAATGCTTCCAGCTCCAGCATGCCCACATTTGCACAGCCCCAGCCCCCCCAGCCCCACGACACTGTACCATCCAGCCAGCGTCATGCCCCTGCAATAGTCAGAGACGATTCCCGAGCTTTAGCCGGTAATTTGGTACGAAGGGGAATTTACCCCAAATAGCACAGAACTCCCCCCCGAGCAGAGTGTAGAGCAAGCTGTTGTTATTGGGTCATGGATGAGACATAACAGTGACTCTCTCTCCTCCTTCTGTAACCTTCCTTGCGACTGCATTATCGCCGTTTTTAGAATGGTGTACATGGAGTTTGACTTGTCGGAGGGTTTTAATGATGCTTACGTCGCAAGTGTCTGGGGAGTGAAGTTTAAATCTGCTCTGAAGTCCAATAATGAGGCTTGTCACGGCCCATTTTTTAAATTTTTATTAACTGTCACAGCATGACTAATGTCTCTTTGAATAGCAGAGACATGGCCCCATTTGTAGTATCAATACCAAACAGACCAAGTAGTTGTTGCAATGACTTGACAACATTGAATTCTATGGCTGCATATGTATTTGGACGTAACATCTCCTCACTCTCGTTTCCTCGACTCGTTCACCTTGCTCCGTTCCCAGCAGACCCTCTAAAAGATGGAGGAGTAGTACCTTTTTGTCCTCCTGGTCTTCTCCTCCACTTCTTGTGCCTAATTGGCATAGAGTGCTGACATTTACACTCTTGGCCCTCAGTGACATGGCTCCCTTTCCGGCTGTGAATCAGCTTATTAGTAAGAGATAATTTTTCTTTTCTCTTTCCCCTCTGCTTCTCTTGGGTTCATTCTTTACTTTTTCTGTTAAAAATGAACCTTTTGTCCAGAATCCTTGTTGGCCGCTAGAATGAAGAAGTACCATTGATAGACTGAATGTAAACCTGGACTGTCCAGATAGCTGCATTAATGCACTATTAAAGGAATAGTTCAGATTCTTTGAAGTGGGGTTGTCTGAGGCACTTGTAAATAATGTAAGTGTATAACCAGCACAGGATCCCGTTCAGTTTGGCCCCCTTTATTGAAACACCACACTTACCCCTTTTTGACCGATGGGAACCTGGTTCTAGTTCAGGGCTGGTGCTCCCGCTGGTTCAGAGCTGGTTCAGAGCTGGTTCAGAGCTGGTTCAGAGCTGGTTCAGAGCTGGTTCAGAGCTGGTTCAACACGCGAACCAACTCGGCACCAGTTTGTTTTTGATTCCTAGATTCAACGCTCCTTGTTTATTTCCCCTCAAAATGTAACTTGATGGACCCTTCCTGACACAGGCCAGTCCATCTGCTCCACGCTCTCTAGTCGCAACTGTGCCTTTCTTCCCACTTTCCTTGCTCGAGCCCGTGGAAGGGCCACATCATTACATCACTTTTACGTGACCGCATTTCCCAGCAGCGCTACCTTGAACTTTCCCTCACAATAACAATGATGACGCTCCAGCTTGTTTTGGGTCTCCTGCTAGGACCTAACAGCAAGGAGGTAGGGTGTTTCCTCGACCTTGGAATCTATTAGCTCCATCTTTGTTATTTCTTCGCTGCAGGAAAATTGCGGAAACCTGTTTGGTTTGTCTTTTTGGTCACGGCAACCCCTCACCCCTGACTTAAGCAGTTCGCGGTTCTAATAATAATAATACATTTTATTTAGAGCGCACTTTTTATTTCAAGAAATCTCAAAGTGCTACAGGCACACAGTAAAAAGGAGGGAACAAACTTTAACATTTCTTAAAAGGAGTACTTAAAATAAGTTAAAAGCATCTTTAAAGAGGAAGGTCTTTTAAATGTTAGACGAAGATCTTTAAATGTTAAAATGTTCTAGACCATCAAAGAGTCGGTGCTGCTCTGGAACCTGTTTTCCTGGGTGGAAGTCCGTTCTCTCTCAGTCAAAACTCAAAAAAATGGCTCTCACTTGAGCACCGGCTCCGAGCAGGCCCTCAAACTGCCAAGGTGGAAAAGGGTTAAGAGAGTACTGGCACAAAGTCTACCATCTCTCAATCAGTGGATTGGGGATTCAGTGCCTGCTTCGAGGACAAGCCTCTGTATATGTGGCACAAGACCCCAACCTTGTCCATTCGGCGCCCACTGGGCAAGACACTTAACCCCAAAACTGCCCCTTGGTGGCCATGCCAGCTGTGGGTGAATGAGATTGGTTAATACTGGTGGGCGCTTTACATAGCTGCCTCTGCCAACAGTGTTTGAATGGGTGAATGCAAATTGTACATGTAAAATGCTTTTAGTAGTCCATTAACCATTTAACATTTAGAAGCTATGCTATCAACTGCTGCAGACAGAGTGTTGTGCCATTTTTGGGCTGTTTGTTGTCAAGTAAAGCTTTGATAAAAGTCCAAATAACACGCACACTTACACCAACGTTAATGTTGAAATGAGCTGAGTAACTAGGTGAAATGGACCCTGTCATGGGCACATGTATGGCTCAAGGTAAATGATGTGCTCCATGTACAGAGGCTGTAGTAAAGCTGGTAGAACCTGACCTCTGGCCCTTTGCTGTTTGCCATTACCCACACTCTCTTCCCAGTTTCCTAACATGTCCTCTGTCCTATCCTCTAAATAAAAACATCATAAGCCCCACCTCAAAATACAAGTTCCATGCTGGTCTTTAGCCTGGCCTATTAACAAATCTGTTGGTAAAATACTTACCATTGATAGGTACCTCAAAAATCCCACATACACAAAAAAAGAACTGTCCCTCTAAGCGACCAGAGACATTTCAACTGCTACAACTGCCATGTTTCCGTTTTCCTTTTTATAATGGCCATGCCCCTCATGTGTCAGACCTTGGTTTGTAGAAATTGAGTGATGTGTATTAAAAGCAAAAGTCAAGCGCCTACTATGTTCCGTCAACTTTTGATTCTGTTCTGAGTTTCTGCTTTGGTTGTGGAACCAGATACACCTTCATCAGTTTTGGAACGTTTTGACTTTCTTTCTTTCACAATCATTGTTATTGATTCTGTAATACAACACAATACAACAATTTTACTGGCCTTTTCATGACCATGACCCCAAGCCCCTCCCACCCAAACCTCACATTACTTACATAAGAAAAACAACAACAACAATGATACTTAACTAAATAATACAAAAGAAACCAAATTAGGTAACCTTTTGACTTTCATCCATTATCTACACCGAACCCGACAGCTAATGGCACACTGATCAAAGATATTGGTTTGATCTGGCCCTCCTAGAACAAGTGAACCTCCTCTTGTTTGCAAAAGCCTAAACTCTGCATGGAGATGGTGGTGAGGGTCTTCAAGGATGGCCTTTGCCTTCTGAATGCTCTGGCTTAGATCAACGCCAACAATATTTTGGCAGACTTTGACAATATATATATTTTTTAAATTTATGTTTTTGGGCTTTTTGCCTTTATTTTACAGGACAGCTAAAGAGAGACAGGAAATGTGGGGAGTAGAGAGCGGGGGAAGACATGCAGGAAATGGTCGCGGCTGGGAATCGAACCGGCGACCCCTGCGATGAGGACTGCAGCCTCTGTATGTTGGGCGCTGAGACCGCTAGGCCACCAGTGTGCGACTTTGACAATATTGTGCGACAGGTGGGATAAACCTGGAAGACTTGCAGGCTAACATACAATATATAATCAAACAGTCACACTTAAACCTATGGGGAATTGGGGGTCACCAATTAGCTTAAAGAATTTGGAGTACCAGGATGGAACCCACACTTGCACACAAATTCCACAAAGTCCTGCCTGCGGTTTGAAAGCTATGAGGTGACAGCACACCGCTGTGTCACCATGCAGGACACATTTTGGCTTTCAACTAAATGGAGTGGAAGATCCAACCAATTTAGACCCAGAAATGAGCAAATATGCAGCACAAGGGTCTCTGTGAAGAGCAGAAACAACACATTTTGGGGCTCTTCTAGCTTTTTTATTATTCTGCATTCTCATTAGGGACAACTCTGTTTGGTCCAGCTAATGGTAGAGAGTGGTGAAGCTGCCAAACACAGCCATGAAAGTAAGAATAAAATGCAGTATTTGGTTGTTTTTCATACCGTATACCAAACTTTTTCACCAAGCTAGAAAAGTGCAGTGTATTCCTTCACGTGACCGCCCAATCGGGATTGGAGTACGTTGGAATCATCGCAAATGTATGACAACGAGAGAAATATGCTCAGAAGAAAGATGTCATTTAAACAATGTGAGCCTCGTTCCCGGTGGTGGACGGCTCCAGTCTTAAGCTCAGGTCCAAAATAGAGGATCCTTGTCTGGCAGCGCTCCTAAAAGGCCCCCATCATCCCTCCCAAAACGGGCTTGGTAGGGGATGAGAGACCCCGACAATAAGCCCCGTCTGACACAAAATGGAGGACATCGGCTCTCGGCTGAGCGGCGGGGGGATTTCCACTGGCCATGTGTGAGATTAACTCACCTCCGAGGTTCCATGCTGTGCTGACTCTGCTGGCAGGAGTGGACAGAGAGGGAGAGAGAGAGAGAGATGGAAGCGAGGGAGTAAGAAAGGAAAAGATGGAAAGCTATTAAAATCAAAGGTTATTACATTGCTGCCAAGGTTAAAGGAGCTCGGTTGGCTGGTAGATTTGGCAGCTTTGACTAAGCTTGAAATCCAGAAAGCCTTCTGTGCGGTCATGTTGAGACTGAAATATTAGCAGCACTTCAGCAGGAGAAGTTGTTGTTGCTTTGAGTGGGACTTCTTCTCTTTCACACCAGTCGGAAAACTTGTTCCCGGCGACCCTTAATGGACTCACGAGCACGAAATCGGAACAGAAACAAATGCCGATTTCCTCCCCGTGTGTTCTCTTCTTGACATCCATCCGCCCAGCTGTGTGCCACACCTGGCAGCTCCCAACAACGGGGAAGGCGCATTAAAAATGAATGAAAACCATTGAAGAGAAGCGGAAATGAGGAATTAATCCAACCCTGTGTGTGTTCATTTTTGAAGAGTGTAACTTCCATTTGTGTGACAGATAATGACGGCGCTCATGGAGGAGCGGGGAACGGGTAGGGGTGGCGCGCATACAGGAATTGTCATTCATAGCCCTATAGCGCCTGTCGTTTATTTCCCCACTGCGTCATTGTCATTTGCCGTATTATTTTTTCTTCACGCCGCCCTTACAAAACAGCACCTGTCACTATGCGGGTGCGTGCGTTTTTTTTTGCGTGTGTGTGTTTGTCTTCTCACACGGGGAGCAACACAAAACCTCAGCCTTCTTTTTGAAAATGCAAATAGCTTCTATTTGTGGCTCGCTCCTGTCAGAGAGTGGGTGAGCGTATTGAAAGAAGTTTTGTGTGTGTGTGTGTGTGTGTGTGTGTGTGTGTGCGTGTGTGAGCTCGCCTTTGTGCATCTGCTTAACACTTAGTGTCTTTGCCTTGGCTGTTTGTATCCGTGTCCTTGGCAACTGTGTACTTTGATTTTTTTCTCTCTTTTTGGTGCAGTGTGTCAATTTTGACAGCAAAAGAGATGTTTGTGTTTATTTGAGGAAGTTGTGTGTGTGTAGGTGTGTGTGTGTAAAATGCTGCTGTTCAAACTTAAATATCTCACAGCGAGTTCCGACTCCTGATCCCCTTCGTCGCAGGAGTGAGGCAGAGGGGAGAGGGGAACAAACAGGCTGACTGTGTTTGGATCTATTTAATGTGTTTACTTCGGTGTGTGTGTGTGTATATGTGTGTGTGTGCACATGTTTCTTAGTGGTCTGTATCTGCAGCAGATGACTAAATCTACACAACTTTCAAAGTGCAATGTGAATAACTTTCTCCCTCCTTGTCTCTTTCCCTTCCCTCCTCTTCATGACCTCTCTGTCTCTGCTCAGGAGAAGAACAAGGACAAAGACAAACGTTTCCGTCCGCTGTACGACATCCCCTACATGTTTGAGGCCCGGGAGTTCCTGAGGAAGAAGCTCATCGGCAAAAAAGTAAGAGTTGATTAAGTGAAAAACCAAATTCCCCCCACACAAACATAAAAAGCACATCAAGAAAAAATGAAAGCGACTGTTTGGATGTAGTCGAAACTTAGGAATTGTGTGCTTGAACTCGCATCTGGACATTGGTGTTCCAATTTTGTTTAGAGAAGTTCTAAGGTTTTTTGATGGGACATACAGTGACACTCACTCTCTTTCCAAGGTTGTTTTTCATTGATAATCAACAGAGAGAAAATCTAAACTGCAAAGGGGGACTGTTATTCTACCCTCGCTCTGAACAAGACTTCTCCAATCAGTCATAAAACAAACCACACACTCAAACCAACAACCTCAAGTGTTCACAGAAGGCACTAGGATACTAAAACAACAAGAGCAGTTCTTTATAATAAGTTAAAAAGTTAGCATTGTGCAGGGGTGTGATTGGTCTGAATCGTCCGACCTAAAGAGGTGACCTATGAACCAGCTTGTTACCACCCTTTATATATATGTATATACAGTTGTGCTCATAAGTTTACAGACCCTGGCAGAATTTGAATTTTTGGCCATTTTTCAGATAATATGAATGATGAGAGGAAAACTTTTTTTCAGTCATGTTTAGTGGTTTGGTGAAGCCATGTATTATCAAACAACTGTGTTAACTCTTTTTATATCATAATGACAACAGAAATTACCAAAGAAATCATTAATTCTGTCAGAGTATGTAAATAACTTTTAGCTATTTTAACCCAGTGTGTTCAAACTGCTATGCAAACTAGCTTCAACTGAACTGAGCATGTGCAGAGTGAATCAGGTGATTCTTAACTTGTTCCTGATTTGGAGTGCAAGCGTTACAACTGACCCGTGTTACAACTGTCCAAGGTCTCCCTACTAATAGTTGGCATAATCATTTCTTTCAGTGTTTTAGTTTTCGGTTTTCGGCCTCGGTTTCCTCATTTTCGGTTTTCGGTTTCGGCCAAGAATTTTCATTTCGGTGCATCCCTAGTAAAGACACATGACGTGAATTCACCTTCATTCGCTTATTAATTCATGCTGCAATAGCCAATCAGCTTGCAGATCCTCTGGTGACATGAGGTAACCTACAGACCGGCGGAGGCCGAATTGATTATATTTCTGTGCGTCTTCCTCAAACTCTGTGACACTACCTTCTTTTTATTGGAAGAGGAATAAGAAGGAGCTCACTTGGAGGAAAGTGAGTGAGGAGGTCTATCTTGTTTGATGACAACAGACAGTAGTGGCGTTTGAAGGGAACCCCTCTTCCCTTCCGAAGATGTGTGTCTTGGGCACTCGCGTACACGCAATTCTTTTTATTTATTTTGTATTTAATTTTTATTGTGCCATAGAACATTTACATTACAATTACACAATATTCAAGACATAAGTACATAACAAGCTTACGACATTCTTCAGAGCTCTTTGAATACAAACTTATATCTACATTTTAGCCTCTATGGCCTCATTTTCTCTGCGTACACGCAATCGTGACGCAAAAATTGAGCGAGTTACTTGTGCAAAATTTAGCAAGTAAACACAAACATTTTGGCATTTAATGCAAACTAAGCGACATTAGTGTTTATATAAAGGCTGTTAATGCACCTTTGATATAGCATTAGCCACCTGCTAACTGCACAGCTGATAGCATTGTGCTAATTTAGTAAGATCTGGTTTCATAAGCGCTATATCGCCTTAGGTCTGTGTTACAAAGGCTGTAACCAGCTTTGATTTCACCAAGGTTTAAACACAGTAGATTGATTGAATCCTTGTTTGAACATTTCGGCTGTATGATTGTTCAGTCAGGTCGTTTTAGTTCGGAGGGATCAGCTGGATCTCTTCCTCGCTCTCTCACTCACTTCTCTCTATCTCACTTTCCTCCCAACACTACCCCTGAGTTGCTATGGCTACAGAACACACCGTGTCAATCACTGAAACTTTCCTGTGTTCCCCCCTCGGGTATCAAGATGAAGATTCTATCAAAGCAATGACACGCCTGATGGTGGCAATAAGGAATCAGATAAAGAAGTTTTTTTTGGGGGGGTGAGGTAATTCTCCATCCTAACAGAATAAAGTAAGTCAAGAAAAAGTAAATCAATTAAACATCCCCTCCAACGAGGGATTCCCTGATCAGCTAATACGTTCGAACACCCTCCCCCATCAGTAACCCCGACACATGTCTCTGAAGCTGAGAGCTTGGTATCTATCTCCCTCTCTCTTGGTTTGAATACCAAGTACTCCTGCTGGATGCCCAGAGGCTTGGTATTGGTCGGGGCGCACCCTTTAAACAAGCAGTGTTGATCCCCCCCCTCTCCCCTCTACCTCCTCCTCTTGTGTCTATTGATCCACCAGGTCTGCGCACCTTAGGGGCTGCTATGATTCACACACACCTGACCCGGCAGAGCCCAGCGAGACACGAATCACTACTTGAGCATCTTTTCTGTGTTAAATTTGGAAAGGACGCTTAAATGACCTACATCGGATGAGGTGTTGAAAATAGTACAACTTTTAAATGTCAGCACCAACAAGAAAAGAATCTTAAAAGTGGCTAACTTTACTTTGAATGTCGTATTGTAGTCCTGCAGTCTCTCATCAGTATCAGTATGATCAATGCGGTTATTGTTGTAATGTTGCCCCCTCCAATGGCGAAGAGACAGGAGGCAGCTGTTGCTCAAAGGCAGGCCCAGGGCTATTGTCCACTGCCTGAGTTGATGATGGTTTATGTATTTCCAAATAGCTAACTCTTAGCTCTCGTCAGACACTGAGGACACACATTACAATGTGAGGCACGCTGGAAGAGATTTGAATCTCTTTGTTTGTGTTACAATCTTCATGAAACTGCTCTGAAAGGGCAGATTGATGGAAAACTCAGGCAAAAATAGAGAATTATGCACAATCATGTTAGCACAGAAACTTCCTGAGTCAGAGGTTATCTCATGAATCCCATGCCGGCTTTTTAAATATCAGATTTCGCAGCTTAGACCTTCAAAAAAAAAAAATTCTATTATGAATGTTTTTTGTTTTTTTTTCCGTTTTAAATCCCAGCTTGTGTTTCTGCTGGGCTGAATGTACCAAACAAATGTGCAAGTTTCAGAGGTCCAAACCACAGCGGCAAAACAATAGATGGTATAAACACTCCCATCTAACACTCTCATAAGTCTACAAAGTAAAAAAAAAAAACAAACAAGAAAAAAAAAAAAAAAAAAAGCTTTTTGCTGTACAGCCTGATAAACAAAAAACACGCACCCACTCAAAGCCAAAAAGCCAAGAGAGTTCCTTTTGGCATTCAGCGCAGGAGTGAGATTCATCTCCCTGTCCCAGCCTCTTATCACTGCCATTTTAACCATCCTCATTAATGTTCTTTTAATGACGGAAAACACAGCCAAGAGCTGGCTTTTGACGAGTGAAGCGAGAATAATGATTCGGCTGTTTATTTGTGGTGTTTGTGTTTGGGGGATAATGACTCTGTGTTTGTGTGTGTGTGTGTGTGTGTGTGTGTGTGTGTGTGTGAGTGTGAGTGTGTGATGGGAACAGGGCGACTATAGCCTCATCAAGGTGCAAAAATACAGCGCATTATTCCATTAGCGTGAGGATGAAATGTGGAGCAGAAGGCCTCATATCAAAGCGTTTAATGACAGTAAAGTAGCACTGTGGGATTGCAAGGGAGTATCAACATACAGGGATGTCAGTGTGGTATGTGTTGCTGCATGTAGCAGAGGTCATAATGAACATGGGTTCTGGCAGTAAGAGTCAGATGCTGTGTTCTCATTATAGACTAGTGGTGCAACGGATCATCGTTGATCCGTGATCCGTTCGGATGCCTCTCCACGGTTCGGCACGGACGTAGTCTGCGGATCGGTTGATGAAAAAAGTTGGGCGTGTTCACGTGATGACTGCATGTTCAATCCACTCTGGCTCGTCAAGTGCAGCGGTAGTCGTGGTAAGTGAAGGAGCAGAGGAACTTGAAAACCCTCCTGCATCTTGTAAGTCACATGTATGGGAGCATTTTGGGTTTCCCTGTGAAATACAGTGAATGCTGAATGTGCTTGAGCCACGTTATGAAACTCCGTTGCGCACCCACTAGACCAGAGGCCGTCAATACGCGGCCCGCGGACC
The DNA here is from genome assembly GCF_009762535.1 of Notolabrus celidotus. Taxonomy (NCBI): domain Eukaryota; kingdom Metazoa; phylum Chordata; class Actinopteri; order Labriformes; family Labridae; genus Notolabrus; species Notolabrus celidotus. Next base: position 14,043,443 of record NC_048292.1, read on the forward strand.
GCATCCGGCCGTCTATTTGTGGTCCCCGAACTGTTATTCCTTCACTCTGTGTTTTGGTCGGGTCACCGCGTGTTTACTGGGACTTGTCTCCATGTCAACGATATGCAGACAGGCTGTTACTGGGTCACTTAGAGTCCCCTGCTGCGAGTATAATTTTTAACTTTCACTTTCGTTTATGGAGCAGTTCACATATTGGCACTCTGCCAGCTGTAGGACCCTAGAATCAAACGTGTGTTCCAAGTTTGCAGCTCAAAGAAAAGTGGACGGTGAAAATCAGCGATTGAAAGAAGAATAGAGTGAAATTTTAGAAGTTCCTCTGCTCCTTCACTTGCCATGCCATGAAATGCAGTGAATGAGGCAGGACGGCCCACAGATAGGGTGCTTTGCACATGCAGTACATTTTGAGTTGAATGTTGTTTTAATTTAATGGGCAAAAGTTTACAAAATAAATGGAGGGACAAAGTTATATTTGTCTTGTCTTCTTTTTTTTTTTGCTTTTTTTTTTTGCTAATAAAAGTTCACTCCCATACAGTGTGTGTGTGTGTGTGTGACAAACTAGCTACTGTACGCAAGCCGTTTTTTGAACCAGGCTGTAAACATGTTTATTAATGCTGCAATGATCGTCTTTTTTTAATTGGTGTGTATGTGGTTTCTGGTGTTTCTGCAGCCAGCCTCAAGCAGATTCTCTATGAACTCCAGTTTATAACACTTCCCCATGGGCTTCATCGCTTGAGACCGGAGGTTGCCGCTTGGTTCTCATGCACAAGGATAAAAAAGAGGGAGTGATAATCGTGTAATAACATGGTTCAATTCTGTGACCTGCAACATGCAACTGCAAGCTCCAGTTTCTCTCGTCAGAATGTCCTCACAATATTCAAACAGACGGGGGTTTCAAAACTCACCCTTCAAAGCAAATGATTGATCACCAGTGAGGATTGAAAGTATACATGATTTCACATGTGTCAAATAGAATGACAGTTCTGGGGATGACTCAAGTATGCCTGTTTTCCCACGAATGTATCAATGCTGCTGTTTACAGTCTGCATTGAGATGCATCAAGCATGATCCAATCACTGAGGGGCAGCTTTAAATGATGTGTCAAGAATTCTATTCATGCATATGCATCATGTATGGATGCAAAGTGAACTTGCACCACATAGTCAGGGTTGAAATATGTGGAAAAACAAATACGTAGGAATGCACAGTATTTAGTTTTTTGAGCCGATACTGGTTAACAATAATAACCTGCTTCTGATGGCCAAGACCAAGAAGACTGTTACCAATATTTTTGTTATAGTTTGTTCACACTCAGTGAGCTCTACTGAACAAATCTAACTAAAATCAACTTATTGGTGCCCGTGCTAGCTGCGGCTGCTGCTACTTTGTATTTCTTCAATATATATTAATTGTGATGATGCATGAATCAGCACAGAGCAGATCAGGCCGGAGAGGAAGTCAGGCCCCAAACAACGTTAGAACTTCTGCTAGATTTTCAGAATAAAACCTTGTTGTCGCCAGATCGCACTTCACTAAACTACAACAAGGCAGAGCCAGGCCTGGAGTCAACAGGTTAGAGGTTTTCGGAGTCCAATAAAGACAAAATGGATGAAGAGAGCCTCATCATTGGGACGGGAGAGCTGTTGATCAGTAATTAGCGTGCAGAATCCTTGGTCTTGTGACTCCAGTTGTTCGGCAGCCCTGGAGATGAACCAGACGTGGATCTGGTGGAATTCCAGAGGTTGCCTCTTTGATGCACTTTTACCCCTTTTCGACCGAGGCAGTTTCAGGGCCGGATCTGGTGCTCAATTGCGAACCGTTTTTTCGGGTTTTGACTGTGAGTGAACCAGATCCCGGCCGGGAAAAACCGTTCCAGAGCAGCTCCAACTCTTTGCTGGTCTAGATCAGCGAACTGCTTACGTCAGGCCGAGGAGCGGGGGGCGGAGTTGCTGTGATCAAAAACACAAACCAAACGTGTTTCCGCCATTATCCTGGAGCGAAAAAGTAAAGGAGACTAATGGATTCCAAGGCAAAGCAGTGGTCCGCCATCGTTGTTGTTGTGAGGGAAAGTTTGCACTAGCGCTGGTGAGAAAAGCGGTCACGTAAATCTGACGTCATGTTGGCCTCTTCCACAGGCTCGAGTGGGCGGACAAACAAACAGTTGCCATGCTGGTCCGCAAGTTCATCCAGCTGCGAACCAGCGTGAGCACCAGCGTGAGCACCAGCTTGGAAATACAACCTGGTTCACGTTGGTTGAAAAGAGATATTTGGGAGTGAGCTATTGCCGCTCAAACTCTTGAAAGAGTTAACGCTGCATCTGAAATTCAAGAAGCTTTTGCATGGCCACTCAGGACACAAACAAACACGTATGTTGCTTGTTAGCCCGTTTTGTGCTACGGAAGAAACATGGTGGTGCAAGATGGCAGCCTACATGGCCTATGTAGATATAAAAGGCTCATTCCAACCTACAAAAAAAGCTCTTATTAAAGCTAATTCAACATGCTAATGAATATTATAGTCCTTTTCTACCAGAGCTGCTTTGCTATAGGCTGCTAATTGCCACACCCTGCACCTTTTAAACTTCCCTTTTACTTCCACAAGTCCTACATAGGAAGGTTTAGATGTATGTGTAACTCTGTATATATTCCATATTTCATCCCTTTACTCCTCCACATTGGATTAGTATTGAAGTTTTGTCTCTCAGGTGTGTGCTTCCAGGCGCACAGAAGTGAGTTACATTTAAGTGGAGAGCTCTAACCCATTTGCCAAACAGAGCAGCCTCCTCCTTCCTCCTCAAGTCTGCAAAATCAATAACGGAAGAGCTCAGGAGCGCTGCTTTCCTCCCATCCCTTCATTGTTGCTAAGACACCGGGGCGAAAGCTCTGAATTAAAGCCTCCGTCACCACGTATCTGAATGTCTTTTAAACGATTATGAGCCAGGTTTCTGAAGGTACAAGCATCGGTTGCTTCAGCAGCCTTGGCAACATGAAAGAATTAGTTTGGACGAAATCAAACAGACTCCCGGCGGTTGAGTGTTTATACGTGAGCGCAATACTTAACCTTCATAGTTGTAATGTTAATCCGTGCCACCTTGGCCTACTTGAGCTGTCAAGTCGGATGCAGGTAGGTGCACAGGCGTACAGATGCATGTTGCACTCCCAACAAGGCGAGGAGTTTAGTCGACCCACTTACTGTCATCCTGTCTCCGAACACTAAGCTCTACAGAGACAGATTTGGAGCAGTAAGCATTAGGAGAAGACTCTAAGACCACCGCTTTCCCTGCTATTCTGCTCAGGAGAGATGCACTTTTATCTTTTCGCTCTCCTCCCTCTGACACAAACAGAAACAAAGATTTTACCCTCACAGTTGAGGAAGGGAGGGGGGGTAATTCGGCCTGGACCTGGAGGATTTAGAAAGGACCACTCTGCTCTTGAGTCTTCCCCGAATCGAACGTGAGCCACCCACAGAAGAACAACCGCAGATCTGGGGTCACATCAAAGAAAGGCATATCTTTAAATAATCTTGCTCCAACTGGACTCAAGTTAAAGCTAATCATCCCTACAAAGTCACCGTGTCAAGGTTTCACACTGAGCCACAGGTGTTCACCTTCGCAGCATTCCTTTTTTGTAAAGCCAGAAGTCGCCTTGGTGTGCAATACATTACATGAATTGGAAAACAAGCAGATTTTCTCCTGACTAAACCTGCCAGGACGTGACTAAGCATTAACTATGAGTCTCTGCGCACCGAGCAAAAGCTCAAAGCCCTAATGCCCCCGCTCCGCTTTAGGAGTATAAAGCGACATTAAATGCTTTTTTTTTTTCTATTAAACCTCCTATTCCTCATCTCTATAAGGAGAGCAGGGCGCTTTTGATCTTTTATAAAGCATATCTAATATCCATATTCAAAAGACTGCCTTTTTTCCCCTCTTTCTGCTGCCAAGTGGAGTCTATATTTGATAGCTTTCAAAGGCAGAAAGGTGCCATACCTGGTTTGATCTTTGGAGGAGGAATTCGCTTTAACGTGGAGTTAAAAATCAACTTCAACAAGCATAGATTCACAATTTATGTCATGTTGGAATGTGCGTTTCTGAGATATTAAACTTAATGATCACATCAGGTAATCGTCGACATCACCTGTAAGAAGACTCTAAGACCACACTACAGGATAATCGGGCTGATTTTTGTCCCGATCTCCCCCTTACGATCAAAGCCAGCAAAGGCCCGATTGTCTGATGTTTGCAAACATCGGGAGCTGATTTTCCTGTGGTGTGGGGTGTGGTAAGAGTGAGCTTGTCCGGTCGGAGACACTCGGAAGGCCTCAGAAGGAGAGATCATAAATAATGAAAATGTTTTTAATATTTGCGACTAGAAATCCTGTAGTGTGTGGGATGCTCCGAGAGAAGCTGAGCACACACGGCTAGATTGGACTCAAAAAGCTAGATCGGATATCGCTGACAAGGGGCCGATATATAGTGCCGATCCATATGGCAGATCTATTCATCTCAGTTCTATGCTTTTCTGTGTTTACAATATCTATTGGTTATGGAGATTAACTCACTGGACTGCTGGTACACATTTAGAATCTCTTGAATTGATGATACTGTCAGTTTAAAATGTTTACTTTATTTTGGTTTACAAAGTCAGAAAAGCCTGAAGTTGCCAAAACATGATTCTATCCTTACATTAAAGGCCCTGTGAGGAGTTTTGAACTGGCTGAGAAACAGACTGAAAATGATACTGATGCCTATTTATGACCTTCAATAGCAAACAAGTTCATCAGCAGCAACACTGACACCTCCTCTGTTGTAATTTTTAATGCCTGAAACCGCCCTGGGGGGGTAGGTGCCAGACCAGATGATTGACATCTTGCTTCAGAAACAGCCTTTCTTTGACTGTTTACATGGGAAATAATCACATTCCCTGATAATGTTGACTGTTGAACACAACAGGATGAGGCTTTTGTTGAAAACACTACTTTTGCATGTATAGGACAAGAGATAAGAGGTATTACTTTGCCTACAAGAGGGGCGCCAGAATCGATACAAAACAAAAGTTCCTCACAGCAGCTTTAAGGAATAGAGATCGTTAAATCAATACTGGGATCAGATTGGCTAGTATCGGTATTGGCAGATACCAAAGCCCAGGTATCGTTATCGATATCGGGATCTAAAAAGTGGGATCGGTGCATCCCTAGTACTGGAGCAAAAGCCAATCAAGACGCGGGCTGACTGACTGAGGAGGAAGTAAAAACAAACAAACAAAAACATGGCGCCTGTGAAAACGAAAGTCTCTTGGAACTCCGAAATGGAAGACCAACTGGTGGATTTGTGGCAACAGCATGAATTTTTATATAACGTTTGTCCAAAACCTACCACACAGGACATTGTCCTGGAAGTTTTTACCGTTACTTCCCATTACTGGTGAATAATGAAATGGAGACTTCTGCCGGCTGACAAGGTTTTATTCTCTTTGCAAGGAAAAGGTCAGTCATCACCCGAGCGGTTAGAATGAAGAAAGACCCCAAACAAGGGGAAAGCTTAAACATTTATACCTGAGGACCGCCCCCTAAGGTGTGTTTCAAGAAGAGGTTTTGGGGATCTAGACATCACAATTTAAAACACAAAAGGATCTGGTACCTTGGTGAGGGGACAGGAGTTGGGACACCTCAAGCACTGCAGGTAATTGCATCAAGAGAAGTGTTGGACCTTCCTGTTCGTCCGCCATGTTTGTTTACACCGAAGTCACGTTTTACTACGCGAGAATTGGAATATTGAGTGTGAAGAACCTGATACTCTGCTGAAGAATCGGTTAGTGCACACCACACACTATAAGATCAGCAGAGAGAGAGAGATCTTGTGCGATCTGTCTTTTGTTATCATCAAGTGTGCGGTCTCTAAATGTGTGAAGGTATGAAGAATCCTGTAATGTGTGCCAGCCATAAGTAAAAAAAAAAACCTGTCTGAACTCTCCGTTTAAAGTGAGCTGAATGCGCACGCTGGCAATCCCCCCCCCCCCCCCCCTTGTCTCCGTGTTCTCTCTGTCACTCTACATCTGTCTGTCTGTCGTCATGGCTTTCATATATCCCCACCCGCATTGAAATGGCACCGTCTGCATGGTGACATAATCCCAAAAAGCTCGATTTGGCTAACTTTATAAGTAGTGCTTCTTGTGCGCCTGGGTCTCAGCCTCAGCAGAAAAAAAAGTCCAGTGGAAACGCTGAATTAAGCCACTTATCAGGGTTGAGCACATTCGGATAATCCTGCGCGCTCAAAGTGGCTCCTGTTATGCAGCTGCGTGTGTAGTACTGTTAGCGCCAGAACCCCCCCCCCTTCCCCCTTCCTCTTTCTCATTTGCGTGCATGCACTGAGAATGCCATGAGTGTGCAATGTGGTGTTGGATGCGGTGTGTATTTCTCAGAGTGACTTGGACGTGGTTTTTGGGGGGAAATCTGGAGGTGTGTGTTTTTTCAAACAGATGCACAAGCATTCAAACAGAAGCGTCACCAGGTCCCCTGTTTGAAACCTCCAGATGGGGCTCCCTGGTCTTTCTCTTTTGTTTCCTCGAGTTGTGCCTTCCCAGCCTCAGGATATTTTTCTTCCAGCACGGCTCACTTCATTAATTGATAGCCAGCTGCGATTACAACCAGGCTAAAAACACAGCAGCAACGTAGGCAACCCTCTTACACACACTTACACACACTTACACACAATTCATTCTTCATATTTCAATGCTTTTTCTCCCTCTCTCCCTTTTATGCTCATTTTTTCTAACCATCATGCTTCTGTCTTTGTTGCTTTGCCTCTCCAAGGCTTGAAAATAAAGAAGGTCCTCATTTGTTCAGACCTGCTGTGATTGGCTGGTTTCATCTTTGCACCTGTGTGTAGGCCTGTCTGCTTTTTTGTGGCTTCACTAAAGCACACTGTCTCTTCACCGGCTTAACTGTAATCACAGGCTTTTCTTCTAATGAGTTAAAATGCCCCTTTGATTAGAAAAGTATCAGCACTTGTACATTGACGTTTATTTAAAAAAACATGTTTTTGTTGGCCGCTCGGTTTGCAAACATGGGAAGGAACAAAAAAGAAAGCCGCCTGTGGGTTTGATGAAAGGGTGCAGGTGACAGGTGTTTACTTTGGTTGAGCAAACATAAACCCTCCTACACTTTATCAGGGATAGCAGCCTTTTACTTTGTCGTGTCTGCAAAAAAAAGCTGCCCATGCTGAGCCAACGCGGGGCTATGATTTCTTACAATACGGCACGGTACAGGTGTCCTTATAATACTCCAATAAATTGCTGCTTGACAGCTTTGGATCCAAAATTGGGTCCCAAAACACTCATCATCTTGTGTAAATCTTGTTCAAATGAATAAAGAACAGTAGATGCTGCCAAATACAAAGACTTTAAAATTCTTTAAACTGACATTATTACCAAACCGAGCTTCCCCACTAGGGGTGGGAATTGATAAGATTTGATCAATGTCAATGCCATTGTCGATTCTGCTTATCAATCCAATTCCTTATCAATTCTCCTAACGATTCCTGAGTAATTTTTTGAGGGGAAAAAAAGTAATTCTACACAGTCTTCCACACCAAAAGGAACAATTTTATTTTTTCCAAAATTATGTCTGCACAAGACTGAACATGAACATATTCAACTTGATCATACTGAACAATAGGTTGACCTCATTCTTGGCCACATGAGTCCGGACGTGGCCCCTCAAGCCTGGAGGAAAAGACTTTAAATTTGGAGAGGAAAAACGCTTTTCACCTCCGGGTGTCATCGCGGACATATTTTACCCGCTCTCGGTGCCTCATTTTCGGCTTTGTGAGTCTGGACGTTGCCCCTGGAGTCTGGAGGAAAATACTTGAATACTTGAAAAGCGATAACATTTCAGATGTACAATTCCGATGGAATTGATCAATTGAAACCGGTTCTAAGTCAGATCTCCTCCATGTTAACAGATGGGACAAAAGTCAAAGTTTAAAATCAAAATACTCGCCAAATGAAGTCTTCTCATTCTGATTTATGTCAAGGAGTTGATTTTCTGAGATGTTTAGCTCTGCTTCCACTGGTATCTGGATTTTTCATATGGGAAGTTTTCCATTTGTAGTACATTTGTAGTCTGAGAAGTAATGACCAATCATGTGTCTGCAGGCTTTGTAGAATAATAAAAAACAGTCAGTATGGAGAGCAAAAGCAAGCATACTGCTCAAACGTTATCCCGGCTCTGATCACCGGTTAGTAAGTCAGAGTGAAGGTTCTGTGTGTCTTGAATTTAGACAGACTGGTGCTTGCAACTGATGAACAGGCACTACTGGGGATATGTAATTGATCGAACATTGATTGGGTGTAAAAAGCAGATGTAAAAACAGCATGGAACAGGAAGTCTTGGCAGAAAGTTGCATGAGTGAAGTGTTTGCTTCAATTGGTGGGAAAGGCAGGATGCCCACACGGCGCCATCCACAAGCTAATTCTTAATATCTCTCTCCCTCCCGACATCCGCAGCGCCCCAACCCTGGACAGTTTTAAGAAAGCAATCAAAACGCACCTTTTCCTCAAGGCCTTTCCCCGTCAGATATCCCCACCTATCCCCCAGACCCCCTACCTGACCCTGTAAAGCAACCTTGGGTTTCTTGAAAGCCACTATATAAATATCAGTTATTATTATTATTAATAATAATATCTAAACTATGGCCACAATAATGTCACCAATGTATTTACGGGGGGGATTGGACGGGTGGGGTGTTGGCTTCAGTTTTGTACAACCAGAGGATGTGGAGACATGTCGTCCATCTTTACTCACAGTCAGTGGCATCGACATGTCAGAAACCCTACTCCTTGTGAGGAGTAAACAAAATCCCCCCAGCTGCTCGTCAACTCAGCAGAACAAAAACATTTTGTATCGCACTTCCCCTCCTGTTCTTGTCCTTATCACTCCCCCACTGTCTAAATCCATCCACTGTCTCCCCCCCTCTGCCTCCCTCTCCTCTGGGGGTTCTTATAGATAGCTTTGCCTTATCAGGAGATCGGTTAGATGGCCCGTGGAGAATGGGCCTGGAAACTCCTCCTAATCTAACATCGCATGGTCAGAGTTTATAATCTGTCATCATATGGCCTAATGGGGAGCTACTGGTGTTCTGGTTTCACAGCTTATAGCATCTAGGGTTGTATTCTGCTCCTGTGTTTTTAATCTCCTCCTCAAATCTTCCCCTTCTTCTGTCTCTGCTTTCTCATTTTCCTGTTTCATTTCACCTCATTTGGTCCTCTCTGGCACATTTGTTTTCTTCCTGTTTTTCATCCCTTTGTTTGTCCCTTATTTTTTCCGTCGCCCGGGCCCGGGAGTGCTCGGCCATTAAACCCCAATGTATCTGACAACAAAACAAAAGCTTTTTCATTCATTTGGATTGTTTTCACTTTTCAATGAGGCTGAATAGAAGTGAAACTCTGTCATGTTTGAGCTACGAGGAAATTAAGAGCTTTTGACGTGGGAGTGAGAAATAATTTCCTTCCAAAAACAATAAGAACATGTGTGCGTGGCGACAAATTTGATGAAATTGGGGGTGTCTTTGAAGCCAAAAATATTGCTTAATTTTCTACGGCTGAAAGGATCCCAAACTTATTCTCTTTCTAATATGACTGTTACTATAAATGTCACACAAGGATGGATTAGATTTGTCAGGTTTGTGTGTGTATGCAGATCAAAGCTAAGATACCTTAGAGAGGGTTAGAGAGTTGGGGAAGACATGCAGCAAATTACCATGGCTGGCAACAGAACCAGAAGACAGTATCCTCTGTACATGGGGCGCATGCTTAGATTACTAGGCCAATGGTGCCCCCCAACAGGTGACCATCTTCTGCCCAATAAAACCCCCTTCTCTGACTCTGCTGTTAGCTTACCAGCATTGAATCGATGGGAGAAAGCCAGGATGCAATAACTGTTGGCGACAGGCATTCATGTATGGCGCATTATTTGCTGATGGGCTGATGTTTGACAAGGCGAATGTATGTAGATACAGATGTTCAACCGTACATACACACGGACACTTCTTTGTTAGCAGTGAGTGTTGTGTTGTTTGGTATACAGTCACTATTCAACTGAAAGAGGTCACTTTTCATGAGTTGTCGAAAAGCAACTGATGGGGAAGTGGAAACAACTGCAATTCCTAAAGTGTCCACTAGAGGCTAGCTCCCAAAGCCAATGAACCTCTGTTACAACCTGTTTTAAAAAGCCCATTTTTACAGCAGAACCAAACCTGTTCACAACCTGGTCCAACATGTTGTTTGTCTGAAAAGCTGATTTCTTTAAAGCTAACTGTACAAGGGTGATAATTTGGTCGAATCGGGAGCGGGGCTCATTTGATTGACAGTTGGGAACCATAGACTGTATAAAATATGGACATAGTATCCGTGATGTCACTCATCTGTTTCTGAAGAGCTGTTTTGAGGGCAATCGTTAGCGGCACCCATATTGCTAGAGTGATTGTGACGTAAAGAGGCGGGCTTTGAGCCTCCTAGCCAACAGCTACAGTGTTCCTGCCTGTCAATCAAGTCAACTGTGCTTCTCATTGGAAGACTCGTAATCTCGATATCTTCGAAATTACCGTGTTATGAAAAAAATCACCCCCTGTACAGTGTGTGCCGATCGAGAAATGAGCTATCCAGGCTACACTCGTCTTTCGTACCAGGCTGTAAACATGTTTATTTCTGCTGTAAAGATCGGCTTTATTGAATTGGTGTGTATGTGGTTTCCGGTATTCCCGGAGCCAGCCTCAAGCGGATCCTCGATGAACTGCAGTTTTTAACACTTCCGCATTGGACTCATATTTTTAGACCGGAGGTTGCCGCTTGGTGGGAACATTGTATCCGTTTGCCAGGCAGCAGGCCATAGCATCAGCTTCTATATTAGGTGAAAGAAAGTCGGAGTTGGCCAATCCAATGTGGTGACCTCCATCTTTTGGATGCATAATCCTCTTCAGAAACCAATGGGGGGTGACCATTCAGGGTGTATTTAGACTTTATGTCCACCAAGTTCTAGTATCAGGTTAGTGCATTGGCTGGAATAGTTGCAATTCGCAATATAACAGTTTTGGTTGTATGAGTTTCTGCCAATTCTACCACTACAAGCTTTTTCTTGTGGTGTTTTCTTTATTTCAGTTCCTTGAGTTATCAACCAAAACATAAAACTTTGGTAGTATAACTCATTTTTAGTATCTCCACCGCAGTAGTTTTATCAGCACACTCATTTGTATTTAATGGTGTTCCCATTCTATTGCCTCCAAACCCCATAATCCATTCCCTGGTATCCTTTTCATTTTCCGTCTGTGCTTGATATGCAGACAGTACTTCCTGCAGAACAATACGCTAAACCTCATCCATTCAGCTCTGACAGAAGCTCCTCTGTTCCTCACGTCACCACGTCCCCATCCCGTCCATCTAATGACAAGCCCACGTCTCTGCGTGTCCTTGTTGGCATCTCTTTCATGTTCTCGTAATAGGCCTGTCTGCATTGTCTCTATTTAACTTGTGTCTAAGCTATGACACTGTGATGCGAAGCCAGATTTCCCACCAATCTTTTTTTCTTCATCTTCTTTGGTTCCCTCCCTCCCCATCATCACACTTTTTCCACACATCACACGTCCGACATCGTTGACACGTAGCTCTTTAACTGCCGATCATGTGTACCCCCGGTACGGCTGCATCCCTGCTGTCGGCGCTGTCTGCCTGCGTCTGGGTCCACGAAGCAGGCTTTCCCCATCACAAGCCTCTTGAGTACACAAACAAAAACACACAAGCACAACACACACACAGCTGAGTGACAAAAATTGTATCTTCAGGGTGGGAGGAATGGAGAATGTCCCTGGGGAGCTGTTTAGAGAACACACAGCGTAGGGTCATGTGGGTTCTATCACTGTTCCCTCTTATGTGTGTGTATGTTTGTGTGTGTGTATTGTCCCAAACACCCACTGTGTGTTAATACTTCTCCTCTGGGGAGATCTACAGCGTCGCCTGATGTGATTCACACTGACTGGGGTGACCTTGAGAAGTGGGACAAACACAGACCCACACACACACACACACACACACACACACACACAAACTCAAACACCCCCTACACTTATTGTTACAATAACTGGTGTTGCTTTCTCTTTGTGTCACTTCTCGCTGCGTATTTGACCTCCTTTCCTGGCTATTTGCCCCTTTAGGTCAATGTGACAGTCGACTACATCAGAGCAGCCACCGGCCCAGGAGAAGGCACCCCCGCCTTTTCAGAGCGCACCTGTGCTACAGTGACAATCGGCGGCATGTAAGTAACACAGCGTTTTGGTATGGATTTCAAAACCTTGTTAATCATGATGTTAACCAGCAGTCCTGGAAGATTTGGAGGGGGGGAGAAATCAGAACAGTTAAGGGACTTGGCTCAGAGCTCTGCTTTTACTTTATCTCATCATCAAAATGAATTCAGAAATGGCACCATTACAAAAGAAAGGAAAACTCACTCACAAATGGGCTCCCTAGCGAACTGACAAAGAGGTTGTGTAGATTTAACAACAGCTTTAATACTCCTTGGTTAAAACCATTTTGCAGCTAACAAGGGAAAATGACATAGACAGCTCAAGCTGTACAAAGCTTGGAAATATCACTATTTCTATTAAGCTTTTAACATTTACAATTCGACTTAATTCTACTTTGGCTGATTGAAAATAGCATAGAAATGGGGGCGCTGGTGGCCTAGCGGTCTAAGCACTCCACGTACAGAGGCTAAAGTCCTTGTCGCAGAGGTCGCAGAGGTCGCAGAGGTCGCAGAGGTCGCAGAGGTCGCAGAGGTCGCAGAGTCGATTCCAGCCTCAACCATTTACTGCATGTCCTTCCCCTCTCTCTGCTCCCCAAGTTTCCTGTCTCTCTTCAGCTGTCCTATCCATAAAGGCAAAAATGCCCCAAAAATATAACTTAAAAAAAAATGGATTAATCAATTCAATGCAATACATTTTTTCCCAATTCAATATCAATACAGACAATCCTGGACAATTTATTATTTCAGTTGTAATGAAGCCCCACTCCTGTAGGGGGCACTGTACTGTGATTGGCATTGAAAATTGAACAGTGATCCCTTTTGACTACACAAGGAAAAAAGAAAAGGAAAAAAAAAAAAAAAAAGATAGAACTAATAGAAAATGAAAAGATTACATCCTCCCTTATCTTGAAGTCCAACTTGGTACAATCCAGATTCCCGACACCTGGTGGAGCATTCATTAGAGCACCATCCTCAACCAGGAAGTTGACCTGAGAGGTCGATGGTTAATAAACAAAGCTTAAAACCAAATATTTAGAAAATAACACTCCTAATATTACAGGATAAAACACATTTCAAGTAACTACAAATGAATATTCAACTTAAGGAGCTGTACACCTCATTGTTGGAGAGTAAGTGTTTTTCCCTCACACACACTGATTGGTCCACATTTATTTTATGCCTCTAGATAATATTGTCTTATTGTGTCTATTGGATTTCTCATTTCGCCAGCGTTGAGCAATGAGTGCACTCGTAAATTGTGCGGCAAGTATGTAAATGGTACAATAAAACAACACAACGTTTAAAAAAGGTAGAAGGTGTTAAAAAAAGATATCCATTAAAGTGATATAAAAACAAACTGAGATGATTAAAGCCTCAGTAAGGAGTTATTGACTAGTAATGGAATATGTTGAATATAAAAGTGTTGCCTTTCTATGAAGTAAAAATGTAAACAAGACCATCAACGTGAAGATTGACTTCTATATAGTCATTTAAATGCATGTAATCACCGTTAAGGAGTAGGTGTTAGGCAACAAGACTCATAGCAGTCCAAAGACACAGCCTTATTTGCATTTTATAACAGGAAGTGTTCACATTGAGTGGGACATGTCACAGTGTAAAGGCCATGAGATTTTCAGAAAGAAAACACTACTTATATACGTACAGGACTAAATTATTAAAGATACAAGATGTACTTTGGCGCCCCCTGTGGACAGAGTTTGAACTACAGCATTAAACCTCGAGTGCGGAATTTACACTTTATCACAAAATGAATATTGTTTCCTATTATGACCTAGAGCAGGGGTTCCCAAAGTGTGGGTCGGGACCCCCTGAAGGGTCGCAAGATGTCTCCCAGATTTTTTAATTTTTTTGAAGCATTCTTAATTTGCTTATTTTATCCATTATTGTAAAATATAGAATGAAACCCTGCAAAGAAGGTTATTTCATTAGTTTTATGCCTTTCTATGTTGCCAGATGACTCCTAAAGTTAGGGTTAGCTAACAGTTAATTATGTAGGTAAACTAATTTTGAAGTTGAAGTAAATGAAGTATGAAGTAACATTTACCCACTTCGAGAGACATAGGGGTCACAAGTCTTAGGCACCTATATTTCGGGGGTCGCGGGCTGAAAAGTTTTGGAACCCCTGACCTAGAGAACCAATCCAGACTACTCACGACAATATCAACTTCATCTGCATAGTGCTTTTCAAAGCTTGTAATCACATCCGTGGGTTAGATGTTGCTAGCTGCCGCAACAGCGTTTGTGTACATGTTTTACAGCTAAGATTCACAATCGCTGAAACAATAGGTTGTTAGAAGAAAGCAAGATGAGATGTTGATTTAAAGAAATGACCTTCACTTGAATCAGACAAGATTAGTAAAGAGATAGATGACAGTTCCCTTTTTTGTCCACAGGGGGCGCCAAAATGAACACAAACTGAAAGTTGCTGACAGGAGCTTTAAATGAAAATCCTGATAAGCTCAGCCTGATCAGAAAATAGCCATTGTAATCCTACATAGATCTATCAGCCCCTTTTTGATGCTTTTCATCATCAAACTCAAAATGTGTTGTTTTTTTTTTAGCTCTCACAGTACACAACACCTCAATCTTCCAATTGGACATGGTTACAGATAAGCTCCTCTTGCTCATCGGATCATACAGTATTTGATTTGTAAATGTGAGCAACTTCAGTAACACATTCCCTTTCAGTGCATTAGCTGTCTCCCAGGATGAAGCTTTAAAAGTACAGTTCATCTGATGCAAGATGACACACAATAACCATTTGTAAACGCTTAGAACTCCCTAATCTCACTATGAATCACAGAGTAACCTGAAAGAGCCTCTTTGTATTTAAATTTTTCATGAGAAGGGTCACATCAGTGCAAGCAATTATTTTTCTATCTACAAACAGGGCTTTGAAGAAATCTGGTTTTATCTGTTTGAAGCATGTACTTTATTCAGCGCCACAGATATAAGCGTTATTAAACTACTCAGAGGTTCAAATTTAATCAGAACTGGAGAGAGGAGAGAGGAGCTGGGATGCCTCATGACTTGAAATGAAGTCCGTCCTCGCACAGACGAAGCTGAAAGGCTCGCTTATCTTCCGGTTCTCTCTATCAGTCTCATTCTGGGCTCTATAGCACAAAGCAGTTTCCTACACACTTAGAAACTTGGACATGTTCGTCATAGAACAAGCGGTCTTGCTTCTCTGTATAGCTGTAGAGTACACAGGTCAGGACCCGACCTTGTGAACCGCCAATTAGAACCCAGCATTAGTCGGCTACACCAGCCGCTCCACTCCACAGAAAACAGTTTGCATGGCGGATGTCAAGGTCAGGGGGTGAGGCTGGTCGGTGGGGGAGATATATTTGACCTTTTTGGGGGGGCGCTGTATCGGTCAAAAATGTTGAGATTGTGGTAAGAGAGAACAAATGGGGCATGGTTGAGCCTGTTCTGGAAAGTTTTCAAGCTATGCAATTGAGCTGTGTATGGCAAGGTTTGGCAATATACAAAGTACCAAAACACCATTGTACATCTTAATACACTGTATATCTCAATGATAGTTATACTCAGGAAGGAAATACATTACACAAAAGTGATTCAGGGGTGAGATAGGATCCCAGTGTGTCAGTGAGCTTGTTCCCCCGGCAGTCCAAACCTATAGCAGCATAACTAAGAGCTGGTCAAAGCCTGAGCCAGCACTAACGATAAACTTTATCAAAAAGGAAAGTTTTAAGCCTAATCTTAAAAGTAGAGAGGGTGTCTGCCTCCCGGACCCTGACTGGTAGATGATTCCAAAGGAGAGGGCCCTGATAACTGAAGGCTCTACCTCCCGTACTACTTTTAGTGACTTTAGGTACGACAAGCAGGCCTGCATGCTGGGAGCGTAGGGGTAATATGGCACTATGAGCTCTTTAAGATACGAAGATGCCTGACCCTTAAGAGCTTTGTAGAAAACAACATTAAGGGCCAAGTTCCACCAGATCTGTGACTGCACCGGATCTGATAGGTTTCTATTCTAGTCAATGTGTCAGCTCTTAGTGGATCTGATCCATTGCGTTCCATCTGTGCCTCTGCTCCGGCAGGTCCGAACGCAACAGATCAGATATGCAAGACTTCTATTTGCCGGATGCCGGAGCACAATATATCAATTCAGCACAGAGTAGATGGAGCGGGACAGGAAGTCAGGCCCCAAAACAAAATTAAAACACCAGAACGTTTTTATGTAACTACGACAACAAAATGTAATTTTGAGCAGAGCCAGGCCTGGAGTCCACAGGTCACAGGTTTTCAGAGCATAAAGACAACATGGATGAGGAGAGGAGGAGGAGAATCCTTGATTCAGAGATCACCGCGGGAAAACCTCGGTCACATGACTCCAGCTTTCTGGCGGTCCTGCTCCGTGCTGCATTCCAAAAACGCAACCGGTGGGTGTTGACGGACGAGAGAGCACGGAGCCGGACGGCAGCGGATCAGAGATGGACCGGACACGGATCTGGTGGAGTCCCATGTCAGGGTGTTTGTTGGGGCTGGAAGCGCCTACAACCTAAATTTCAGAGTGCTTCCCTCCAGCATGTACTGTTGCACGGATACCAAAGTTGTCCCACAACACCTGCTTCCCTTAGTAGTGTTCCTTAGGTCTGTTTTAAAACTTAAAACGCCCTGTATGCTTAATATTTGCTTTAATTCAATTTAACTTTAACAAGAAACTGTAAAAACTGCTACTGGAAATTGTGTCATAGCATTAGCAGCAACTCTAGGCTTGGAAATTGTACCTCGAAAAAACAAGACATCTGCCATTGCTGTTGAAAAAGTTGATATCAGAAGTCCCGCCCCTTCTTGATTCTGATTGGTCGATAATCAAAAAGTGACGATGCTCCAAAAATTGTTGTCAACTGAGAGTGCCGTGACAAAAATCAACTGACATTGAAAGTGATTTCTGTACTCGGGAGCGCTGAAAATGGAGATAGGTTCTGGCACTGCAAAAATGGTATTAGAGGAAACAGGCCCTAACTTCTAGCTGAGAAAGTAGCTATCTGCTGAGACTGCCCAGAAGCTAATGTCGTCTTGTTTTCTGATTTGTTGTTGTGTTTTGCACTTCAGGGCCACTATAAAACTATCACGTTAACACTACACCACATGCATAAAGTCCGCACATACCACAACAACAGATCCTCTAACCCTTTTCACACATTTGTAGATCAAATTGGGACATCCAGGCCGTGATATTTTCAGGATTTGCCTCTCACACACACACACGTACCTGTCAGACAAACCTGCACAACCTAGAATACCTTGTTTACAGAGGGTGGCTGGGTAGGCCATGCAGGAGGAGAAGCCTTACATAATGGTGACTCTTCCTCTGTTTATATCACTACAACACACAGAAGGAGGTTCCCACAGTGCAAACAAAATGAGAAGACAGTAAACAAAAGTGAGGCGAGTGGAAGAGAGTAACATCACCCTGAGCTTGCAGTGACTCTTCCTGAGTATTACCTGCTTGGTACTCACGGCGGACGGCCCAGAATGATCCGAGTCACACACACAGCCCAACTGGTCACAAACTTTTCAAGTGTTCATATAAACTCTTAACTAAAGAATTCACAAAGAATCACACAATGACACAAGTTCAGCTTTTTTCCTCCCCGTTTCTTCGTCTCATTCTTCCACATTTCACCCAGAACACTGATGTCCAAGGGCTATCCACTAAGTGCTATACAAGTACGACAACACTCTCCTCCTTTTCTGCCCTTCATCCCCTCTTCTGCACATCAGTAACGCAGCCAGAAAGCGGTTAGTCAAGTGTGCAATGTCAACATTTAGGTGCCCTTTGTTCCTCAGCGGAGCCACCTTTGGGATTTCTCATGTCCTTATTTTCTTTCTGTCGAGCTTGCTGACTTTTAATTCACTGTGAAGCCGTGGGTTTTTTTTAGCTTGTTGTTTTTATTATTAAAGTAATCTCTCTCTCTCTTTCTCTTTTTTTTTTTCTCCCACTCTTCTTCTTTCAGTAACATAGCGGAGGCTCTGGTCAGCAAAGGCCTGGCCACAGTCATCAGATACAGACAGGATGACGACCAGCGCTCCTCCCACTACGACGAGCTGCTTGCCGCAGAGGCACGGTGAGGATCACGCACACATACACACATCTCTTTCACACATTCACTCCTTCCATCTCTCTTTTTTTTTTTGTCTGTGTGTGTACATGAACCTGCACAGCTACACAATGTCTCTCTCATGCACACTAATCACACAACGCTCTACCATCCACGAGTTGTGCATAACCTTGACAAATTTTTTTTTTTTGCTCCTGGGAAGAAAAAGCAAATTGAAACTGACCTTGAGACAAATTGCTTTTGCATTTTCTGCTTTAACCAGCGTGGCACAGGTTAGCAACTCGCTTGTTATTATTTTTCTGAATTTATTCTAGCAGTGACACCATTGTAAGTCCCAGCCTATCACAGCTGTTGCTACATTTCCCCCCTTAGAAACACGTCGCTGCTCTCCCACTCTCACACTCTCACTCCTACATGTTTCTTTTCCAACAAACATGCCTCGACACAAACGCACAGAGCAGAGATGCTAAATCAGTGGCTCTCTCCACACCGGCCCTATGAATATAATTATGTTGAGGTGCAGTGAAGAGATTTAGTAGGAGCTTTATTACTCTGCTGTAGATTAAGATCTGCTTGCTATAGGTAGAGCAGACGCAGCCACAGCCTCTTTTTATAGGACTTTCTCCAGTGCATGGTCACCGGCCTACTCTTTCTCCCCCCACTTTCTTCTTCTCCTGCACATTTTGTCCTTCTTTTCCCACCTTTTTTCCAATTTTGTCCTTCTTTGGCCTTGCTCCTCTCTCCCCCCTTTCTCTCTCTCCCTCCCTCCGTCCCTGGTTGGGTCTTATTAGAGCTGATGAGAGGTTTCTGTCTATAGCCTCGGTTGTATTTTTAGTTCCCACTGCACGAGGCCAGTGGCCCCGCAGCCTTCAAGAAACCTCCTCCCGGCTATTAAATGCACATATAGACATGCTTGTATAAATGCACACACTTAAGCAGCAGCGGTCCGTTTCAGAGACCCATAGGTGGCATGATTACACTCCACAGCAGCATCTCATTTGGCCCTCGAGGGGTAAAGCAGCGATGACCAAAGCCAGTCATCATGGCTAAAACCCCTGACTGTGAAGAAGCAACCCCTGTCTCTCCACTTCTCGTCATCCTTCTATTCTTGCAAAAAAAATTCCCTTCCATTATTATTCCTCTCTTTTCATCTTCAGCCTATAGATTGCTTTGTGAAAGAAAAAAAAAACTCTCCCTGTAGTGCTTCCAGCTGAGCCGTAATGGCAGTTCAGGGAATGAGAAACTGGTATGAATTTACATCCTACTTCACAAAGCCACAATTGGTCCCACTTTGTATCTACGGTGATTACTCAAAGAGCTCACAGTCCTCCAGCCTTATGCCTTTTTAATGTATTTTGTTGAGCTATAATGATGACGGGTTTGTGTGTGTGTGTGTGTCTGCTTAATGTTTGACTGCAGGGCCATCAAGAACGGGAAAGGACTGCACAGCAAGAAGGAAGTCCCAATCCACAGAGTGGCCGACATATCTGGGGTATGTATTGTAGATTTATATACAGGACGTCTTTTACTATCAGTTATGTTCAGCATGTGAGTCCAGAATACGTTTCCCTAAGTAAACAAAGTGTTTTGTGTTGTATCGTAGCGTGTTGATCTTAGCCCTCAAAATAAATGTATAAAATTAAGTATTTCTTCAATCTGGACTGATATAAACACACTCAAACATATTATTAGTGACCATACGAATATGTTGGACAATCAAAAGTGGGCAGCAGGAAACAGGTTAAAGGTGACATATCATGCAAAATGGACTTTTTAATGGTTCTCTACCTGAAATATGTTTCCCTGGCATGTCTACAAACCCCCTGAGAATTAAAAAAAATCCATTCTGCCCCTGTTTTGATTTCTCCACCTTTCTATAAATGTGTGTGAAACGAGCCGTTTCAGACTTCCGTGTTTTTGTTATGTAACAACAATATCCGGTCTGTCACGGAGTCAGAGCTCGGAGCTTGTTCAGCCCATAGACTGTATAAAATACATCTCAACTCCTCCTCTGTTTTTCATTCCCTGCACACATGTGTGCTAACAAGGAGCTTAGGAGGGAGGCATGCTAGTTGTAGGCTGTCTTAATAAACACAAAGGTCGGTTTTACTCCCCACGTCTGCAGATTTGAAGATCTAGTGGATGATTTTTATTTGTCATGGAAAAGTGCTAGCGCTAATTAGCATAGCCACATAGCTACATGTTCGTAGCTGTAGCTGTGTACCAAGACACACGTCGACACACTGACAAATAAAACAACAAGAAACACTAAATCTGTCACCAATCCTTCAGAAAGGTCCTGCTGCCTTTCTGGTAGAGGTCGATTTTACTCCCCAGGCCTGCAGAATTGAAGATCTAGTGGATGATTTTTATTTATCATGGATAAGTGCTAGCGCTAGTTAGCATAGCCACATAGCTACATGTTCGTAGCTGTGTACCAAGACACACGTCTACATACTGATAAATAAAACAACAAGAAACACTTAATCTATGACCAATCCTTCAGAAAGGTCCTGCTACAAGCGCCTCTCCATCAGGATCAGATTCTGGATCAGATTCAGAGGGTTGAAGTAACGTGATCTCTGAGCAGCCGTGTATATTCAGCCAACATGTAAACATTAGATCAACGTGCCGGAGAGCCGAGGGCACATCCACTTCCTGAGGGGGCGTGGTCAGAGGGAAAACAGAGTGTTCTGAGGAGGACTGAAGAAGAGGGGTTTTCAGGCAGACCAAAATCTGATTTCAAAGTGTTTTTTTGAGCATAAACTTTAAAGATATGTTTTGGGGACCTCTTAGACCAATATATATTGATGAAAAAAGCGTGATATGTCACCTTTAAGCCAAGTGGTCAAGACACTTGTCATTCCCAAATTCTCCTGGTTGTCTTGCTCAATCCACTGTCCGATCCTTTCAACAAAAACTGTCAAAGCTCAAAAAATATAACTCCAAAAAGTGTGCAGCAGGTGCGTACAAGACTATCGTATCGTATTCCATCGTAACGTATCATATCGATATTGTCCTTCAAAAAATATAACTATAATTGAGTATTTCTGTAATCTGGACTGATATAAACATGATCAGATATGTTAATAGTGCCCATTGAAATATCTCGGACAAACAAAACTGTGCAGCAGGTGAGTCCAAGACAAATTTTCCCAAGAAAACAAAAAAGTGTATCGTCAACCCTTAAAATAAACAAGCATTATTGAGTGTTACTTATATCTAGACTAATATAAACATACTCAAACATGTTATTAGTGCCCATATGAATATCTTGAACATTCAAAAATGGGCACAAGGTGAGTCCAAGACAGATTTCCCTAAGAAAAAACAATAAAGTGTGCTGTATCGGATCGTATCACATCACATCGTATCGTATTGATATTATCTTTCAAAATATATAAATACAATTGAGTATTTCTGTAATCTTGACTGATATAAACATAATCAGACATATTGATATTGCCCGTTGAACTATCTTGGACAATCAAAAGTGGGCAGGAAATGAGTCCAAGACAATTTTTCCCAATAAAAAAACCCCAAAGTGTATGGAGTATGTGTGTATTGATCTCAACCCTCAAGATAAACAAGTATAATTGAGTGGGTCTTCAATCTGGACCGATGTAAACACACACACAAACATATTAGTGCCCGTATAAATATCTTGGACTAACAACAGTGTGCAGCAGGTGAGTCCCAGACGAATTAACCTAAGGAAACAATAAAGGGTGCAGTATCGTATCGTATCGCATCGTACAGATCTCATCCCTGCAAATAAAGAAATATAATTGAGTGTTTCTTCAATCTGGATTAATATTAACATACTCAAACATGTTATTAGTGCCCATATGAATGTCTTGAACATTCCAAAATGTGCAGCAGGTGAGTCCAAAAACAATTTCCCTAAGGAAACAATAGTGTGCTGTAACGTATCGTATCAATCTCATCACTTAAAGTAAACTAATATATTTGAGTATTTCTGTAATCTGGAGTAATATAAACACACTCAGAGTATATGTGCCAATATGAATATGTTGGACAAGCAAAAGTGTGCAGTTGCTGAGTCCCAAATAAATCTCCCAAGGGAAACAATAGTGTATCGTGTCGTCGTATCGATTTATTCCCTTAAAGTAAACTAATGTATTTGAGTATTTCTGTAATCTCTACTGATGTAAACACACTAAAATATATTATTAGTGCCATATAAATACCTTTTTGAAAAAATTGTGCAGCAGGTGAGTCCAAGACAAATTCCCCAAGAAAACTATAAGCGTGTCATATCGTATCGTATAGATCTCATCCCTGCAAATAAACAAATATAATTGAGTGCTTCTTCAATCTGGACTAATATAAACACACTCAAACAAATTATATGTGGCCCTATGAATATGTTGGACAATCAAAAGTTTGCAGCAGGTGAGTCCCAAATAAATCTCCTTAGGGAAAAACAGTAAAGTGTATCGTTTCGTTTTAATCCCGTAAAGTAAGCTAATATTGAGTATTTGTGAAATCTCTACTAGTGTAAACGCACTCAAATAAATTAGTGGTGCCATATAAATACCTTTTGACAAATTGTGCAGCAGGTGAGTCCAAGAAAAATTTCCTAAGAAAACTATAATCATGTCATATCGTGTTGTATCGTATTTCTTTAAGTTACATTTTTTTAGGTGGGGAAGCTAAAGACATTCAGGAAATGTAGGGAGTAGAGACATGCAGCAAATGTTCGAGCCCAGAAGTCAAGTGACCACTGAGGACCACAGCCTCTGTACATGGGGCGCACTTCAACTGCCTGACTCACGTCGCTCCGCGCCTTTTCGTATTAGCTGTATCGTACCATATCATTTCTTATCTAATCAATCTTTATCGTATTGTGCTGTGTCAGACTCATACATGAATATTTTTCACCCTGGACTCATTCAAACGTGCCATCACTCCCCAAAAGCCATCACCACCTCGTACCCTGACACACATATTATTTCCCTATCTCTCGCCCCCTCAGCCGATTCCCTCATCTTTAGGAAACTAAAGCTGCCTCTAAAAATAATCAGCACCATTAATAAACCCATCAGTGGTGCTTGGTCCTAGCTTGTTTACGTGTGCCCAGGGGCTTGATAGAGGCATCATTTGGCTAATGAAGCCTGATTGGGAGCGCTCACCAAATGAACATTAACATGAGGAAGCCATAAAATCTCCCCGTAACGAGTAATAGGCGACTCTTACACCATTCTTTTTAAAGAGCGTGTGTGTGTTTTTCTTTTAACCCTGGGAGCTTGTGTTTTTTAAAAATCTGATCTCTTTAATGGGCCTTCTTTTCTCGTGTTCAATCCATGCTCCCATTTGTAAACCAGAGTGCAGTCTTTTATTAACCCCTCACACACTGTAGCTGTCGAACATCGTCAAACTGACTTGTGAGGGTCGGACAAGCTCACACGGAGGAGAAAGTGGCAGATCGGAGTGAAACGTGCGCCGATAGCAGAGATACAAAGATTGAACGCAGGCTCTGTGTGATGGTCATTGTCGCTCGCTAGGTGCTGTTCTTGCCGGTGGCCTATTTTTATCTCTGTGTTATTCTCACAGCACCCAGGAGGGAAATTGAGGTCAGTCAGTCAGGTGGTGGATAAGTCACCCTTTTGTTCCATGGTGATGTGAAATGTAACATTCTGTTCTTACTATATGTATTCCCAACATAATCTCTCCTGTTTGACACCTCAGAACGAGCAATTTTTTGTGACCTTTGTCTTTGCTAACTGCCTCTGTTTGCTCGGGGAGAGCTTCGGCTGCCATTTGTTTTCCTCTTTAGTTTTTCAAACACCTTTTTTTTCTCCCCCCCTCACCTGACTGAGGCCCACAAGTCGTCAGAATCAGAATCAGAAAGAACTTTAATCACAATGTATCTCAAGAATGCAAAGAATTTGACTCCAGTGTTTTTGCGTACTCCCTGTACAAACATAGACAGACACTAAAAATCAAGTACTAATACAAAATACATAAAATATATATATAAGTACAAAAGGCACGAGTGCAATAAAAAGAAACAATAAACAAACATGATAACGTGCAAAAGTGCAAGGATGAAGGTGGCTCTGTCCGTGAGGTAGCTAGTTTATGACACAGTGTTAAGTTCATCAGTGTGACGGCCTTGGGGAAGAAACTGTTCCTGTGTCTGGATGTTTTTACGTACAGAGCTCTGTAGCGCCGACCAGAGGGGAGGAGTTTGAAAAGTGAGTGTCCAGGGTGTGAGGGGTCTGCAGAGATGTTACTGGCCCGCTTCTTGGTCCTGGACCAAGTCCTTGATGGAGGGCAATGATCTTTTCTGCAGACCTGACTGTGCACTGCAGTCTGTGCCTGTCACGTTTGGAGGCAGAGGGAAACCAAACAGTGATGGAGAGAGACAGGACAGACTGGATGATGGAGGTGTAAAAGATGATGAGCAGTTCTCGGGCAGTTTGAACTTCCTGAGCTGTCTGAGGAAGTACAGCCTCTGCTGTGCCTTCTTCCTGATGGAGTCTATGTGGGGGGTCCACTTTAGGTCCTGGGAGATAGTAGATTCCAGGAACCGGAAGTTGTCCACACTAGACACAGTGTTGTTGAGGATGGTGAGGGGGGGAGTGACGGGAGGTTTCGTCTAAAGTCCACTGTCATCTCCACAGTCTTTAGCGGGTTCAGCTCCAGACTGTTCTGGCCACACCAGAGGACCAACTCTTCCACCTCCCGTCTGTATGCGGCCTCATCACCATCCTGGATGAGACCAATGATGGTGGTATCGTACACAAACTTCAGGAGTTTAACAAAGGGGTCTCCTGAGGTGCAGTCATTGGTGTAGAGGGAGAAGAGCAGTGGGGAGAGCACACACCCCCCGGGGGGCGCCAGTGCTGACTGTCCGTGTGCTGGATGTGATACTCCCCAGCCTCACCTGCTGTGTCCTGTCTGTCAGGAAGTTGGAAATCCACTGACAGGTGGGGGCACGCACAGAGAGGTGGGAGAGCTTCTGGTGGAGAATGTTGGGGACGATGGTGTTGAATGCCGTCTGAATATGCGTCCACGTAAAGCCGGGTGTTGCATCCTTTTATCCAGACTAATTCAAGAGCCTTCCCGCGTCTACCCACTCGTCGATTACCCGTCTCTTACACATTTTGATAAGCCACTAATGTCCTCAAAACCGAACTCCAGGAACATTAGCGCCTCTCTGTGTCTCTCACTTGAGCTCTCTCTTGTAGCACTTGCACTCATCTGCTCTTGGTGAAATTAATCAAGCCCTCTTCCTCTGTTTTAGCCTTTTTTTTTCACTCAGAGTGGACGAACACATACGGCTGCACATGCTCCTGCAAGTCCCTGTCACCCCGCGTTTCCGCAGAGGCATCCAGCCAAGCCATTAAAGCTGTTTAACACCACCAGGGTTGTGTAGAGTGTGCCTAATAAGTCAGACATTGCTCCGCATAACATCTCTGATGTTGTGCTGCTCCACATTATCATCACCATAACCTCCCCGTGTCTTATTGTGTCAGCACGACAGCTAAATTATTGGGCCCTGTAAAAATAATTATGACAGGGAATTGTTGTTGCTGACTGAGCAGCCCTGTGCGATCTCATCAGTGCGTTTTACACTCAGACACCCCCAGAACTTAAACGGCTAAATTGACAACATTCCTCCGCAGCGTTGACTTGGGAGCCGGGTAATTAATTTACTTTAATAACGACGAGAAAGAGCAATATGTGCCGCACTCAACAACCAGCTGGAGGTTTCACACGTCGCGCAAATTAAAAAAAAGTGTCCCAGTGACCCGGAGAGGAATCTGATGGGCCTTCACATTTCACAACAACGTGCTGCGTCATGCATTTGTATGCGGTGTGACACAAGGCTCTCTTAAACTCTCCATCTTATTAGCGGCTGCGATTATGTGCAGCTGCAACCCCCCCCCCCCCCAGCTTTCCATCAGCGGTTCTGCAAGTTTCCAATAAGACACACGCACACACACAGGATGCGCAGGATCATTGCCAGTGAATGCCGGTGGGCGTGTATGCATGCATGCGCACGCACCAGTTGTTTGGCTAGGCTAATGTAATGAGCATTCTCAAGACCAAAATAGCAACACCCCTCCCCTCCTTCTGCATCCTTCCCTTCCTTTTTCTTTTCTCCTCTGTGGTTCACGCCCACACGCAGCTGCACACGTGCGCCTCTTCCCCTTCCTCCCCTCCTCCCCACAACCTACATACCTATAGAAGCTACACTCCTTTTACGTCAGCGTCATTTAGCTCTGCTGGTAAAGGTTCGCCGAAAGGGATTATGTACATTGAGTAGGTTGCAGTCACAAATAAAGCACAGATAGGTTTATAAACATAGTGTAGGAGATGAGCAGAGGGGGTGGGAGCAGAGTGGATAAAGCACTTGACTCACCTCGTACCTCTAAAGGTTGCATAATGAGGTCCTCTCCTCTCTCGTCTCTTCTTTTTTTTTTATATCCCTCCTGAACCGAGTTAGACTGCTCAGCCCACTCACTGCAGGTGCTCTGAATGTGTTTGTGTGAGCGACAGAATGTTTGTCTCCCACTCAAGGGGCTATTTTGGACCACAGTGGGTGGAGTTCAGGTGGTTGCATCTTACGGCTAAAGCACATACCTCCTTTTTTTTTTTTTTTTTTTTGCGCTTACAACATCATGTTACCGAGTCGCACTGGTGACGTGTTTTTTTTGTTGTTGTTGTTGCATGGTCCACTTTTTCTTTCCACCTTCACTTTTGCACAAATCCAGCGACTCAGAGAAGGAAACATCCTGTCTGAAACAAGTCCCCTCAGAGTTCTGTGTTTTCAGCTCTCACATCCACTTACAGTAGTCGCAGAGAAAGCCTTGGTTAGTTCTGACTTTCCTTGTTTGAACTCTGTCCTC
The DNA here is from genome assembly GCF_009762535.1 of Notolabrus celidotus. NCBI lineage: Eukaryota > Metazoa > Chordata > Actinopteri > Labriformes > Labridae > Notolabrus > Notolabrus celidotus. The sequence continues at coordinate 14,070,723 of NC_048292.1, forward strand.
CCCTCCAAGCCTTTTGCTCCAACTCCACTGACCACACAAACACTCGCACAAACACACACTCTTTACTGATCCATGACTGGCTGGTCTGTTGTGCCTGCCTACGTCCTCCTGCCTGCAGTCGGCACATATTAAATAATCTTTTATCTTCTCTGACCCCCCCTCCTCTCTCTCTCTCTCTCCCTCCCTCTCTCCCTCTCTCTTTTGGACTCCTGCTGCATCACCAGCCCTGCTTGAATACACATGATTTAGCTCTGCTTGTAATTTTGGCCCCGGCACAACAATAAGCTAGTGAGTCACCCTTGCAGACAGAGAAGGAGGAAGGAGGAGAAAGGGAATTATTTTTGATTGCATGAGGTTCCAGGCGTGTCACGGAGGAGCAGTGTGGACTTCATTAGGGTCTGGAGCAAGATTTAAAGATGTCTAGAGAAAGGCTGGCGAATTCACGTCGATACACTTCCTCCGTTCGTCTTGTATGTCGATTTTGATTTTTTAAATTTAGGCGCTGACACCTGCGAATTTTGGAAACGGAATCAGCACAGTAACGGCCAAATTCCACCAGATGCGTGTCTGATCCGTCTACGCTCAGTCACAGCACCAGATCTGATGGGTTTCAATTCCAATCAGTGTGTTAACTCACACTCGCTATGCTCCGTTTTGTAGATCGAGCCGAGGAAGATGCATCCGGTTCATTTTCAAAATAAAACACTCTGTGTTCTCGCTGGATTGTATTTCATTTAATTACGACAACAAACCGTCATATTGAGCCGAGTCAGGCCTGGAGTCAACAGGTCAGAGGTTTTCAGAGGCCAATAAAGACAACATGGATGAGGAGAGGAGTCGGGTAATCGCTGATTCAGCAATTACCGCGGAAAAACCTCGGTCACATGACTCAAGCTGTCTGGTGGTCCTGCTCCGTGCTCTGTTCTGAAAATGGTGGGTGTTGGCGGACAAGAGAACACTGGACTGGACACGGATCTAGTGGAAGTCTGGTGTAAAATTCATGGCATTGATGTTCCTCCTGAAATGCTAATGAAAACACAACAAAAAATCCTAAGGTCCATAAAATCTTATTTTAGTGCTCCAACTCTTCCTGCTAACCGTTGCACACAGCGTTGTAGTCGCCACATTTGTCAACCAAAACATTTTCACTTTTTTAGCATCAAAGATTTAGCTCAAGCGAAACCTTGCATAAAAAATAAAATCTGGAAAATGAACTAGCTAGCTAAAACTAGCATAATTATTCAAATTTTGATGTGTATTTTAATTCTAAATTTTGTCCAAAGTCCCATCTGTCAACATTTAGAAGTAGGTTCTTACAACCTATACTACTGCCTATCAATAAGGGGCTTACCAGATGTTTTGGCCTCACTTTAAAGGAGCTGACATGTCCTCCCATATAAAACTTCATGTTTTAGAGCTTAATTAGATTTTTTCCTTTCCTTTTGTCCTTTCTTTTTCCAGGAGACACAGAAAGCCAAGCAGTTCCTGCCCTTCCTGCAGAGGGCCGGCCGCTCAGAAGCCGTGGTAGAATACGTCTTCAGCGGCTCCCGCCTCAAGCTGTACATGCCCAAAGAAACCTGCCTCATCACATTCCTCCTTGCTGGTGGGTACAGCTCTTCCCCCTTCTTTGTCCTAAAGATGAATTCCCTGTCTTTATAACCAGCCCATGTTCTCATCTTTACATGCATTAGTTGCTGTAGGCAGATAGTTTCAGGTGGAAAAAAAGAACAAAAAGGTTGGACAAAAACAGGTTGTTCCAAAGTGAGCTTCCTGCCAGCGCATGGATCAACGTTCAAACCTCTCTGCACACCTCTCTGCAGTCAACCCTGACAGGGCAGAGGGTAGGGGCAGGGTATGTTGCACCAGCTACAGCCCACCCTCAATCAGAATGCCAGGGTTGGCGTGAAGCATGTGTCCCCTTTGACCCTCACCTTTCCCCCCCTTCTGGCTTTTTGCCAAGTTTGAAATCCACTCATGCTCTGCTCTCTTGGCATTCGCTCTTCTATCTTGGTGGTGGTGGTAGGCAACTTTATGAAAAACTCACTGCTGTATAAAGGTAACAGGAGCCTGAAGACTCCAATGGATGAGCAGGTTAGGTAATGATTCCAGGAAATGTGTTGTCGCAAAAACAAGCGTTTATTACTAATTTTTTTCATCTTTATTTTTCACAAAAACAAACAAATCTGTGCACACAATTTCCAAATAACGTACCAGCTATGTAATAAATAGAAAATAATAATACAAATAAAATAAAACAAAATAAATAAAAATGTATAATAAATTAGTTAAATAATAAATATAAAATAATAACTAATGAGATAAATGATTATTAAAAAAATTACTAAATACATATATAATAATTAATCTATTAAAATTAACATTTATTAACACTGAGCTTCAGCTTTTCTTTATGCAGTTTATTCATGTACCAAAATTAACCATGACAAAATAAATAAATATAAAATAAATATAAAATAAAATCAGATAAATTATTATAAAATAATAACTAAATACATACATAATAATTAATGAATTAAAATGTACTTGTACTTTTTTAACATTAATTTAGCCCTGTGTTAAAAGCAAAACCCAATAAAAAGATTGTTAAAAGAAATATTTCAATACATTTAAAATAAGAATTTATTGAATAAATGAATGAATGAATGAATGAATAAATAAATAAATAAAATATGAAAATACAATAATAAGTTAATAAATAAATGTTATAGAAATAAACATAAAGATCAGCACATGACCTAAAAAACGTGCATTTAAAAGCATTACATAACAGACTCCTACTTGATAAGCAGACTGAGGGTACAGAAATCTGGTTATGCATTGGAGAGAAAAAATGGAACTCTAATAATTAGTTTATTAATGGATTAGTCACTTGTAGGAAATGAATTGGCAACTGTTTTGATACACAATTTCAGAGATGAAACAGCTAATTTCTCCCCATTTCGGCTTCTGAGATCCGACAATTTTATGATTTCTTCCTAATCCATGATTTAGAAGATGGGTCCATTATTCTCCAAGATTTTCCCGCTTACTTCCAGCTCGAGAAGATAACAGTAGTTTAGGGCTAGATGCAGATGGGATGAAATACGGACTGTTTGATGTCAGGCCTGGTCATTTATTTCAGCTCCTCGCCCGTCTCTGACAGTTTGCACTCGTAATAAAAACACTGAGACTGTATCTTTGTCAGCCGACGATGATTTGCGCATCGCAGGAATGGTGAGAATGCTCATCCCTTTCTCCACTATGGATGGTGCTCTGTTATAGTTAGCAATAAAAGATGTGTTTCAATCCATCTCCGTTTCAGTCAGCCATACATTTCCTCTCTGTCTTCCATTTGGACAAACATCATGTAGTTTCTGACAAACACTCAGATTCAGCTTAATTATGCGTGGCTAAACCGCCGATGCATTCATTAATTTCGCAATTTGCCTCTGATTGTCTCTGCTGTCCGCTGATGGCTCCCGTAATTGCATTTTTTCCTCGCTGCCGTCCTCAAGATGTATTGAAATGATCTCCGCCAATAAACAGTCCACGTATAGGAGCATATAGGATACTCTTCTTTTTTATTTTTTTTTCACAGCTCTGGACAATTCTTCTGTAATGAGAGTGCTCGGCGTCATCGCACGTTACCCTGTTTCTCAAGAACATATCAAGTGTGGGTGCAAAAAAAAAAAAAAAAAGTGTTTGCAAAGTCTGTCTACTTTTTGAGTGATTTGATTCAATCAGAGGTTATTAGCAGCACATTAGCGCTGATAGCCTCCAAGCGTATTTGATGAAGGTGGTACCCAGAAGAAAAGATTCATCTCCTAGAAATGAGACGACAAATATTCCCTTTAATACACACATTAGGCTGGATTAACTCTCATTGATACAAATGATCCTTTTTCCTCTTTTGTGTGTTTTTTCTGATTCCGTTCTAATTAGAGAAGTAGCTCCCCTGTGTTCCTCCATGATGCTTTCCTTCTCACCACCTTGTTTGTTCTCCTTTGACGTAGGAATGTTACGAGATAGAGTTTTATGTCTGCTGGGTCAAGGCCTCATCGTTTCTCTGCATGTATGTTGTCCTCTATATGTGATAACTGCTTTTAAACCTATTGCCATACATGAAATGAAAGCCCCTCCGGCACAAACATTCCTTTATTATCTCTTTACCTCTAATCTCCAGGCGCTTCCTATCTCCCTCCTGTTTCTCTCCCCTCCCCGTCAAAGATATCTCTGCATGTTTTATTCACCCATCAGCAATACAGGCTGTGTATGAAGTGACACATGCATGATGAATAAGCTGCTCAAAGCCTCCTTTGCATCTGGGTTTGAAACACTACAAAGCATTTGGACCCTTTTCTGTTTAAGCGATCACGACCGGCAACTGATAATGAGGTGTTATGAGTGTAGATGTAAATTATGCATGTTTCAGTACTGTCAAATTAAATAGGTGTGACGTAAAGCTGGAATTTTCCCCTACCCAATACAATGTTTTATGTTGGGGTAGAGTTGTTAACATATTGAACTGTTGACTGTACCTTTAAAATGGATAGTTTAGCTATATACCCCTTAAGAAAAGTGATGCCAAAATATTGCAGCAATGGGCCCTTATGTATTGTGCCCATGGGACCAAGGCATGTGCAGAAACAATCTACCTGATGGAGTTACAAGACAAGAACAGATTCTTGTCTCACAGTTATGGAAAGTTCACTGAATCTTGTTTTAGTGTAGCTTCCTCTACTTGGCTGATTTGGTAAAGAGCTGTCAATGGTGATGTCACATTCTCTTTTTAACATTTTCCCAAAAAAAAAAAAAAACATATACATGATTAGAACTACTTGTTAGGACAGAAAACAGGTTTGAGTAAGAATTATTTGACATGTATTTCAATTTTCTAGTTTGACCCATGTTCCATCTGTCTAAATGTAGGAGGCTGACTTTAAGACGTATACTGCAACAAGTCACCAAGGGGAGATCCAAAAGTTTTGGCATTATTAAGGATAGCTGTTGTGTTGCCCAGGATTTTATACAGTTCAGGATTTATGAGTAATCCCATTGGTCAAGAAGCATTCCATGAGTACTAATTTAAAGGACTCTCACTCCCTAAACTTCAGCTTTTTTTAATTTTTATTTAAGTGATATTTTTGGGCTTTTTTTTGGCCTCTATACGTGGGACACTTAGACTGCTAGGCCACCAGTGCCCCTCTTCAGCTTTTTTTAATGCAATTTTTTTATATCTAATAATTAACCATGGAAAACTTTGCATCACAAAAATGCATTTAAATCCCCAAACTACATTTGATTTTGGGCTATGAAAAATTATATTTTTAATTGTTAGTTATGAATGAATTCTAATAACTAAAACCCAATTGGTTGCATTTTTTCAAAATATATATTTTGGGGGCTATTACACTTTTATTTGGAGAAGACAGGACATTGTATAGAGCAGGCAACCAGGAGAGAGTGGGGAAAGGACATAACGTGAAGCACTACGAGCTGAAATCGAACCCAGACCTCTTGCTAAATGGGCATATGACTTAACCACTTAGCTAAACCTGCTCCTCAAATTGATTGCATGCCCAAAATTCCATTATTTTGCATTTCAAAGATGTTTTAAAGTCCATATTAACAATTTAAAACAATTGATGCCAACTAGCTTGTCTGCTGACATCACTCTGATTAGCTCTGATTAGGTTGTCGCTTATACTTGAAGTAGCAAGAGTGCATATTACTTTTGTCGTCTCAACTGAGCCATCTGGGAATTTTTTAAAGTGAATTTTGCCATTCAAGAGCGCAGTGGTGTCGCAATTTTCCATCACGGCAGAAGCTGCAGCAGGAAGCAGGAAGACACTGCGGCAGCTTCACTATGGTGTGCTCGAAAGGACAAAATAGAGAAGGATGAAAAACAAGCAAACCAGAAAAAACACAGCCCTAGTTTAATTGAACTATGAGTTGTAATCATAGACTGTAAATAAAAATGGACAGCGTTGCTCCGCCTCTTCCCGTTGTACAGTTCTGAAGCCAAAAAATCCCCCTCCTGGGCGCAGCCATTGTGCAGCCAGAACCTGTGAAGCCACTGTAATAAGCTCCGCCCTACAGCGTGACGTCACAAGACGCTGTGTGCCCTTTGAAGTTTCGTTCTACGGCGGCTGTGAATCAAAGGAAACCCGGAAGTAAAACCCTGTTTTTTAAACTCTAATAACTAACGAAAAAGAAACTTTTCAGAAAAAAGAGGCCTTGAACACAAAACACTCAGATACTAACTACATATAACCACAGCATACAGATGTGAGAAACATTCGTACGACGTGTATTTATTTTTTAAAGTTTGACTGCTCCGGATTTTTTTTACCTATACTGCAGCCAGCCACCAGGGGGCAGTCACACTGCTGAAAGCCTCACCACCAGGGCCGTATCCGGCACGCTTGGTTGTAATATGTTGACGTACAGGAAGCAGCAAGTGGAAAGGAGATTGTCCTCTGCAATTAACTGGTACTAGACTGTTGGCATCAGTAATTTTTTTAATTGAACCACTACATTCTGCCATCGTAGTATAAAAGCTGTATTACACTCGAGGCTGTGTTGTTATACTAAATTTAAGCACGGCTGTGTTAACCTTCAGCCATGACTGAATCACAACTACTGCTTATGTAACGCTTGTTTGTACAGTTAAGCTAAATCTGACTGGAGTGCGGTTTTCATATGTACCCACACGCTCATGATAAATCATGGCATGAGTCACAATAATGCATCGTTGTCATACGGTTTGATCTGGTTATCAAAAAGTTACCGATCATAATCGTTAGATTCATGATGAATACAATGTCATGAGATGTTGTCCATGAGCGGAGCTCCTTCAAACTCATTTGTTGCAAGTTGCTGTGGGTAAATATTGACTGCATGCAGATGAATAGAGATTATATTCAATGGCTGCTACTGCTGTTAAAACGGGGCTTTCATTAGTCATCTGTTTCATTAGCTGTGCTCTCTTCATACTGTATTCATCAGTGCAAATTTTTATTCTGTAACAATATCGTGGGAGGCCATTGATGAGCAAACTGTTTACAGTAAAGCTGCAAATGAAGAGATCCCAAGGCATTCGGTGATGTAACACTAAGAAGAAATTATAATACCAAAAACAGTAGAGGCGTATCAGAGTATGAGCCACTAGCTTCCCTAGCCGGCAGCAGTCCTTGCCATGTTCTCCTGATTTTTAATATTAAACCTCACTCATAGTAAGGGCTTGTTTCTCCACTGAGGCACCCAAAAGCTGTGGGTCTCCCTGGCACGAAGTCTCCTTCCTTTCCCAGAGTTTTCCTTGATGGGTAAAGACAGCGCTGTAAGAAAAAAAAACAACGTGAGGAAACAAAAATGAAGCAAGTAAAGTCCACGCTTCAAAGCAGGCCGGAGGTGTGCTTCAGGTGGAGTTGAAGTAAAGTTCCATATCCTCTCCTCCCACATCACCTCTCCTTTCTTCTCCTCTCACTCTCTGGCCCTTCGTGGTGTCACTTCCGTATGCAAGTTTGATAAAGGGTAAAGGAGTCATCCTGTTTCTGAAAGGGAAAGGAAAAAAAAAAACGGAGGGCTTCTGCACAGGAAAGGGATTTGAGAGTGCAGTGGAGGGGGGGTAAAAGGAGGATGAAAGAAGGAGGAGAGGAGGTGAAGCGAGAGCTGAGGAGGCAGAAAGGACAGGGGAGGGTAAAGAGAAAGCGGCATGTGGTAAAGAGAAGACAAAAGTACAATTGATGTGGAGTACGTGGGTATAAAGGCCCGCTGAAGCTAAGGGAGACCAAGCAGTGAAAAAGGCTGTAAAAGTTTACTGGCTTCAATAGCTTTCACAGAGTTTCAGATGGAGGCCACAGCGGGTGAAGTGCACTTTCAAAGTTACTCGGGGAAGGTATGGTGAGCAGCAGTCTGTCAAAAAGATGAAACACCCATCACTCGGACACAAAGATTTACTGCGTCAGCAAGAAGCATTAGCCATCGCAGTGTGTGGCTTAGTGCCATTTGTCTGATTTTTTGATATCTGAGTGTGTGTGTGTCGGGACACCTGCGAGCCGGGAAAGATGGTGAAGTGATGCAGAAAATTTGTAGACTTGTTCTCTATAAAAATACGTCTGAGTGCCAAAAAAAGTTTGGCATAATGGAAAGCAGGTCTGTCAGGAAAAGGCTGCAAATAAAATGTTATGTGCTCGGCTACAACCTCTGCACATTTGTGTCCTTGTCTGCGACTGTGTGTGTCTCCATTGAGATTCACACATTTATGAGAAACAGAGGTGAGAGCTTTAGATACATTCCAAGGCCTGGTGAAATATAGAGGCAAGGAACAATGCCTTTTGTTGGGAACACTTTATGACAATGCTTCTTACTGCAACAGAAGCTGTAGTCTTGAAACCAAACATGGTCTACATGTGCCATTAACAAATCAATTATCTATTGTAGCTGCTGTTAGAAGAGAAAGAAAAGTGTGCATATCACATCTGGTGCTTTAACGTATTACAAATTCAGTCTTCTGCATGTGAAATAATCACATGTGAATCTCATTATAGCTCCTGTCTAAAGAAGCCCGGATCAAATACTGTGCTTCACTGAACTTTGGCTGCAAGAAAAGAGTTATTATTCTAAGAAAATAGGAGGTTATCTCAAACCATCCTTTGTCCTCCACCTCATTATTTGGGTAACATTATGCAACCAGCTTTTCACAGACAGCAGACCATGCCACAGGCTAGCTCTTAATACCAGCAACCATTTCCCTGAAATCACATCATTCCTCAATTCATTCATGGGTTTTTTTTACATCAAATTTTATAACCAATTCAAATCATTAGACAAAATTATCCCATAGAGAGAGAACCTTTTGTCATTTGAATATCTGCATATTTTTTCTGCTAGCGATGTCATTGTACACAGCAATGTTATAGCAACAGAATAAGTAGAAACTCTAAGACATTTTCAAAAAGGTGATTCAAATCTGTTCATTTTTTTTAAATATAGCAGTTTCACTGTAGAAATCAGTCTGTCTCTGATGCTCTCAAGTAGACAAGAATGTCGAGAGGCTGCTAGCTGAGCAGTGCCTAGCTTGATACTCAGCTTAGTTCAGAGTCACTTTTTTCTACATTAAACAGACCCTTATATCTAAACCAATGGGCAGGCCTCCCTGCATGCACAGTTCAACCTCTGCAAATGATCCAGAACGCAGCAGCACGCCTGGTCTTCAACCAGCCTAAGACCGCTCATGTCACTCCCCTGCTCATTTCGCTACACTAGCTTCCAGTTGCAGCTCGCATCAGATACAAAACTCTAATCATGACTTACAAAGCAGTAACCAAAACTGCTCCAGTTTACCTGGAACCCCTCATCCAGGTCTACACCCCTTCTCGCCCGCTACCCTCAGCCTCTGAAAAGCGCCTAGTACTTCCAGCACATAAGGCCTCAAAATCACTAGCTCGACTCTTCTCTTCTGTTGTCCCTAAATGGTGGAATGAATTGTCCAACTCCATTCGATCTGCAGAGTCCCTCTCTACTTTCAAAAGACAGCTAAAGATGAAGCTGTTTAGGAAGCACTATGCACTTAGCTAGACTATTCTCCACTGTTGTCCCCAGTGGCAGATCGTGTCTTCCAGCTACAATTGACTCGCACTGTCCTGCTCTACTCTGGGCATCTGTGTTCAGCTGTGGAGTGACCCAGCACTTGATACTTCGGTAATTATTGTGGTGATGACAAGTTAATTGTTGATGATGATAATGTAAGGTCTTAAATGGTTTGGTTGCTTCATTGTAGATGTTCCTTATTTTACTATAAAAAAAAAATCCTTATTTACTTTTGTGCATTGCCTTTGCACGGCTTTGTTACTCATACTGATCTTGTTTCCTCTTGTCTAGATCTATGCTTGTGTTGTTCTTGGAGGAGCTCTATGCACTACTGTTGTAGACTTTAAGTATAAAAGGCACTTTTGATCAGACTTGTAAAGAGACTTGACCTGTGACCTGAATCCAACTTGGGCAAACACTTGGCAACATCTAACAACAGTGGGAAAGGACAAACTTATTTTTAAGAGGCAGAAACCTTGAGCAAAGCCAGATTTGTGAAGCCGCTACCTGGATTGGTCCAAAACACTCTGATTAGTGTGACACTTAAATATTAAACATAAGAAAGGAGGAGAGCATGATGTGACACAGAAGTTATAAAATAGATGAAGAAATGGATGAGGCTTGTTTTGAAGAGATGAATTTGATTTGATGGACAAAGTTGTTCATTCATTTGAGGTTTAATAACATTTAAAAGATACTCTTTGCTGTCTTGTATGCATAGTCTGAGGTTATAAATGGCTTATATTACAGAACCATGATGATATAACGGGAAGATAGAGGATAAGATTGACGCCATAAAAGCGTCATACTTACTGCGATTCCACTTGAACAGAGATCCGCCATCACTACGCCTTTGTACTTACACTGTACATCCTTAAATGGCGTAATATTGGCATCCCATTGTGTGTTTACACATGGCATACACTAGAGCCATGGCCAGTAGGAGTGCCATATACACAAATTTACAGCCCTCACGGCTCTGACGCTACTCACCGCCACAGTCCCCCGTCCCATTTTGCCTATGCTACTAACTCCAAGGGAGGATCAGAGGTGGAACGACTTTACCCCACCATTACCCCTCTGTGAGTTACACATCCCAGACAAGGCGTAACAGGGGCGTAAATATCCCACCTTGAAATGTCAAAATGGAAGCACCTAAACGAGGGATGGTGAAACTATACTTGGATTTTCCACCACAGCCTCATCTCTGTTTGCCTCCCTCCATCACCCATGTCTCACCTCTGTATCTTGCCCCACCTGCATCTCTCACCGCCGCACATTTCAACTCCCCTGAACTGACTTGACACTAAGGAAACAGAAGAAGAGGGGAGATTGATTTGTTAGAAAAAGAAGCCTAGGACACAGTCGCTGAAATAGCACTCAAATGTGCAAACTTTTACACCACAGCAGCTTTTAGGTCTATGTTTATTTGCCTGCCGCAGTGCTAATTATGTCCTGTCAACAGCTTGTCAGAACTCAGAAATTACTCAAGTAACAACATTAAAAAGATGGACACTAATGGCATTCATACTGCGCTGAATGTATCCTGCAAGTATCCATTTATACCTGCAGACATACCAGGAGAGCACAGCGTCTGGCAGTTTATGAGCAAAAAGTCAGAGGCTAATCAATATGCATATTATTAGTATAGGATTCCGTGACATGATGTATGTTTGTATAAATTGCAGTGATGGCATTAATGCACAGCGGCCGCATGTCTCCACATTCCTCCCTCCCGAGCCACTTCCACAAAATGAAGCTCATTATCTCGGCTTGGTTAGCGGAGGAAGAAAGGTCGACTCAATCCTGCTTCTGCTGTATGTCGGGGCGACTATAAAACCCATTCTGTTCCAAAGCATAAAAAATATATATTAGGACAGAATCGGCCTCGCCAGAAATATATATGCACATGAATCCATCCAATTAGTTTTGCTTCCTGAGAAGAATTAAAACTAAAATGAAGATTATTCTTTGCTGAAATGATCCGTTCTGTATTTGCATGCCAATTACTCGTATTGTGTCTGTAAGTGCATCTTAAAGGCCGGGAGTGATTACATTACTTTTGCTCCAATTGATTGCCATAATACTTAGATTATTGAAAATTAAAGCCTATAGAAGACCAAACCTTATTATAGACATTTAACTGTAATGAAGAGAATAATTTACACAAAAGTTAGCATCTTCAAAGTAGACATGAGTTCTATTCAAGCAGCAACTTAAACAGTGTTTAAAACGGAAGCTGAAAAACCTCAAGTTCCTCGAGTGTCCAATTGAGGCTCTAAAAGCCTGGGAATCCACATCAGATCCCACAGAACAAAGTCCAGTTTGAGGCACTAGCTTGGCGATGTGGCAAAATCTCTTGTGTAGAGACTGGACTTCAAATCAAGGGGCCCAGATTTGATTTCAGCCTGCAGCCCTTTGATTCCCACTCAAGCGGCAAACTCCGGTCTCAAACGATGAAGCCCATGCGGAAGTGATGTAAACTGCAATACATCGAAAATCCGCTTGAGGCTGGCTGCAGAAACACCGGAAACCACATAGATATGAATGGGAAAAAGACGATCTTTGCAGCATTAATGAACATGTTTACAGCCTGGTTCAAAAAACGGCTTGGCCCTACAACGCTAATCTCTCTAATGGCACACACTGTACGGGGGGTGAATTTTTTTCTAACGTGACGGTTCAGAAGATATTAAGATTACGAGTTTTGCCCAAATAAGGACATGACTGACGTGACTCCCGGTCGGGAACACACAGCCATTGGCTAAGAGACTCACACTACGTCACACTCTGCCTGGTTGAGTTCCGCATTACCAATATGGCTGCTGCCGTCGATTTGCTTCAAAACAGCTCTCAGGAACAGATGGGTGACGTCACGGATACTACGTCCATATTTTATACAGTCTATGTTCCCACTCTCTCTTTCTAGCTTCCTACTCAGTCCACGGTCATCTCTTAATACAAGCTCAAAAGCCACCAAAAAGTATTCTTTAAAATACAGAAAAGAAAAAGAAAGTTAAAAAAGTCTACAGCATGGTAAATCCACAATCAGCGGCAGCTTTCTATGCATATTTTTCTTGAGTCAGGACTTTTCAGACCTCTCAAACATACTGTGCAATTCTCATTGTCAACTGGCCATAGTTGTGTGTGGCAGCAGGCAGATGTCGGTCCAAAGATAGGCCACACCCACACCACAAACTATAGTCCTAATGACAGAATGAGCTGTTTTGAACTATGAGTTTTTCTTGTGATAATTCTGTTGATTTTTTTGTCAGACTCTCAAAATTGAAATAAATATTAAAAAAATGTACAGTTACATCTCAATTAATTAGAATATATTGAAGAAGTAATTCTTTTCACAATTCAATTAAAGAGGGAAAACATGAATTTATTATTATTATTTTTTTATTTGTGACATTTTTAATGACATATTTCGAGCCTACTTTTTGGCTTAAAGCTTGTGAAACTCGGAAATCCAATTCCTCAAATACTTAGAATATTTTCTAAGATCTGTCAAAAAAAAAGAAGAAAAAAAGGATTCAAATACAGAAATATCCAACTTCTGAAAAGCATGTTAATGTTTTATATTTAACTTTGTATTTATTTATTAATAATGTATTTATTTATTATTATTCTCATTATTATTCTTATTATTCTTATTAATCTTATCATTATTATTATTATTCATTTATTATAAATTTTTCAATGTTAATTGAATACTGAACACTGAATACTTGGTGTTTGCTCCTTCACCACAAATTGGCTTTGAGGTGATCAGCCTGTAGCACTGCTGATGTACAACTGAAGCCTAGGGCAACCACGGCCTTCAGCTGGTCTGTATACTTGGGTTGGGTCAGTTAAGTTGGCTGGCCAATCAAGCACAGTAGTATCATGGTCAGCTAACTACTGTATGTAGTAGTAGTTTTGGCGCTGTGGGCAGGTACAAAATCCTGCTTACTTTCATCTGACAAGAGCACTTTGGACCACTGAGCAACAGTCCAGTGCCGTTTCTCCTTAGCCCAGCTCAGGAGTGGCTTCATATCGGGATTGCAACAGTTTAGCCTCTTTCCTGTTGGCCTATGTTCGTGGTTGCTCTTGATTTACAGTCCACTCCTTATGAAGTTCTTCTGAGTTCTTGAATGAACTGTTCTTGACACTCCTTTCATGGCTGCAGTCTTTTCCTACCACCCTTATTCCTCCCAGTCAACTTATACAGCACTTTGCTAACAGCTAGCCTTTCTAGCAATGACCTTCTGTACTTACCCTCCATGAGGACAGTGTTGATGGTCGTCTTCTTTACAACTGTAAAGTCAGCAGTCTTCCTCATGATTGTGGGTGAATGTTCTAAAGTAATCTAAGAGATACATAGTTTTTAAAAATTATTTGAAAATAAAGTATTCTGGGATTTGTATATATATATTTTTAGCTTGAAACATTTAACATTTTAGTTTACTGGTAATAAGTCAAGAATATAACTTTTTTTTTTTTAAATCTGACAAATATTGAACTTCCTACTGATATTCTATTTTAATGAGATGCACTTGTATAATTAAATAAATATATAAAAGCTAAACAATTTTAGCCACATTATGAGTTTTAAAGCTACAGTTTGACACTTTGGGAAAATGCGCACAATCACTTTCTTGCTGAGAGAGATAAGATCAACACCTCCCTTAAATCTACCTGTTAAATATGACACTTTACACATAGGGCTAGCTTAGCTTAGCATGAACACTGGAGGCAGTGGGAAAGTAATAGTTCCAAAGTTACATAGTCATGTTTTAATTCCTTTACTTTAATAAAACCAACATAATCTCCGTTATTAAACCCATTATTTTTCCTTTTAGTGTTTAACTGAATTTATCACACAATCATTATCGACTTTATCTAAACTTCAGGGTAAGAAATGCAAAGTGGGGAGAGGAGTTTTAAGTGCAAAGGAAGAGAAACAGTAGGTGATAAGGAAAGAAGGGAAATTTAATCAGGCGCATGGCTCACCCTGAATCACAGATTAAAACGTTACCCACCTCTCTCTGTGCCTGAGCTCCACGGAGGGGAACAGGAAGGAAAGCGGCATTATTAAATGAAATGGTTGAAAGCATTTGTCTTTTTAGGAGTGTGGTTGCAGAATTTGGAAACAACATAAATTGGTTCTTTAGCCTGTTCATTCAGTTGTGCTTTCTTTTTGTCACTGCTAACTCTGCTTTTCAGATTCGTCTCCAAAGCCCCTCCACACTTTTAAGAATCTAATATCTAACCCACCAAACACAATGATTGATGTGATGTTCGGTGGAATGACAGTGCGAGAGACACAGCAGTGCCCTGTGTGTGTGCGTGTGTGTGTGTGTAGTGTGATGTCAGTAGTCATCAGCGTATGTCTTGTTTGTCTCTGAAATCAGATAAGATGGATATCCTGCAGTGTGACCCAGATGTTTATCTCTGTGTCAGGCGTGACTTATGTATTGTGATGCAGGGTTAAAATTGGCCGTGCTAATTGACTCCCTGGCTTGGTTTAAATGCTGCAGGGAGGGGACTACAGTTCAGTACAGTACACTACTGTGTGTGTGTGTGTGTGTGTGCGTGTGTGTGTGTGTGTGTGTGTGTGTTTTTCAGGACAGTGCAGTCCCAGAAAGCTGCAGGTCATTTGAGGAGACCATGTCCATTTGCATTTGACTGCAGATATGAAGCCACATCTCCCCCTCATTATATTCGGCTTCTTTTTTAGGATTATACCACTAATATTTAACCTATTGTAACCCTTTCTTTGGATTATAATCCTATTACTTTTTCTTTGTGCATTAAGGGTTTTTTGGGAGGTCTTTTAAGAGAGCCTGTGCTGAGTTAGGGATTGTTGCAGAAAAAGCCCTTTGAGACATTGCATTGTATGAGCAACACAATTAAACTTGACATTACATTCTGGTACAGTTTTTTCCTGTGGATTATGGTAGGAAAACAGTCCTAACTCCTTTTATTATAACTCTGACAGAACCAAGCAGACCAGCCAACTGGCTCTGCAATTGCAAATTTTTTCTTTCCTCCTTTTTTCTTTTTTTTTAACATCCTTTGTCAGTTTTCTGTTTATACTCTCTGTTGGAGACCCAGCCTCCCACATGGAAGACCTGTCCTGGTCCACTTAAGCCAAAACTTTTAGATAATCTTTGCCATTAGTGTTTCCTTCTCCTCCTTTCCTTCCTTTTCCACTTTGCTATTCAGGAAAGTCCAATTGTTATTGATTAAACTGAATATGAGGCACATGTTTGGCCTACTGGTTTTTGCAACCCATGTACAGAGGGTGTAGTCCTCAGAGAGTTCAACTAGAGTTCATTCCAACTCGTGGCCCTTTGCCACTTGTCATTTCCCACTCTCCCTTCAAGTTTTTTTACACTCTCCCCTGTCGTCTCCACTCAGTAAAGGCATAGAAAGCCAGAAATAAACGTAAAAAGAAAATGAACAAATACCAGGTGTGGTGATCGCAGGGTATCACACAATACAAGTTACGTTATGTTACGTTCAACGATACACTATGGTATGTTACGTTAGGTTATACTACTTTACAATAAGCTACTTTACACTACGCTACTTTACACTACGCTATTTTACACTACCCTACTTTACACTACGCTCCTTTACACTACGCTACTTTACACTATGCTACTTAACACCACACTACTTTACACTACACTACTTTACACTACACTACTTTACACTATGCTACTTAACACCACACTACTTTACACTACGCTCCTTTACACTACGCTACTTTACACTACGCTACTTAACACCACACTACTTTACACTACACTATGTTACACTACACTACTTTACACTACACTACTTTACACTACACTATTTTACACTACACTACTTTACACTACACTACTTTACACTACGCTACTTAACACTATGCTACTTTACACTACGCTATTTTACACTACACTACTTTGCACTACGCTATTTTACACTACCCTAATTTACACTACGCTCCTTTACACTACGCTACTTTACACTACTCTATTTTAAACTACTCTATTTTACACTACGCTACTTTACACTACGCTACTTTACACTACCCTACTTTACACTACGCTACTTTACACTACTCTATTTTACACTACACTATTTTACACTACGCTACTTTACACTACGCTCCTTTACACTACGTTACTTTACACTATGCTATTTTACACAAGACTATTTTACACTACGCTACTTTACACTACGCTACTTTACACTACACTACTTTACACTACGCTACTTAACACCACACTACTTTACACTACTTGACATTATGCTACTTTACACTACACTACTTTACACTACACTACTTTATGCTACTTTACACTACGCTACTTTACACTACACTACTTTAAACTACGCTACTTAACACCACACTACTTTACACTACTTGACATTATGCTACTTTACACTACTTTACACTACACTACTTTATGCTACTTTACACTACGCTACTTTACACTACGCTACTTTACACTATGCTACTATACACAACGCTACTTTACACTACACTTCTTTACGCTATGCTACATTATGTTATGCTACGTCACATTACGCTTATGTTACCATACCACACCACACCATACCATATCATACCATATCATTTTTTAACTGCCGTAAATATTAGGATTGCTCTATTATCATTCATTTGTTGTTACTATAAACAGTATACATACTTTTACTGTTATTATTGGCACTGTAACCAGCTGTTGATGTAATATAACAGTCTTGACCTGCTTTCCAGTGTCTGGAGATAAAGCTCAGGAATATATTTGGTATTTATATACATACCTCATATTATATATCGTACCATATGATATGGTACGATACAGTCCATCACATTAAATTTACATTACAACCAATCCAATGCAGTACGAGAGGATCAGATACAATATGAAACCATACAATACCTGATACAATACATTTCCCACAATAACAATAATACCAAAGTGATGCTGTAATAATATATCAGCTAAGACAGTATCTGATGGAACAGAATGATGTGTTATGCACTACTGGAGGAAACAAAATGATGATATAGTGAGTCAGATTACTGATATTTGATGCCAGGGATTAGTGATACTATTGCAAGAGTCGGGATGACAATATATTGCCATGTTATTTGTCCCACGTCAGTTGAACATAGCATGAAATACATTCAACCATAATCTGATTCAGAGTCAGCCGTCAAAATGTATTTTCTATCTTTGTTGGATTTCCAAGAACCATTCTAAAGCAGTTGTTTATAAAAGCAGCTTCTTACTGTAAGGTTTGCATATTCTCGCCTATTTACTCTGTATACAAATCTTTTTTATTGCTCCATGGCATTTCAAACCCATTTTATCACAGTTTATATATTGTACCAAATATTATAGCTAGAGGGAAAAGATGCAAATAGTTTGCTCCAAAAGGGAGATTTTCGTATCTAATTGCTTTTAAAGCTCCCTGCTGTACACTGAAGACCTTTATTTTTTACAGATGGTTGACTCAACACTTCTACATAACTCTGAAGGTGCTGACTGTCCTCTGGCCTTATTTTGCCTTTCCCGGGTCATTTTCTGTTCCCTGCCTGCGTGAATAAGCTGATGTCTCTTGTTCTCGGTCTCATAAGTGGGACAGAAATGTGCAGAGGTTTCATGAGGGGACACAAAGTGCTGCATAAAAGCTAGTGTGTTCTGTTTCCGAGTTATTAAACCATTCTAGGAGGCTATAGTTTGCCAGTCAGGTTTTCTAAAACCATGCCAGTCACACTTTTGGCAGGTCGTGTTCATCCTTTGGTTGTCTTGTAGTGAATCATACAACTCTTGGCTATTTACTAGGACTGGCAGTCACTTCATCTGGATAGCCAACAAGAACCCAAAAATGAAAATGAATAAAAACTGAAAATTATCCTGGACAGTCTACCTTTCTGTGTCAAGTATAAAGGAAGTCTTTCATTTGGATTTTCTGCCTGTTTATTAGGCAGTTGTTAGTTATCGATTTAAAGAAACCTGGATAAAACCTCCACTATGTATTTTTCAATTAGGAAATAATAAGAGAACAAACTGTTGTGACTGTCGAGAACAATAAAATATTAAATTGACTTTGGCGATTGTTGCCACAATCTTTGTATAGTCAAGAGGGATCACTGTTCAATGTTTAATGCCAATCACAGTACAGTGGCACTCACAGTGCCCCCGACAGGATTGTCTGTATTGATATTGATTTGGAAAAAAATGTATTGTATTGAATTGAGTAATCAATTTTTTTTCTGAAGTTATATTTTTGGGCATTTTCGCCTTTATTGGATAGGAAAGCTGGAGAGAGACAGGAAATGTGGGGAGTAGAGAGTGGGGGAAGACATACAGTAAATGGTCGTCCGGCCGGGAGTCGAACCAGCGACCTCTGTGACTAGGACTGTAGCCCCTATACGTAGGGCGCTTAGACCGCTAGGCCACCAGCGCCCCATTAATCCATTTTTTTTCAAACTCAGTGCTAGAAATATTGCAACAAGCTGGCATGAAAGAGTTTGGCTAAAGTCAGGGTCGTTCGGGTTCACACAAGAATTTCACCACAAAAATTTGGGGACTTTTTTAGGTGCATGTGTAAATAGTCTACATTTATTCTACACTTTTAACAGGCATGACTTTGTGCATTCCTTGACTCAAAATGAATAAACATACAGTGTGTTGATCCCTGAGTGGCAGTGGGTCTCAACCAAGTGGCAACCTCCGGTCTCAAAATATGAAGCCCATGCGGAAATGTTATAAACTGCAATTCATCGAGAATCTGCTTGAGGCTGGCTGCAGAAACACCGGAAACCCCTTAGACCCCAATTAAAACAAGATGATACTTGCAGCATTAATAAACATGTTTACAGCCTGGTTCAAAAAAACGCTTGGGTCTACGTAGCTAATCTCTCTATCTGCACACACTGTACGGGGGGTGAATCTTTTTTTCTAACGCAATGGTTCAGAAGATATTAAGATTACAAGTTTTTGCCCAAATAAGGACATGACTGACTTGACTCCCAGTCGGGAACACATAGCTGTTGGCTAAGAGGCTCAAACTCCGCCCCTTTATGTCACACTCTGCCTGGTTGAGTTCTGCATTTCCAATATGGCTGCCGCCGTTGATTGGCTTCAAAACAGCGCTCAGGAACAGATGGGTGACGTCACGGATACTACGTCCATTATTTATACAGTCTATGGTCTCAGCTGAAACAGTGCTGTGTCCCGTAGTTTAATGTTTCTTGCACCTTCAAAGTTGCACTCCTAATTTTGTTGTATGCAGAGCTTACAGTGACAATAAGGGCATCCTGATTCTGATTAGTCTTTTATGAAGGGCTTCACATGCAATATCCATACAGTGTGAGAAGACGTCACACAAAACTGTCTATCAGATCAACACACACCACATTTACCTTCAAATCCTGTTACCCATACACTGCACATTTCAAGTACACACCTCCTTTTATTAAAGTTTTTTTTTTTAAACAGCCTGGAAATGTAGAAATGTTGCAGTCTCACAGCTTCTTTATATACCCACTCATTCCTCTTGCACCCACCTCTGCCCTGAAGCTTATCCATTCCTACCTGAACTCAGCAAGAAAGCCTCTGAAAATCTGCTAAAGTCGACGTCAAAAGGGTCCCAAAGACGCAAATTCCAACAAAGCAGTTTTTACTGAAGCACTTTATGCGCTCAGGATCGAGCCCTTGATGACCAATTATCCATTAAGTGCTGATGATAGTGTTGTCGGTTAATCTGTGTTGTGCCACCGCCGTATTTTTGTCAAATAGTGTGGCTTAAGGTTTTTGACCTTGAGACTGTTAAGAGGGATGAGAGGATGCTTGATGTGGTATCAGATGTTCGGGGCACCTGAGGCCCTGTAAATTGTCTGTAGGGTTGTAGAACTGACTCGTTGTGATATTTATATTAATTCCCAGTGCATCTCTGTTTTTTTGCTGAACAGATTCACCTCTATTTGTGGTCTTTTTGAACCATAAAAGGCTTATGTTGCTAAAACCACTCTGGACATCTTGCTGTTCTTTTGATTCGCTGCTGTGCTAATTTTTAACACCTGCAATTCTCTTTGGTCCAGGTATTGAGTGTCCACGCAGTTCCAGGAATACGCCCGGAGGCATGCAGGTGGCTGAGCCGTTCAGTGACGAGGCCATGCTGTTCACCAAAGAGCTGGTGCTGCAGAGAGAGGTAGGCAGTACAGCAGGACTTTTTCTGTCCCTGGTTTTATCATCTCTTAGTGTTTCAGTGTCCATTTTTCTGTGTTGCTAACACTTGGTGTTGCTGCTTTTTTGGCACCTTACATTGCTGCATTTAATTTTCACACTCACAGTCCAAGTTGAGTATGCTGTGAGCACGAGATCGTTTGGTTCGGGCTTGTGAGAAAAAGTACTTTTAATAACAGTTGCTGAAAAGTTAGAGAGCTCCTTTTGGCATGAAAATACATCTCTAGTATGCATTCTGGCTTTGTTTTGTGTTACTGCACCATTGGGAACATCTGAGTCTGTTTATTTGAGGACACAAATATCAAAACTTACATAATATTTACACTTGGTACTATGATTACATAAGACTCATTAATTTAAAGCTCCTGTGAGGAACTTTCAGTTTGTTGATTTTAGCGCCCCCTATGAACTAGGTTGTCAGAATTACATTGATTCTTTCTATACCACATGCTTTGAAACAATACAGTCTGTTGGCTGAATATACACGGCTGCTCAGAGATCACGTTACTTCAACCCTCTGAATCTGATCCTGACGGAGAGGCGCCTGTAGCAGGACCTTTCTGAATGATTGGTCACAGATTTAGTGTTTCTTGTTGTTTTATTTATCAGTATGTCGACGTGTGTCTTGGTACACAGCTACATGTAGCTATGTGGCTATGCTAACTAGCGCTAGCACTTATCCATGATAAATAAAAATCATCCACTAGATCTTCAAATCTGCAGACGTGTGGAGTAAAACCGACCTCTGCCAGAAAGGCAGCAGGACCTTTCTGAAGGATTGGTCACAGATTCTGTGTTTCTTGTTGTTTTATTTATCAGTATGTAGACGTGTGTCTTGGTACACAGCTACAGCTACGACATGTAGCTATGTAGCTATGCTAACTAGTGCTAGCACTTATCCATGATAAATAAAAATCATCCACTAGATCTTCAAATCTGCAGACGTGGGGAGTAAAACCGACCTTTGTGTTTATTAAGACAGCCTACAACTAGCATGCCTCCCTCCTAAGCTCCTTGTTAGCACACATTTGTGCAGGTAATGAAAAACGGGAGAGGGATTCAGTATTATTTTATACAGTCTATGGGCTGAACAAGCTCCGAGCTCTGACTCCGTGACAGACCAGATATTGTTGTTACGTAACAAAAACACGGAAGTCTGAAACGGCTCGTTTCACACACATTTACAGAAAGGTGGAGAAATCAGAACAGGGGCAGAATGGATTTTTTTCATTCTCGGGGGGTTTGTAGACATGCCAGGGACACATATTTCAGGTAGAGAACCATTAAAAAGTCAATTTTGCATGATATGTCACCTTTTAAAATCAATCCTAAAATCAAAATGGTAGTGTTTTGACATTGTTTACTTTTTCCCAGTATCATACTTGAGACTCCAAATTCTGGTGTTGCATCAACTCTGCGAAAGTCATATTTTCTTTTAACAAACATCACATCCTGTTCTCTTTTAACAGCCAAGCGTGTCATTTATTGTGAATCTTTAATGTGGAAAATGTAAACAAAGGCTATTTTGGCAGCAAGCTGTAATTCAATTCGTCTGACACTTACCCTGCGGCAGTGGTTACAAGCTTTAAAAATTGCTCTATAGGAGTTATCAATCTTGTCACTGATGGTCTTGTTTGCTGTTTGAGGTCACATGGAGATATCAATGTTAAAGCTAGGGTTGGTAGTCTCGGTAAACCAGCATGAATTTGAATGTAGCTTTTCCTCATGACTCCGTCTAACCCCTCCCCTCCTCCCTCGGAGCTCCTCCAAAACTACGCCCCCCCGCTCACATGCACGAGCGCCGCTGATTCTCAACCATATGATCGTGACTGATTCAACACTGGTCCTCACCAAAACATTATCATAGTGAAAGTTAAAAACCCAAACAAACATGGCTGCTGTTAGTACTCACATCTATCATTCTAGCATTATCCAGTTGTACCGGTGACACGATATCAGGAGAAAAGTTATAACACATATAATACTGTAACAGCTCTACTGTTTGTTAAACATGTTCAGTGTAGATGTTCTTAATTCCTACAGTGTTAACAGTCAGTGAAGGCATCAGGAGAGGTGTAGAGTGTGCGAGTGGGAGAGAGGAGAGACAAGAGGAGAAGTTCTTCATTCATTCAAACATTGATTGTTGTTTTGTTGGTTGGCGTGATCACGGCCGACAGTGACCGGTTATTAAAGCTCAATGTGTTCACGAATCGGCTCGTCATCACTACAGCGTCCGGACAGACGCTACAATAAATATATATTTTCTGTAGGACTTACTGAACGTCATTAATTATTCTGCTTGTTGGTGAGAGCTTTTTAGACTCTGATCCGGACTACAGTCCTGAGCAAAGCACCTCATCAGGTCAGAGGGGACAGGCCCGAGGACGAGCGAGAGGGGCAGTAAATAGAGTCAGGGGAAGCAGAGGCAGGAGACGGGGACTCGGAGGAGTGAACGCCGGGGAAATGTACGCGCAGGAGGAGGGCAGAACGGCTGGACGGGATTTGATTGGTTTAAAATTTGGGGAGCCAAAAAACGGTGATTGGTTAGTGTTTTCCCAGGTTTACTCCGGCTGTGGATAGCAGTTTTTTTTCACTCTTTTTTAGGAACACATCATGTAATGATTGCCATCAGGACATGAAGATCATTTTAACCAGTATGACAAAAAGTGTATCTAAATCTGATTACCAACCCCAGCTTTAATTTCAGTCTGTTTTACAACCACGTTTGAACTCCTAATAAAGCATAAGTTGTAGAAACATATTGTCATATGCCACCTGTTGCTCCCATCATCTTTGTTATGTCCTTAAATGGGCAAATTCTCTTAAGATAAGTAATTAAAGCATTCAAATGGCAGTGTTTTAACTCCAGAAAGGATTGAACTTGTTTCATCTTGATGCTTTTGAAAACATTATCCAGAGATTCACAAGAGGAATCTCCCTCAAAACACTAAAAACTCTCATCTTCCCTTGACATTTTCCAGTTTCACGTTCTTATCTCTCATTAAGCCAAATATTTGTCCGTTAAATGCCTAATATAGTTTGTAAAAAGATGCGGCCACTCGCTTTAATAAGCTGATTAAACTGTTTACTCCCACATGAGCTTAATTACGACATTTAAAGCGGCATATTTGTACCTTGAGTGTGGTAAAGTAGCAGCGAAATACAAATAAAAGTGTCCACAAACAGGTAGACTAACCCCAAAACACACACACACACCGTCCTCCCCTGTTTATTCCCAGTTTATGGAAAGCTCACCTGATAGTGGATCAGTGCTCCTGGGTTTTAGAAACCTCCCTCCACTCTGCGCCTGTTCATTCACATGCTAATAGGTTTTTATAAGGAGCCGGTGAACGGACCAAAGCCATGATGGAACCAGCTATAATCCCGCCACCACTTATCCAGGCCTCACGCTCTCTCCCTCTCCCTCTCCTCCTCCCTTCCCTTTTTGCTCTCTCTCTCTTTTACTCCCCCTCTCCATTCCTATCTGCGTGTTAGAGGGCTTTTTTTCCTGCGTAGGGTGGCTGACTCCTCTGTCCTCTGGTGTTTAATTGTCATGGAAATGTAGCCTTGGCCTGGCGTTGGAGGTGGACGAGAGTTGGTGTGTGTGTGTGTGCGTGTGTGTGGTGTGTGGTTATTATGTGTGGCTATTATGTGTGGCTATTATGTGTGGCGAGTCAGAAGCATATGTTAGAAGCATGCCTTTGCTGTGAAAATAATTGATGCACTCAAGCAGAGGTTTGATTGACAGGGATGCAAACCTCCTCCTTTGAGTCAGAGGAAGCATTTTCCATCAGGTACATGAATTTTTATTACACTAACAGATGCATACACATGTAAAAACACACAAATAACATTATTATACAGCTTTGACATGCCCCTTTTTTGTGTTTATGCACGGATTAATTCAGCCACCGGTTACCATGCATGTGTTCTCCATGCACACACACTATTGCACACATTTTCTTTCTTGCGGGTCATCGTAGGTGTCAGCAGGTTTTTTCACAGGTAGGTGGGAGTGAGCGGGCAGGACTGAGCTTTATAATGAGTCCTGAGCCCATTGCGGGGGCTGCTTGGCTGTCTGCATTGACCTGCTGTTACAGGCTAATACGAACACAAACACACACTGCAACTGAAACAACACACAACACAACACAATTAAGCATTCACGCGAGATCTGCCACTCGCCCCAAAGAATAAAGAAAGGATGCATCATTATTTAAAAGAAAGTTAGTAGTTGAAAGTGTCCTTTTGTGGGGAAAGTCAGTGCAAGTGTCATCCTTCTGGTTCGCCAGCTTTGTTAAGACGTCCGCCAAGCAAATTGGGACAGTTAGAGGAGGAGGAGGGAAAAGCAGCTCAGAAACAAACACGCAATCTTATCTGGAACGGAGTCAAAAGGGTCAAAAGATGGCGTAACGTTACACAACGCCTGACACTGAAGCAGGAATCGGGTTGCATGAGAGAAAGCTTGGAGTGAAGAGGTGAGAGCGAGTGAGAGGGCTCTAACGAGACACGAGTTAGCGGCGGAATAAAAGACATGATTAAGGACTGCTCGGTGCCCTTGAATCCACGCTTTTTTTCTCTCTTTTCTCCCCCCCCCTCCTCCTCCTGTACAGCAGTGTGACACAGGAACAGGTCATTAAGGTGTGACACACTCGAGCATAAAAAAAAAGTATCATTTGATTTCATTAGCATAAGATTCTGCTGTTGATGCCGGCTCTGAATGGCTTCTGATTGCAGGAAGACGTTCTGTAAAATAACCCCCGCGTGAATGACGTTTGATTTGGGTTTCGGAGTGTGTACCTATTTGCATTCAGAAAATATTTTTCTCAGTCATTTTGACTTTGTGCAGCTTTGTTGATCTGATGACAGGTTGAATCAACTCTGTATTCTCTTTTTTTCACCACAGACTTGCATACTTTTCCCGACCTGTAATTAGCTACTCTTTCTCCTTAGGAATAGAGTTTGGGTGCAGGCGTTAGCGCACTTTCCTGTGTTTTGCAATCATGTGGCTCTCATGGCCTTTTCTCTCTCTCCGTTCCTCTCCTCCACTCATTTGTACCTCCCTCTCTCCTCCCTCGCCCAGTATTAAATCCGCAACTGACATTTGCCTCCAGCTCCCTCCCCTAGCGTCTGCCATTTTTCCTCTATCCCCTCTTCCCTTGGTTTCTCTTTCTAAACCGACTCTCAAACATGTCTTTATTTCTCCTGATGCAGACTAGCATAATTAATGTAGCATCCAGCGAGGGCAGAGGTCCTGCTTTCTGTCTCCTCTATTTATAACCCTCCCCTCACACCCACTCGCCACCCCTCAGTCCTTCTGTCTCTCTCCCCCCTGATTCGCCGCAGCTTCCCTTCCTCCTTTCAAAAAATGACTTTTGTGTTTATCTCCTCTGTCTCGCTTTAGCCCCCTCCCTCCTTTCCTCTCTCTCTTTCTTTCTCCTTGCTCTCTGTGTGTTGTGTTAATCTCTGACAGACACTGCTCCTGTTCCCAGCATGCGACTGAAACAGCAGCACAAAAAAATGTCGTACGAAAACACATTGGTAAACACCACTCCCCAGACATTCCCCTTTTTTCTTTTTTGATGTCTTACCATTTAATTTCTCTCACCTCCCACCTTCCATTGACAGAAAAAAATCCACAGAGTCTCAGTCACAGAGCTGCTCTGTTGATTCTTCTTTATACTTTTGGGTAACAACTTCAAAAGCTGTAGCTAACCAGGAGGAGGGAGGACGAAGGAATTCAACTGCATTGACGTGTTTATCTGGAATGAGTCAGCCAGAGACCGAACATAATCAGTGGAGTGGTGTGAGTTAATAAAAGACACATATCATGAGTTAGTTTTTAAAGATTTCTCCAAAGCCTTATTACAATGTGTGTGTTTGAAGTCATTCCAAAGAAAGATGCCTATAATGACAAAGACGTGACGCAAAACAACGTGCGTCAAAGTTACAAGTTATTTCAAACCTTTGATTCAAACTTGCTGACGTTCTCAGGATTGGACAACCTGCTTTTCTTTTCTTTTCTTTTCTTTTCTTTTCTGAAGGTGCTTCTGATGCATTGATGGTTTATATAATTTCACTTCAAACCAGGAACCCATCGGCTTTTATTTGATTTTTTTTTTTCATTCATAAAGAGAATATTTTGAAAAAGTAATCTTTCTCATAATCAATTTAATTAAGTGAAAATGGAGTGTATTCAAGACTTATTACATCTAAACTAAAATTTTCAAGCATTTTTCTATTTTAATTGTATGGCCGACGGCTCAAAAGAACATTCTGCAAATTATTAGAATATTAAATATCAAGTCACTAGTTTCAAGTTATTAGGGGAAAAAAAGAACCTCTCATGATATTCAAACTTCTTGAGATGCACTAGTTTTCCTCAGGAAACAATTGCCGACTTCTCAGTAAGCAATTAACTCCCACCCAAGACGTTCTTTTCCATTCACTGCATCGTTTACAATGCAATTAGCAACTTCTGAAGCTTCCATGTGTTCACACCTAACTGAAAGTCCCTCTCAAGATATGTCCACAAAAAACTGGCACCATTTCTTGTTTGATTTCATCCCAAAGTGGATCATTCGTTATCTTTTTCTGGTGAGTCTCAGTTTCACTGTAAAGAGTGAGTTACAGAGGAAATGGACAACTTCCAGCCAAGACTTCCTTTTTGATGCACAGCATTTTTCACAACCTATTTTGAGAAGTTGTGAAGCTACCATTGGTTCAGATATCCTCTTCATCTTTTTTCTACTGAGTCTCAGTTTCATTGTAAAGAGTAAGTTACAGAGTAAATGAACAACGTCCAGCTAGGACTAACTTAACCAGGCGTGGACTTCTTCACAATCCGTTTAGGATCTTGTGAAGCAACCATATGTCCAGATAACCTCTTCATCTTTTTCTGGTGAGTCTCAGTTTCACTGTAAAGAGTACGTTACAGAGTAAATTAACAACTTCCAGCTAAGACTTCCTTTTCCATGCACAGCATTCTTCAGAATCAGAACCAGAATCAGCTTTATTAGCCAGGTATGCTTGAACACACAAGGAATTTGACCTAGGTAAACTGTGCTCTCTTTGTACAAGGCATAAGAATAAGACATACAAATAAAAAATAAATTAAAAAAATGTGATAACAATAACATGAGCTATAAATACAAAAGAACAACAAATAGGCATGACTAATATGTACAGGCTAAAAAATAAAATGATAAAAGTGCATTCTGATAATGATAATAGTGCATTCTGATAATGATAATAGTGCATTCTTCTAGTGGTGCAACGGACCACCGTTGATCCGTGATCCGTTTGGATGCTTCTCCACGGTTCGGCACGGTAGTCCACGGATCGGTTGATGAAAAAAGTTGCGCGTGTTCACGTGATGACCGCATGTTCAATCCACTCTCACTCGTCAAGCGCAGCGGTAGTCGTGGTAAGTGAAGGAGCAGAGGAACTTGAAAACCCCCCTACATCTTGTAAGTCACATGTATGGGAGCATTTTGGTTTCCCTGTGAAATACAGTGAATGCTGAATGTGCTTGAGCCACGTTGTGAAATTCCGTTGCGCACCCAGTAGACCAGAGGCCGTCAATACGCGGCCTGCGGACCGCATCCGGCCGCCTATTTGTGGTCCCCGAACTGTTATTCCTTCACTCTGTGTTTTGGTCGGGTCACCGCGTGTTTACTGGGACTTGTCTCCATGTCAACGATATGCAGACAGCCTGTTACTGGGTCACTTAGAGTCCAATGCTGCGAGTGCAATTTTTAACTTTCACTTTCGTTTATGGAGCAGTTCACATATTGGCACTTTGCCAGCTGTAGGACCCTAGAATCAAACGGTGTGTTCCAAGTTTGCAGCTCAAAGAAAAGTGGACGGTGAAAATCAGCGATTGAAAGAAGAATTGAGTGAAATTTTAGAAGTTCCTCTGCTCCTTCACTTGCCATGCCATGAAATGCAGTGAATGAGGCAGGACGGCCCACAGATAGGGTGCTTTGCACATGCAGTACATTTTGAGTTGAATGTTGTTTTTATTTAATGGGCAAAGTGTTTTACAAAATAAATGGAGGGACAAAGTTATATTTGTCTTGTCTTCTTTTTTTTTTTTGCTTTTTTTTTTCATTGTTAAGAGTAAGTTACACAAAGTAAATTGCCAACTTGCAGCCAAGACTGCCTTTTTGATGCACATAATTTTTCATAATCCATTGAGGAAGTTGTAAAGCTACCGTACTTTCTGATATCCATATCCTTTCTTCTGGTGAGTCTCAGTTTCATTGTAAAGTGTAAGTTAAACAGAGGCTTCAATCCGACTGTCCTCAGAAAAGAAATAGAAAAACTAAAGGATTTTTCTTGTGGTTAACTCACAATATTTCAGGAAGTTGGGACATCTAAACAATGACTAGCTTTCATGATACAGCCTCAAGTAATTTAGCGCTTAAGCTGAAATTGTCTCCTTGTGTTTGCGAGTCAAGATGTCGTTACACCTCTCATACCGAGTACAGATTCTACATGTCTCTGTAAAGATCTAAATAGTGATTACAAGTGACCCTCTTCTGGCCTTTATTATATTTCATCTGGCAGACAAATAGTGCTAACACACTCTGACTCATTGTATTGATGAGTAAAGAATAGACCCACTGATTGAAACCATTGTTGTGTATATTTATTGTTTTATAACGGATCATCAGGCGAGGAAGAGGAAGCAGGAATAAGAATAAAGGCTGAAGCGGAGATGAAGTGTTTGATTGAGCTGGGACGAGAGCAGGCTAAGTGGCCGGTAATATGCCGTGTGCTGATCCACCTACGTACACTGTCAGTCCTATTGACCTCATTCAGTCTGGGGGTCTCTCATCCATCGCACTGCCCTCACTGCCTACTCACTTACTATTTTTCTCTATATATCTCATGCACAGATGCTTGTTTGTTAGCATGCAAGACAATTAAGTACAATATAAAGAGTTGGCGAGAGTGGCGATTACCAACAATACTTTTGCCTTCGATCAATTAAAGATGCAACAATCTTGTTTCAAAGAACTGAATTGTGTTTTGTGTTTGTAATGGATTATCTCACAGATGACTGAGCCTTTAAAAAAACAAAGCAACAAATGTGGTGTAGTAGAGAGTCATCGTTCTTCAAAGTCTCCCATTCTCTAAAAAGTTGTCAAGAGTCTATTCAAGGGGAAACAATATTTTCCAACAATGCCAGAGCACCTTAGTTTGGTGATTATTTTCAACTTTGATAGACAGTTTGTAATGTGTGTCATCCTTTGAAATGATAATTAAAACACTTTTAAGAATTCCAGCTGCACTTGAGTAAGAATGAGATTGCAATGAGGAAAAATGTTAATTGCAGTAATCAAGCAAAAAAACAAAACAAAACAGGATTAGCGTTTTGGCATAATTACCAAAGACTTAACACACATATAAAAATAACACACACACACACACACACACACACACACACACACACACACACACACACACACACACACATATGCACTTACCTCTGTCTGTCGGCAGAGTGACAGTTTATCAGTGTCATATGGCGTGCATGCTGCTCTCCCCCTCAAAACCCTGCAGACAACAGCAGGTTCCTTGCACCCACCTTTTGACATGAGCACCGTGTGCACAGGGCTCCCACAGGTGGTGGGGGTCTGGCAGAGGCTCCCTTTCAGACCTGCAGGAGGTTGTGTTGTGAAGCGCTGATGAGTCAGTGTACCGGCGTGGCACCACACGATGCACCCGCTCTCCGCTTTAATAACTGTTCTTGGTGAGCGTTTTAATTAAATGCTAACACATTCAACACCTTTGAAATATCAAGAGGATTGTTCTTTTTATTCTCTGCGTGCTTTATTCATTGTATCTCTACCAAAAGTCTAAATGGGCACACTGTGGCAATGAGATAATTGAAGTGTTTTCCAGTTTTTTGTTTCCCCCCCCCCCGCTTCGTCCTCCATCTGTCTCTCTGCACATCTGCGGTCAGCGCGACTCAGATTGATTCATTTAGCATTCTTCACACACACATAGGGGCACGCAGAATGCATCCTTCATGCATTTGAGCCTGTTTTCTACATCTTATTTTGCCTTTTTCAGGGCCGCAGGACAGCATCGGATTTCTCCACAGCTCCCATGCTCTCACATTGATTTCCGATCACGCTTGAATTATTTTGGCACGAAGCCGATTACACAAGTGCTGCATTTTGCCGTCTTTGCTCTCGAACCCCACCCCCCCCACCCCCATCCTCAAACTCCTGTTCTGCTCTTCGCATCGGCCTGTTTTGTCGACATCCATTTGTGCATCTTTTGCCGTTTTTGCATCTATTAAGGACTTGTTTTTATTTCTCTTACTTTGGAATGCAGAACTCTGAGTGTTTGTGAGAGTGAGAGAGAGAGAGAGGGAGGAGGGTGGGAGTACACATTATGAATAATTCATGGTGTGGTTTCCTGGTCAGCCAGACAGACAGACGGCAGGGACGGTGAACTGGCCCTCGGGTCCTTTTTCTTCACCACATACTGTAGTTAAACAAACCACAAGCGCAGACGGCAGCCTCATATCTGGATTACTGCTGCTTTATACCCACAGACAGGATCTGTCCCAGTCCATTCACAATTCTGGTGCCAGTTTGAGCTGCTTCCATACCAGAATAATTAATACTTTTTACCATCATATGCTCACTAATCCTTTTGATGGTGCTACCAACAGTTATGAGTATGTTTTTATTTATTTTACTGATACGACCCAGGGGCATTTTAATGATATTTAATGAGGCTACAACATTAAAATAAACCTTTTATTGGCAGATTAAGATGCTAAAAATGTAAATCATCTTCCTCAGTTGTCAGTGGAACTGTCCCAAAACCTAAAAACACAAATGTGCTGTGGTAATCTGTGAATTTATAATGATGATGGCACAAACCTTGGTGGGACTGGAGCTAAAAGGAAAAAGAACAAAATGATTCATACACCTTTTCTATACAGTCCATTAGTTCTGAGACGGGTCACTTCATTAACCCAAGAGTCAACTGAAAGAACATTAATACTTAATGGAATCAGGTAAAAAATGTCAAACATTGCATGGTTACAGCACCTTCAACACCAAGGCCAGGCAGCTGTTTGTGATGCTTTTGAGTAAATCAAGGGCGTTTTGGAATGTTGGCTGGAAAATATACAAATTTGAAGATCGGAACATCACAGAAAATGTTTTTACGGTTTTCTAGCATTTAGAAGGTAATTTGTGGTCACGGTCATTTAGAAAAATATTGATAGTACAGATTGATCAAACATTGGAAAAAATATTTTTTGAAGATGTCATACAGGACTCCGGGAAATTGGACAGTGCTCTTTTCACTGCGTTTGGATTTTTTAATCGAGAAGGAAAAACATTCACACAGGAAAATGTCATCCAGATTTAGCAATAATGAATATAATTAATTGCAACCCCAGAATCTGTATGTATTCCTATTTATTCAACCCCAGAATCTGTATGTATTCCTATTTATTCAACCCCAGAATCTGTATGTATTCCTATTTATTCAACCCCAGAATCTGTATGTATTCCTATTTATTCAACCCCAGAATCTGTATGGCTGTTTCCGAAATCGCCTACTATACTAGCAGTACGTACTGATATGTCCAAAATTCAGTATGTAGTAAGTAGTATGTGAACAAGAGCAAAATCTGCAGTATGCCAAAACTCCCCGGATGTCTACTGATTCGGGAAAATATCTCAGTGTGCATCGGACCAGTCTTCCTCGCGTACTGTTTCCCACAATGCACAGCGCTCGTTCTGCTTTTTCTTTTTCCTCATTTTTTGACGGGAGGAAATCCGTTTTTGGGTGCTGTGAAAGTTATCAAATTACATATAAACCACTTCCTAACTTTTTAAATCATAAATGGATGCTAAATAAGCATTTTATTTATCGGCTTCGCCGTTGTTTACTTCCGCTTTC
This sequence comes from Notolabrus celidotus, assembly GCF_009762535.1. Classification (NCBI taxonomy): domain Eukaryota; kingdom Metazoa; phylum Chordata; class Actinopteri; order Labriformes; family Labridae; genus Notolabrus; species Notolabrus celidotus. Next base: position 14,103,494 of record NC_048292.1, read on the forward strand.
CGAAACCGGAAATCCAGTGAAGTCTGGCTCAGCATGCTGCATGACAGATCGGACAGAACAGTCATACTACATACTGAATTCAAACGCAGTATGTAGTAGGCAATACCTACTGCCTACTACATTAGTAAGTAGTATGTAGCAGGCCGTTTCGGAAACAGCCCTTGTATTCCTATTTATTCAACCCCAGAATCTGTATGTATTCCTATTTATTTCCAAGTTTGTCATCCAGATTACGAGTTACCTCTGATATTTTTCGAAAGTAGAACAATCATCCCACAAAATCTTCAGATTGATCACCATTAATGTATTTTTTTTTTTTTTTTGTCAAGTTATACTTATCGCCATTTAATGGACAGGACAGCTGAAGAGAGACAGGAAATGTGGGGAGCAGAGAGTGGGGGAGGACATGCAGTAAATGGTCGAGGCTGGAATCAAACCTGCGACCTCTGCAACGTGGGCTATGGCCTCTGTGCACGGGGCTTGCACTTGGATTGCTAGGCCAACGTCACCCCCCATTAATGTTTTTTTTAAATCCATTTACATGCCTTAAATTTTACGCAGTAACCTTATTTTAAAAACTCGTTTTCAATCACTAGGGTGTGTTTGACCAGCTGGTTAAAGAATATTCATTTGAAGTTGATAATTTAGACTCTAGGAAGTAAGAAAGTGAAATTTTTTTACAGTGTCTAGAATTTAGTCATGAGGTTTTTGTGTAGGTTGAACATCAATTGCAACCCTTGACTCCATTTACTTTCCTATCCAGCTTTAGTAGTCATGTCCTTCCCTTAAGTTACTATTGAGCACTGCTGTCTATCCATGCTAGTCCACATATTTAACAGATTGATTTTGTATATTTACATTTCATCTAAAAAGAACATCAATATGTGAGCCTTATTCCACTCATAGTGGATCCAGCTGAGCACTGACCATAAACTCTACCACTCACAAGAGTCAATCTACATGACGTTTCACTAATTGGTGTCACAAACAGTGTCCGGATTTTTTCTTACCTGTTGTAATTGAGTCTCAGTGTCACAACTTGGCGTCCATGTTCCTTTAAATCCCTGAATCACAGCCTGAAGGTGACCACACAACCCACATAAACGCGTTCACACCATTGCACTGACACTGGAAAGATAGATGGGCCGGAATAGAGATGGAACGATGAGAGGACGGGTAAAACCTGCTCACCGCTTTATCGCCCCAACCAGTTTACGAGCCTGACCTTGTGCTCAACGTTTGTGTGTGTGTGTGTGTGTTTGATGGTGTTGCAACTTTGCCGTCCACCCTGATAAGCATACCCTGGAAACAGTGCAGAGACGCAGGCACACACTGTGCTCGGGGACCAGCTGAATCCTCTTAGCCTTTTCCTCTACATGAAGGGCACTGCAGCACTCTTCCACATCAATGAGGGCAACAGAATAATGCTCTCCTGCACTTTTACTCCACTGTCTTGCAGTATATCACTCACTGTATTCATCCTGCTTTTTAAATCTCCGCCTTTACATTTTCTTTCCCCCCCTTCTTTCATTCTGGAGATTTTCTACTTTATTTAAATGCTAAACCTCACTCTCAGAGATCCAGCATAATGACAGCACAGTTCACGGGACATTGGTGTGTGCTCACACTCCTTGACAAACACATTTCTTAAAATATTGTCGAACCTGAGGCGGGAGGGCTGAATATTTTTCATCAGTGATTGAAGCAGCAGGGAAAGGGGGAAACATTTCCGTCGTCTGTACTCTGCCTTTTTTCCCCCTCCTCCTTTCTTTGCCTTTCCCCCGGTTATACTCTTCTCCCTCTCGCTCCAAAATCAAAATAGCCAAACTACATATTGAATTTTCAGCCGGTCTGAGAATACTGGAGGCAGCCAGCCAGATAGCCAGTGGCTGTGTCGTTAGCCACGTCATTACCTGTGTTATTATTTGGCTGCTGTTCTCCTCTGCTTCTTTCACTTTCTCTAACAGTCTACAGTCCAAATAAAGAAGACTATGTTTCAATTTCTCACTCTATTTCATCTTGAGCCCGCGATTGTGAGGAGAGAGTGACTTATAATTAAAGTTGAATTGAGTGTGGGGAGTTACTGTGGAATATTGATTACATTATTGAATGAAACCAATCTAGTACGGCCACTCAATAGCTCAATTTCTTCAAGTAGCTCATTGTATACAACCCTCTGTTTACTACGATAGCGGTTATGTTTAATTCAATTTGCAAACATGAGACAAGCATCTTTCATTATCCCTATGACGTAGCTATATATTTCATTCCTTCATTACAATTTGGTTGTCTTGCTTCCCCATTCTCCTCATTTCACTTTCACTTTACATTTTATGAGCATCTGATAACAAAGTAGCATTTTTTTGCGACCCAGATATCTTCTATCCCTCCTCCTAGCACCCCCTTTGCGATCCTTGCCCTACCTTAATGTCACGTTCACACCATAGGCTGTATAAAATATGGACGTAGTATCTGTGATGTCACCCATCTGTTCTTGTGCGCTGTTTTGAAGCCAATCGACAGCGGCAGCCATATTGGAAATGCAGAACTCAACCAGGAAGAGTGTGACTTAAAGAGGCGGAGTTTAAGCCTCCTAGAACAACAGCTATGTGTTTCCGACCGGGAGTCAAGTCAGTCATGTCCTTATTTGGGCAAAACTTGTAATCTTAATATCTTCTGAACCGTCGCGTTAGAAAAAAATCCACCCCCTGTCAGTGTGTGACGATAGAGAAATTAGCTACGTAGGGCCAAGCCATTTTTTGAACCAGGCTGTAAACATGTTTATTAATGCTGCAACGATTGTCTTTTTCCCATTCATGTCTATGTGGTTTCCGGTGTTTCTGCATACAGCCTTAAGTGGATGCTCGATGTATTGCAGATTATAACACTTCCACATGGGCTCCATAGTTTGAGACCTGAGGTTGCCGCGTGGTTCACACCAGATGCAAATGATCGATGTTTATTCCCTCTACTCGCGTGAATGACTCGCTCAATTCAAGGGTCAAAATCGTGTGTACACGAGTTCCCAAGACGTGAATTTTCGAGAGAGAGGGGAGGTTTCTACATGACACTAGTCTGTTATCAAACACAGTTGAGCTCACGGACATTGAATGGGAAAGCCGGTTCTGCTAAAGGGGGCGGAGCTAACTTCCCACTACAACCTGTAGCTGGATTGAAGTGACAGACAAATTTTTCACAACTCACCAGATAATCCTCCTCAGTCTCTGTCCTCAGAGTGTGGAGGATGTTTATTCCTGATCCCATAAAGAGAAATTAGAGTCACAGAGTTTGGGGAAGCTGCACAGAGATAATTGAAGTGTCCCATATATTCCAGATGAGTGAATCTCCGCTGGTCCATGCGTCACACCTCACGTCACCAGGTGAGTTGCATGCTGATTGGCTATCACGGCGCGATAGATTCGCCGGAGTTTAGATATTTCAACTCTCCTCAATCATTTGCGTCGCCTAATTTGCGCCGCCAGACCACTACTCGCGTCCATTCGCGCCTTTACATTGACTTTACATGTAATTCATTCGCCCAAATTATTTTATTTGCGTACCACCTCTCCAGTCTGCCCAACAAAAAAGACTTTACATACACTCAGTGGTATTCACACACTCTTTAACTCTCACACACAAGTGTCCCTGCTGTGTTGCTCTGTAATCTTCTTAATAAGCCTTTTATGATCTTAACATGAACACTGTTTGAGACTATGTAACTAAAAATGCTGTGATATCGCCATCAGAGGCAAATTAACTCTGATCAGATCCCTCCGCAGCAAATTAACGCTGCATTTAAAAGATAACACGTATAAAGAATATTAGTAATCAAACATACAAAAATTATGTTTACTTACAAGTCATGCTCAAATTTTAATGCCTCCTCTGAATTCTCACTCGTGCAATTTGACCTAGATAGTGCAGAGCACTGGAAACACTCGAGTCTTTGTCGATCACCATATGTTAGTTGAATCTCCAATGAGCCTGCCCGAGGAAACAGCTCCAGGCTTCTATGCTTTATTGATGCTCAGATTGATCCTATTCTGTTCATAACTGTGACACAAGAGCACTGCGTATCGACAGCCCCGTAAGATAAATATGCACTTATCTTTCTTTGCGTCTGCACCGCGCATACATCAAATACAAACAACGATCACATATGAAGAGCATATTGATGTTGTTTACACTGCTCTGCAGCCAGCATCAATTCCAGCTCTACTTGTAGCTTGCTAACACCGTTGAATCTATACGTTGGGCGTGTGCGGAGGAATTTCTCTCCTGTCATCGCTAACAAACGTGCAAAGAGGGTCGACTCTAGTGTGTGCATGTGTGCAGAGCAGATACCAGCCTTTCACTTGTGCTAATGGTTCCCTTGACAACACAGCAGTTGCTACACTTCGACGTTGTCTTGGCCGTAGGGTTCAATCACACACACCGCAAAGACACACACACATGCACACACACAATCAGGCCTGCACATGCTCACACTAAAGTCAGCTGTCATGATAAAAAGAGCCAGTTTGTCCCTGCGCCCATCTCCTCCCCCCCCCCTTGTGGCTTCATTTTGTGCCTTCAATGGCTGCATTTAGAAATTATACTCTCCACTCTAGATACGATTGACGAAAGAACAAGTTTATAAGTGTGTGAAGAACACAGTTTGAACCAAGAGGAGAGGATGCTTCATAAAAGTGATTGGTGATACTTATAGAGGGGATGTCCTATAGCCACTTGTTAAATGAAAATTTAAATTCCAACTAACCAACTGGTCTACAGGTAAGAAAACATTCAGAAAGCAGTTCAAATTGAGCACAATTCATGTAACACAGCTAAACACAGTGTCAAATGGTGCCAAATTGGTTCGCTGGATGCAGCTACTGTTGGCAGAGCAAGCACCATCAGCCGTGGCACTGCTTTCAAGCTAATATCCAAATGCCTGTGCTGGTTAAGTATGAATCTGGAGTGGTTATATGTTTCTACATCATAACACTGCCCAAATGCGCCACAATACGAGATGTCATCTGTCAACCCCAACACGGTCTGGTTCTGCTGGAGGTTTCTGCCTGGGAAAAGGAAGTTTGTCCATGGTTGATTAAGATGAGATCAGACCGAGTCTTGCCTGTAAGATGGGCTGGGTCTTATTGATAGAGTATGGTCTAGACCAGGGGTTCCCAAAATGTTGGTCGGGACCCCCTGAGGGGTCTCGAGACACCAATGGGGCGTCACAAGATGTCTTCCAAAGTATTTTAAAATTGCTTATTTTACCCATTATTCAAAAGAAATAGACAAAAAATTGTGATTACATTTGAAATAAAACCCTGTAAATAAGTACATTTCATTAACTTTCTGCCTTTTTTTTGTTGCCAGACCACTCCTAAAATTAGGGTTAGGGTTAGCCAACAGTTGATTAACAAAAGGATCAGTAGCAGCAGGTTCATTCACAGCAGCACAGTCACATGTGCATGTAGGTAAACTAATTTTGAAGTATGCAACAACATTAAATCACTTCGAGGGACAGTGGGGGTCACATGTCTTTGGTACCTATATTTTGGGGGTCACGGGCTGAAAGGTTTGGGAACCCCTGGTCTAGACCTGCTCTGTTTGTAAAGTTTCTTTGGATAGCATTTGGGGCTATATAAATAAAGATTGATTGTTTGATCTATGGTTGTTTACATTCGGGTAGTAGAGCTTTATAGGACCATTGAAGTAGCCATTAACCAGAGCTAAAGCCCCAGCCAGTGGTGGATGGCCACTGTGCAGTTTGGACACAACATTTGACTGTCATTTCAGGCCTGTAATAATCAAAAATATTAACATTATCTTTAACAGATGATACATTTTTGGTGTGGACTAGCTAGAGTAAAGACATGTCAACTAGTTCAGACAACTAGCTTATATTTTGCCTTTTTTTTACTGCTTACACTCAGATTACTTTATTTCTCCTTTTATTAACAAACATGCTTTTATTTTGAAAGGATTGCTTAAAGTACTTTTGGTAAATTAAGTTACAGAAGCAAATGAAACACTGAGCATTTCCTGTTTGTCTCCATGTATAATGTCATTCTCCCGTCACTTGTCCGCTTATTGACTTATCAACGTGGCGAGGTAAAACCTGCCTAGACCCCGAACGACTCTTGTCTTGTCCTTTTTCCTTTTTCCTCTCTCCTTCACCTTCACCTCTACTTTGAGTGATCCTTCTTTATCCTTGTGTGTGCATGTGTGTGTGTACCTGGCATGAGCATGAATACATCCTTGAAGATTTAAATAAATAAGCGGCAAGTAAAGGCCAAAAAAAAGTAGAGAATTGAAGCGGTAATCCTTCGCGAGCTTACCCCAGCATAACGTCCTCGCGCCTGCACCCTTATCCCCATCTCAGCATCTACTCCTGTCTACTTCTCCCCTCGTTCCTTTTCTTTATATCCCTCACCAACAAGAGAGAGGCTATCTCAGCGGCTGTGTCAGCGATCGGCATACCTCCCCCTTCTCTTCTCCCCCCCCTCCTTTCTTTTCTATGTTTTCCCAGAGGAGAGTTGGGGGCATAAAGGGAAGAACAAGCCTGGCAAAATCTTTTGAAAAAAACCAACAGGGATTGGGCTCTGAGCTTTGAATTCAGACAGATAAAGCTAATGGCAGAAGTGGGCGACAGGCAGAGAGCCTGTGTGTATATGTGCACAAGCATAGCTTCAATTGAGGCCAGCTATAGAAACGTAGTTTCTTTAAACCCCTTCGCTGGCTGAGTATCTCTCTCTCTGAATGTGCAGGGGTGTATGCAGGGGAAGTTCCAAGAAAGGCTGGCCAGGGCACTGCAGTTTCTTAAAATGCTTAGTTGCCAGCTGAATTTCTCTTAAAGGGAGAGCGTTTGCTGCTGTAAGTATGCTCATCTCGGCTTGTCTGAAAGGTGAGCTGTACCTGAGGCTTGCTGTATGAAACTTAATGTTTGGTATTCTGACCAGCTTGCCTCTCCATACATTTGTTAAGGATCCAGAGAGTTCATGTCTTTAACCTTTTCTCATTGGGGGTTTGCTTTCACAATTGCAGTTACTTTTAATAGGATACACCTTTTTTCTCCTCCTCATACATGTTAGATTTTATATCCGTTTTATCAGATAAGTGTGAGGTGTGTTACTGGACATGGGACTGTAGAGCACACATGTGACACACCCTACCATTCCCTGCTTTAACCCACCTTACCCTACTTTACCTGATCTTACACTACCTCAGCCCACTTTACCCTACTTACTCTACCTTACCCCACTTTAACCTACTTACCAAACCTTACCCTACCTTACCCTACTTTACCCAATCTTACACTACCTTACCTGATCTTGCACTACCTCAGCCCACCTTACCTTATCCTACCTGACCCCACCTTAGCCTACCTCACCCCACGTTACCCTACCTCACCCCACTTCACCCTACCTACTCTACCTTACCCCACTTTAACCTAATTACCCAATTTTAACCTACCATACCCCACTTTACCCCGCCTTACCCTACCGTACCCTACGTTAGCTGATCTTACACCATTTACCCTACCTTACCCTACTTTACCCAAACTTACCCTACCATACCCCACCTTACCCCAATTACCTTACCCTACTTAACCCAACCTTACCCTACCATACCCCACCTTACCCCAATTACCCTACCGTACCCTACTTAACCCCACTTTAACCTGCTTACCCAACTTTAACATACCATACCACACTTTACCCCACTTACCCAACTTTACCCTACTTAACCTGATCTAACACTACCTTACCAATCTTGCACTACCTCAGCCCACCGTACCTTACTCTACCTTACCCCACTCTAACCTACCATACCCCACTTTACCCTACCTTACCCTACCATACCCCACCTTATCCCAATTACCTTACCCTACTCAACCCTACTTTATCCTACCTTACACTACCTTACTCAACCTGCCACTACCCTACCATACTACATCGTATTGTGCTGCATCATGGAAATCTCCCATATGATTCCTAAACCAGAACCCTCTCTTTTGTGTAACCTTCTGTAGCCTACCTTTTATTACCCTACCCAGCCCTACTCTACCCTACCTTACCCTTCCCTTCCCTATTGTTCTATATCCTGTCCTATTGTGTTGTATCATATCAGGTCATATTGTGGCTCTATGCTGTGTTGTGGAAACCTCCAAAACATCAAACAAATCTTCTTAGTCTAAACCCAGAAAGCAACTTAGCGCCACGTAGTTCCCTACAACAGGCTATATCATTCTACTTAACAATATTAAGCTACCCCTTAAATGACCTGTCACTTGTTGCTAATGATACTGCTAGTGCCAAACCTTCTGGTGCTCCTGTGTTGCTGACGCTCGGCACTAGACACTGACACACCCACAGACATCCAAACGCTTGCTTCCCCTTACATGTTACACGCCTCTCCATATTGTTAGTCTGCCACCCCCAAGCAACACATTTGCCACTTTTGGGTGAGAATTACCCCTAGAACACGAATATACACATCCGCACACACTCACACTCACACCAAGTTATTATCTCCTGGAACAATACTAATAGATGCATGTACTGCTGTGAGCAAACAGTTTGTGTCTCTGCTGCCAACAGAGTGGGAGGGTGAGCGCCTGCCAAGTCTCCTCTCCTCTCCTCTCCTCTCCTCTCCTCTCCTCTCCTCTCCTCTCCTCTCCTCTCCTCTCCTCTCCTCTCCTCTCCTCATCAAACACACCGTCCTCTTGCCTCTTTCTGCTTCTCTTTCTTCTCTTTGATATTTTCCCTCTATTCCCTCTTGGTTCTCATCCCATGAGCTTAGCAACATCCTCCTCCTCACCTTCTCATAGTATTAAACTCCCTTTAGAGTACTACCTCTATAGGCCCTCTGCCTCTCATATCACTGATGCATAACACTAACTTATTTTATTATTTTCCCGACTTGTGGCACTAATCCCTCATGTTTACACTCTTATAGTACATCCCTAACCGACTTGGTTTGAGTTAATTTTCTGCAACAACAACAACAACAAAACTGTAATTGAGGAACAAACACAAGGCCGCTTGCACACATACATCTTTGATGTGTCTGGTCATGTTTAATTAGCGGGAGTGAGGGACACAAAAGGGGTGAGGGGAGGGGGGGGGGGGAGCAGTATAACTGGCTGTCTAATTATTGGCTCCCCCGTCGGGCAGGTACTCTTATATCATCCGGGCCGACGAGGTCGCGCTCAGCTTGGGGCCACACAGCGCCTATGATTCAACCTCTTGTTGAAAACTTCCTCATTCTGAAATGGCTAACTCAGCCATGAAGGCAAGGAAAACGTCTGCATTTGAATCAAAATAAGGACGCAAATGAAACCCTCCCCTCTTTGCACACATCATTACACATTATATGACGCTGTAGTAGACCTTCTGGCACTTAAGATTTCATGATGACAAATCTGTCTGACCCCCGAATAAGCGCGTTATTGTGTCTAGTGTTGTCAGAAATACCACTAATTCTCATTTTTTCAAGCTTTAAGCTCTTTCTTCATGTGGAAATATTCCTTCTCTAAACCTTCCAACTTCCAATTAACAACATCCCCTCATATTTATAATTTCCACCCCTGCTTTCAAAGGCTTATTTTTTTGAGGTTGTGCCAGTGCAGCTCCAGAGGATCTCGCAAAGTTAAAGTTTAAGTGTTGTCTCGCTGTCTGACATAAATATGCAGCTACTGGATATAAATGCTCTTTGCTGTCGGTTTTCTCGGATGGTATGCGCTTTGATCAGTTTTTTTTCCTGCGGAGGAGGCATAGTTAGGCTGGCGCAGGTTCACCTGCAGTGACTCCTACATGAGCTCTTTCCCATAGACGGGCATGCAAGCACACCATCAGTTTTTCATGCCTGTTTGGATGGCTGAATCCCCTTGTTAAGACGGGAATGAAAACCACTGGACACTGGAGAATGATTCAACAATAATATCTGCTAGCAGGATATTTTCCTTACTTGTGCTGCACAAACTCATAGAAATGGAACCGCACTGAATAAAAACACAAACAGACCCCCACATATCTCTTGTACTCTTATTTTCCTAGTCTTTGCCTTCACTATATGTATTCAATGCTAGGACAGTCCAATTGTTTAGCTACTTCCTAAGGTATGCCTGCAAACCTAAGAGGCTCTTTTCAAAACAGCATTCAGTCAGGATCTATTGGAATTCATAACTCGAATAAACACCTCGACCTTGACATTTCATGAATTCAGCTTTTCAGCTTTTTTTTTTCTCCTCCCCATTTAGTTTCGAGCACACTCAAAATTTTATCAACCTCTTATTCCACTGAGATCGTCAAAATACTCAATACGTTAAACTTTTCATGTGCATATATACAACAAAACAATCTGTTATTTCTACAAAAGGTAGTATTGAAAAGCTTGGAAGCTTATAAAAAAGAAAGATCTAGAGTCACATGCCTAACACAAAGCTGCTGTGAGAAAGATGGTCAAGTTAGATACAGTTGTGCTCATAAGTTTACATACCCTGGCAGAATTTCTGTTGTCATTATGATATAAAAAGAGTAAACAGTTGTTTGACACTAAACGGCTTCACCCAACCCAAACTAACCATGAGTGCAAAAAAAAAAGTGTTTCTCTTATCATTCATATTCTCTGAAAAATGCCCCCCAAAAATCCTAGATTCTGCCAGGGTATGTAAACTCATGAGCACAACTGTAGATATCAAGTGAAGCAAGCGAGCGCCGTTAATGAAAACGAAGCCGTGAAACAGTAAACAAGAATTTATTCATCAGTGGGCCTATGTCATATGAACTTTGAACCAGCACTATTTGAAGTGTAGTAATAAAAAAAAAAAAAACAGCTAATTGTGTGAGTGCCCAAAAGTTAGATTTCAATTGCACTGGTATCAAACAGGTATTGATATCATGCGTCTAAGTTTAAAAATTCTGGTATTGTGTCAACCCTACCTGGCAATAGTGTATAGGTTGGGTTGTTAAATCGGGGTGTTCTGCTATTGTATGCAATAGACGTTGGGAGCTTGCTCGGAGTGGGTTGATCTGGAACATAGAATGTAAATAAAAACGCACAGCATTGCTCCGCCTCTTCCTGTTGTATGGTTCTGAAGCCAAAAAACTCAGCTCCAGGGCGCCGCCATTGTGCAGCCAGAGTCTGCGAAGCCACAGAATTTCTGTGGTTGTCACGGTAATTTCTGTCAGCACAGTAACTAGCTCCGCCCTACAGCGTAGCGTCACAAGATCCCATGGAGTTTCTCTCTACGGCAGCTGTCAATCAAAGAAAACCCAGAAGTAAAACCACGTTTTTGTAACCTCTAATAACTAACGAAAGGGAAACTTTTCAGAAAAATAGGCCTTGAGCACAAAAGTGTTAATTAATAACTACATATCACCACAGCATACAGATGTGAGAAACATTTGACGACGTGTGTAACGGCAGATTATGAATGAATGTGTGTGACCTGTGTGCGTAATTAAGGTTGTACGGAGGTCATTGTCTATTTAGGTAGGAACCTTTGTTGTGTGGTCAGGTGTTCCACCCGGATGGTTATACAGTTTTTGACCGCTCAAGCAGCATGGTGCTGCGGGAGTTATGCGTGTATGTTTGTCTATGAAATGTCATGTTTTTGGACACTTTTGGAGCTTATATCACGAAAATAAATGGACCAAGAGTTCAACTGGGAAATATGACTCGGACTTTCATTCATCAATCACAGTAACCCAAGAGCGTCAGATAGGTATTCCAGGTGCAGCGCCTCAGTGGCTTAAAGCTTTGGCTTGGCCTCTACAACGTGTATTTATTTTTTAAAGTTTGACTGCAGCCCCATTCAAATGAATGGGGGAGACAGAGTTTTTGACCTATACTGCAGCCAGCCACCAGGGGGCAGACGCTTTGCTGGAAGCTTCACTTCCAGCTGAACACGATGCACCCCTGATCTGGAATGCCAGAACTAACTGTTTAACCTCTCCGAAGTGTTGTTAACCTAGCTTAATGAAACATTAGAGAAGGGAGGTGCCCACTTGATAAATGACCACAATGATGTGCTGGCTCTCGCTCCCCATCTGTGCTATCTGTTTCTGGCTTTGGCCTGCATGAGGAGTCATGTGGTAGTCTGCTAAACTTATCAGTAGAGGGCATAGTGGGGTGGATTTCTTCCATGAGCAATCATCCTTTCGTGTTTAACTCAAATTCAAATACACAATAATTGAAATCCTGTCCAATCGCTCTCTAAGATAAAAACCAAGTGTCTAAGAAAGGACTTCACTACCAATACTGCAGTGAGGCTTTACTTGTCCACTGCAAACAGAGGTCGCCTATCGATTTGCTTGATCTCTAAAGATCTCCGCTGACCCGCCTGCACACACAAACACAGCAGTCTGCTGCAGAATAACTCTGCCACCCCACCAAAAACTGTGCTCCAAGCCACGGAGGCTAGTCGCTCTAGTCACAGCTTTTCATCTTGACGTCACTTTCATGTGCTGCTCTGCGCACGACAGTGCACGTTCTCTCAGCAAGTCTGTGACGCTGGCACACACTGCTTGTCGCGTTGACATCCGCATGAGTGTAAATTCATGATCCTGCAGTTACCACACAGTGAATACAGAGCCCTCCCTTTAATGTGTCAGACAGGACTTATAATCTATTTCAATCAGCTCTTCTGCTATTTCCCCCCCACCGCCGTCTTTGTTCCTCCTCCTTCTCCTCACCCCTTGTCTCAACTCTCATTCTCTTGCCCTCTTCTCCCTCTTTCCATTTAGCACTGCGACCCTCTGAATGACTAAATCAGGGTGTCATGGATAATGCGTTGCCCTCACTCCCACCCTCGGTTAATTTTCCTGCCCTTCAGTCACTCCTTTCTCTTTTTAATGTCTTCTGCAATGCAGGAGGCCATTTTGTCACCCCTATTCCACCCTTCAACAATCACCAAAATGTCTACACACTGATGAGCTCATCCTAGAAAAGATGAAATCGCACAAAACTCCTCGAAGTAATCCCCCCAAAACTTGCCCTGCTTATCTCATGTACTATCAGTCTTCACATTTGTAGAAGAGCTCCCATTTTCCCCTTCTTCCTTTTCTTGGACTATGCATGCAGCCTCAAAGCAAAGATTTTCTCATCAGCAGAGTGTGTATATGCTTGTTCTGGTCTTTCTCAGGCTCTGAATTTGCATGGTAACATGCTGGAGTGCCATGGAAACTAAAGTACAAAAATAGTCCAGAAAAATAACATCTGCTCACCTTTTTCTGTAATGAAATCTGAACATGGCTACATAGATGTAAAAATCTGGATGTGTCGGGAATATACACAGAGGAAGAGAGGTTTCTTACACTTCACTGTCCTGAATGTACATCCATGTACAGTACACGTACGGCTGCTTTTGTGTCAGGGTGATAAGACATGCTTGATGGGAAGTGGGGAGGTTTGAAGCAGTAAGGTTGTTAAAGGATGAATTCAGTGGGTTTTTTTCACACTCATAGTTATGTACTGCAAAACATGGCTTCAGCTACCACATGACAAGTTTTATACGAACTGAAAGCAGCTAAATTAGAATGTTTTAACTGAAGGTTAACAAGACAATTTTTTGGTCCAGTTTCCATCCTTCGACAGATGTAAGCAAAGTCCCACATTTTGGGACTTTGCCATGGCTCTAAAGATGATCTTCCCAGATTTTTCACTGGTGTTACATTTGATGTTTAAAGAGTGATCCCTCCTTCCCCCACAGTCTGTTTTAAAGACATCATCCACAACAACTTTACTGCCAACTCTTGCTCCCGTTGTCCACCATCTTTCTCCAAAGACTCCAAAGTCACGTACGACCGCAAGGGATACTGCAAGATTGCTAGTTTTGGGTAGGGATAGGCCAGGCCGATTATCTGCGCCGATATTCGCATTTTGACACATATCGGCATCAGCCTTTTTTTAGAATCTGATGGCCGATAAGAGATCAATTTAAAACTGGGTTATTTTGGCTCAAAATTCACTAAATCACATGGCAGAAATGACACCGTGTGCAGAAACCGTAGCCTAGCTTGTGTTCAATTTCTCCCTGCAGTTTCTCATCACAGGGGACGAGCATCCATTGTGGCCCCTACAATCACTAGTGATTTGAAACTCATACAACCCCACTTCAAAATCACTGAAATACCCCCATAAAACAAAGATAAGTGAAATATTAACATTTCAGTTATATTGACATTTTGGAAAACTTTATTTACTGTAGAAAACTTTATGGAGCTATGTATTTGTTTAAGTTTTAATTGAACTTTATAAGACATGCTGCTGAGCCTGGGAGCTCCCTGCACTTTGTGTTAGAATTTTAAAACAAAGATGTTTATTATCTAAGATAAATAAAAAATGGCTCCAAATATCGGTTATCGGCCTCCTTGACTACTAATAATAGGTATCGGTATCTGCCCATGAAAAAAACATATTGGTCTATCTCTAGTTTTGAGGGTCAAGGCTGTAAATATTTGGGGGTGGTGTGCTGTTTTGGTCATACCATTGCTCTTCACATACTATAGGAACAAAACTATTAAATCTATCATTATTCGGCATCATGTTTAGATCTTCTCACATTTTCAGCATCAGTTAGGATTTTTGAAAATCCCATAAGTGTGGGCCAGCTTTAAAGTTTTGCCTTCAAAGTATCTGACTAAAAAGAACCAACATTTCTTTACCGTAAGATTTGAAAAGGCAGCACTTCCAGCACACAAACTATGTAGCTTTAGACATTTATTCTTTGTGTTTCTGTTTGTCTTTGAGTGAGTGAGTGAAAAAGACCTGATCCTGAGCACCGTATCCTTGGTGATGCTGCTCCTGTGATCATGATTTCTCTCCCTGCTGTAAATCTCAACAAAAGCAGTGAAATTAATGGTCAATGGCTTCATTTTTTCTCCCTCTGTGTGTATGTGCACACCTTTTAGAGTGTGTGTGACTTTCTTTATGTGTTTGCGAGCACACAAAAAGCTCAACTCTCCACCTCCTCCTCCTCCGCATATGTCTCAGCACCCCCCTTCCCTCCCTCCCTCCCACCCGTTTGCGGCTCTCGGTGGACATGATTTACTACACACACACCTCAGCCTCAACTACTGGACGGGACTATAAAAGTAAGGCTTCATCGTCGGTGGCTGCTAAGAAAATACAGTGATGTTTTTCACCCACCGAAAGGGCAATAAAGTCTGTCTCGCAGGGGAGTAACACACTCGAGTGGTCCTCTACATGGCAAAAATAGCTCACACAGCCCACCTGCCACTCAGCTTTAGCTACAGAATCTAGTGTTAGTTTGACCGCAGTGTATATCCAATAAAATCTGTTGGCATGCACCTATTCAACACTACAGCCTTGACAGCACTGGGCTCACTGCCAGCAGTATACTGTGATGAAAATCTTTCTTCTGCCTGTGTTGACCTCAGTAACAACAAATCAAACCACCAGCTGGTCACTGAATATGGATATTTGCGTCAGTTTTCACACAGTCAAAGTCAGCACACACCAACCTTCCTGCAGCACGTCCCTCGAGTCCACCAACACCCACAGCACCTTTTGTCCTCGTGATTTAAACTCCCTGATACTCAATTTAAACATGTCAGTCAGTTTACACGATGTGTTCTCAACAAAGACAACGTCTATTACTTCCTAATTATTGAAGATAACTTGATTTACCGATGTTTTCAGTAAGACGTGAACTAGCGTGATTCCATCTGACTCAGTTTCTCTGTCATCAGAACAAGCATGTCCTTGCTCTGTACACTCATGATGCACAGGGTCCATCTTTGATTCCCCTTCCTGTGCAGTCCCTCTATTTGACATTAGGACCAAACGACTCTCTGGCCCTGACTCATGTTGACTCACATGGCAGCTCCCTCCCAGGCCTGCTGAGAATAGCCTCCTGTTTGCTCCACTAGCACACTAGCTAGTCCTTGCACAAAAACTCATGTCAAGCACACATATCTAGCTAGTTTGAGCATGAAACTATCACTAAACAATAACAGCTAAGAAAATTAGCAAGTTTTCCTGGAAAGCTCACGTAAATGAGGTTTTAAATCATATGAATACATATAACTCACAGACTTCTATTGAGAGAAACTCCTCTCAAAGTAATCCCAAAACTCGCCCTGCTTATCTCATGTACTATCAGTCTGCACATTTGTAGAAGAGCTCCCTTTTTCCCTTCTTCCCTTTCTTGGACTGTGCATGCAGCATCAAAGCAAAAGATTTTTTCTCTTTTCAAGAGTCAATAACTTGACACTAAAAGTCAAAGGCACTTGGAACTGACGTCCCTGAACAAACTGTAGAACCAAAGATTCCTAAGGGTAAAGAATCTTTTTTTCTGTTTATAAACAATCCCAACATTGGCTTTGATCAAATGTTATATACCAAGCCTCAGTGTATGGAAATTCAATATATAGTTCAGGCCTTCACAACACCTGCTCTCAAGTTCCCGCCAAATGTTTCTTTTATCTTTTAAATAGACCAGTGCAACTCAAAAAATAAGACCTTGGAAAAGGTCATGAAATAGTACATTTTTCCAGATTTGAGAGAGGGAGATTCAAAATCCACGAAAAACATACCTCAATATATTGGAATATTTCATTTGAAGTAGCTTTTTTTAATCAAGTTATTACAAGACATTCTAGTTCATGATATTCAAATTGTATTGGATGCACTCTTAAGTAACATGTCTTGTTCAGGGCACTTTAAATAATGTGGAACAGAACATTCAGTCATTATAGGGTTTAGGAACACCTTTAATCTTATTTGTTTATATAGAACCCCAGTATTGGCTTTGATCAAAGGTCGTGTACCAATTCTAAGTGTAAGGAAAAGTCAGAACAATAAAACACCTGCACTCAAGTTTCCGCCAAATGTTTCTTTTATCTTTAAATAGACCAGTGTAACTAAAAAAGAATTAGACCTTGAAAAAGGTCAAGAAGTAAATTTTCTAGCTTTGAGAGAGGGAGATTTTATATATTCTTGATTCATTACACATACACAGAAATGTCTGAAGCATGTTTCTATTCTAATTTTATAACTATGGCCTACAGCTCACAAAATCCCAGAAAAAAATACCTCAAAATATTGGAATATTTCATTTGAAGTAACTTTTTTAATCAAGTTATCACAAGACATACTACTTCATGATATTCAAATTGTATTGGACACATTTCTAGTTCAGGGCACTTTAAACTGGCAACCCTTAAATGATGTAGAACAGAACATTCAGTCATTATAGGGTTTAGGAACGCCTTTAATCCTTTTTGTTTATGTAGAATCCCAGTACTGGCTTTGATCAAAAGTCATGTACCAAGTCTAAGTGTAAGGAAAGGTCAGAACCATAAAACACCTGCGATCAAGTTCTCAGGACATCAAAACTATCTCTTTTTGAGGTGTTGAACAGAAATGGAAGTTTCAAATTAACATTGGAGGTTTCAACGCAATTTTATATACATTTCAGAGGACTCATATTAGAGTAATTGAGGTTATATGCACTTGAAAATGCTTCAAAAGTGAGGTGCTTTAGTTGAGAAATAAATGATGCCATTTAAATTATAAAGTCCATTGGTCGCGGTAATTTCCACAGAATAACATTTTACTTCAGCCATCTTCTGTGCAAAGTAATTTTCGGGTTAAAAGAAATCTAATTAAGAGATTGCATGAAAATAATTTGGTTTCTAAATTTCCTCTGAACTCTTTCAAGTTCAGAGTGAGCTTGTCTCCTTAAAATTGAATAAAAAAGCAAGAATGAAGTGTTTTGCTTTAAACGCTTTAACCTGTTCTGTTCAGTGTCCTCCTGCTCACACACTGCAAACACCAACACATTCACATGGCTGCACTGTGGCCGTTATCATCCCTACAGTTCCATTTGCGCTGACCCCTTGATCCTCCCATCCTCTCTTCCCTCATATTCACCGGCCTCCCTTCCTCAAGTACCCCCAGTGGTCCAGTCCATTACTGGTATCAGCACTTCTTATCTGCTGCACTGTGCTATAAAATCACACTCCATCCTCGCCCTCCCTCTCTCCCTCCCTTCTCCCCTCCCCCACCACCACCACCACACCCCTCGTGGTGCAGTTCAGGCCATTCACCAATCATGCAGGAGCCATGATGGCTGGGATATATATCCCCCTTTCCATCTGTAGCTGGCACTCTTGCATCACATTTGCTCTGCTTCCTCCTCTACTAAGCGCCTTTGCTCTCTTTCCCTCTTCTCTCTCTCTCTCTCTCTCTCTCTCTCTCTCTCTCTCTCTCTCTCTCTCTCTCTCTCTCTCTCTCTCTCTCTCTCTCTCTCTCTCTCTCTCTGTCTCTCTCTCTCTCACTGCTTTTCTTCTTTTTCTCTCATTTGTATTTGATTTTAATCACTTTTAACATCTTATGTCTGTTCTTTTTTTATTTTTTTGCACCACCGTTTTCTGTTTGACTGCTTCCCTTCTGCCTCTCTACTTTTCCTTGTGTTCTTCCTCTTCTCCTTCTTACATCTTTGAGTCTCTTAGGAACACTTCTATGAACCATCTTTATCCAGCACTTCCACATTTCTCTCTGTTTTCTCCTTTTCCCATTTGTGCCCGCTCTTTGCTTCCTCATTTTCCTCCTTCTCTTCCCCCTCTTTTTGGCTGAATTTCCCCACTTCCCCTTGCGACCTTATAACTTCTTCCTAGCAATCTGTCTTGCTTTCCTACATCCTGATTTCTGTATCACTTTATCATCCTTCCTCCTCTTCCTGTAATCCCCCATCCTCTCCTCTCCTTCTCCCCCCCACCTCCATCCTCGGGCTTTGTGAGCTGTGTGTAAGTAGGTGCATCTTGCCTTGCTTCCTCTTTCAAATGGCTTCATGATTGCTAATGAGCACACACACATATAAAAAAAAAAGAAAAAGGAGACATGATGCGGAGGAGGAAGGGACGGAGGGGGTAGAAGTGTTTCCCATGGTGACGGGCCCTTCAGTTGCTGGCTAGCTGATTGGCTGATTGATGACCCTTTAGCCATGTTGACTGATTAGTTTGACAGAGCCTTTTATAGCACAGTGCAGCCTTATATATGACCTCATAGCACAATACAAAAGTAGCATAAGCATCCCCCTGCTTTAAGCAAGCATGGGCCAAGCTCACAGTAGAACCCCATTACACAGCTATTACTCAATACAGTGCTTACACCAGTTTATGCAGCTGCTTACAATCCATCAAGACATTTATGCTAACCATCACACAAATAGCTTTCAGTACGTTTCAACAATCTCCTCACCTGCCACACTTTAGCGACGGAAAAAATCAAGCTTTGCATAGCTTTGATATCAAAACAATTATAAGTAAACAACAGGAGTGGGAGACAAAAGGCACGCTGTGAGCGTTGTGAGTCAGCATAGGGACAAACATTCAGTTACAGTACGAAACGTTTCTCTTTCTTTCCCTTTTGTTTGAAATATTCCAGTGCTTTGGCAATTCGCCTTCAGTGGGAAGCCGAAAGTAGAGGCGCAGACAGGAAATGTGGGGAGAGAAAGAAAGAAAGAGAGAGAGAGAAGAGAGAGGTGGATGACATGCAACAAAAAAGTCCACAGATTAATTTGTGGAGTGGATGTCGCAGTGGTAGTCCTATACCTCCTCAAGAACTTGGCTCCTGGTCCCCAAAATTGGCGTGTCAAATTTTACTTTAAGTTGCATCACTCTGCTCTCTTTCTCAAATGTTTCTACAAGCTCTCTCTCTCTATCTCTGTCTTTTTTTCTTACCCTTCTTCATGTTTAACATTTACTGCACTGTGCAGCTTGTATTGTTCCTGCACAAAACACACGCACACACACACAAATGCATACCGGAGCCTGCTTTTTTGATACATCGAGCTCATTTGTTGCTGCTGCAGTCAAAACACCATATTTCAAGCGTAGGCGAGTTATAAAAAGACATTACAAGAGAGGGGATTGTTAGAACTGCTGTTGTTTTTTTATGTCTGATTATTTTTTGCCAAAGTGACCAGATGTGGGGCCCCTGGGTGCACTGCAGTGAGTTATTTTTACTCAGGGTTGGGGAAGTCTCTATTTTTGGGGATGAAAACAACACCACGTTTATGCAATTTTAGTCTAACTGACTGTAGCATATCTCTCAGGCCTTCGTTATATTCAAGTTTAAGTTGTCTGAATAAAGCAACAGTGGAAGAGACTTCTAGAGTCACAGAGAAAGTAGAATCTATCTATTAAAAACAGCTAAAAAAGGCATTCCTTTTTCCTCCTCTGTGTCCCTCCTTTATTTCTCCTAGCTTGTCTGTCACACATGCAAACACACACACACACCCAGACACACTTCTCATCTAACAGCGACTACTTCAGGTTAAGCACATAACAAGCTCTCAGGTAACTGTTGCACTCCTTTTGTGCACCACCTCTCCTATCTGTCTCTAATTCTCGAATGCTACAGAGCTCAAGAGGGAAGAAAAAAACACGTTGTTATTGTGGTTTTGGGGATTTTGAGGCACTAAGCTAAGCAAACTGGGGGAGTCAACAATACAGGCCAAACTTTGCTCTCTTCAGAGGACTACCCATTTGATTCTGATGAGATCTTAGGAGGCTAATTGTTTGCGGTTTTTAAGTTGTGAGTTCTCTCTTGTATTTTGCTGCTTTTAGTGAGATTATGTGTTTGCTGTGGTGATTTTGGACCACAAAGCTTTCTATCTATCCACTGGAGTCTTTTTGTAGTATTCTCTTTGTCATCTATCACCCACATGTTGCCCATTTCCAACATGATACTCTGTTCTTTGCCTAAATGTGTTCTGCGGTTAGTTATATCAGCTTTTTTTTTTCTTCTCATCCACTGAGCTTGAACTACTATCTCCAGATCTGTTAATAAATGCAAGGTGAGAGAAAAGAGCGCAGCAGCACCAGCAGCACTGCTTGGTCTTTGATTTCACACACAAAGACAAACTGGCTCACCTGTCTCATACATGGATACTAAACCACTGTGTGTGTCGTGTGTGATTTTTCTTTGTTAGGCAGAGCACTTAGGCTGTATTATGACTGAGAGGGGTGATATTGTCAAAGATGAAAAATGCACAGTTAACAGCAAGACCCAAATGCATTTGTCACCATAAAAAAGCCCCCCGTACTGATTGATGACGGCACAACAGCTGGCAATGCAATGAAAAGTGAAATGAGGATCCATATTTTTGGCAAAGTGCAAGACAGTCTTAACACCCAAACATTATTTCACCTTAATTTATCACCCTTTTCACTCATTAGGTGCATGATTAATAATACCAGTTTGTAATGTAGAAAATGAGGTAGGTAACACAATCACCTTGCAGCATTCACAAACATTATGGAATAAGCATTTCAATAAAGATTAGATTTCCTGAACAATGCCACTTAGCTTCATCTTTTAACTTCTGAACATATTTGTAGAACTGAGCTGAAGCTTGTGCATTATTTATTTTTTAGCCACACCTTGATGAAGCACCAAGAAACTCACTGGTGAGGGAAAATAAAAACTGATCAAACCCTCATGTACATACCAAAAAGGATATAATAGCAGGTAATGATATCATTTTAAAAAGCACCATCCACTTCTGCACCATGATTCATTCTGCCTGAGTCATCCAGCACACGTAGGGTTAAAGTATAGCTGCAGCGTCTTACTGCAGTGTCTAAAGCATTTGGCTGATCGTTACAGTATACGCTAGGAGAAGAAGCAAAAGGGGGGAAAAAACATCTCTTTCTAATACTTCCTTTTTTCTTCCAAAAATCCTTTTTATTGCATTTTATAACATTTGGCACAGTACAAATTCTTGGTGCTTTTACAAGATAAACCTGTAAAGATCGACACTGATCTTTTTTCGGTTTTTGTTAAAGAAAGTCTTCTCAGTATAAATATTTTTTCTTATCACTGCATTCTCTGTAGCATGGTGTAAAAATCACACAGAATGCCCCTTTTAAAACAACACTACCCTCATTTGTCAAAGTCAAGACAGCATCTTAAACAACTCATTGTTTTAAATAGAAGTTACAAGTTAGAAAATAGTTTCAATTTCTTTTTAATATATGTTTCTCTATCACCAGCCCATGGTAGTTTCAATTTGTCCATATATATATTTATTTATAAGCATGTACAACAAGAAATCATCAGTCTTTAAGTTTGCACTCTGTACAAAAAAGTAGTTCCTGTCCTTTTTTCGTTGTGCATTCTATTGCATGATTTTATGAGGGAATGATGGAGGGAGGGGCGGGGGGGAGGGGCATAGGTCTGGGATGGGTGGGAGCTAGGGAAAAAAGTGGGAGCCTTTTGGGGGGGCCTTTTTAGATCTGAGTCTCCTGGACCTTCTCCTTGGTGTGAGTTTTTATGACAAAGGGCTCAGCCATCGCTGTGATGGTGCTGGGCAAGGTTCGAGGCAAAGAGTTCCCAACATTGTTGTCTGTCCATTTAGCCCCATGACCCGTTGGTTTATAGGTGTTGTATTTGGGCTTTAGAGTGCTGTAGTCCACCTTATGAGGGCTGTAGTCCATTTTGTGTGGACTGTAATCCAGTTTAGGTCTCTGAGCATGTGGACTAAAGTCAGACTTGAAGGCGCTGTAATCCGCTTTGTGGGGGCTGTAGTCGGTCTTGAAGGCGCTGTAATCTGTTGCAGTCTTATGGGGGGCGTAAGGGTCCTTGGGTTTGTAGATACTGTCAGTTTTAGATCTCTGGGCACTGTAGTCTGATTTGGGTTTAGGCTGAGTGCTAAAGTCAGGCTTATATGGGCTGTAATCCGGTTTAGGTCTTGGATGAGTTCCATAGTCAGGCTTGAATGGACTGTATTCAGCCTTGGGTTTATGCTGTGTGTTGTAGTCAGATTTTAACGGGCTGTAGTCGTGTTTAGGTTTTGGTTGGGTGCTGTAATCTCGTTTAAATGGGCTGAAGTCGGCTTTCTGCCTAGGATGGGTGCTGTAATCCGGTTTAAAGGGGCTGTAGTCTGGTTTAGTTTTTGGGTGAGTGCCAAAATCTGGTTTGAAGGGGCTGTATTCTGCTTTAGGTTTGTGGGTGCTGTACTCCTGTCTAAATGGGCTATAGTCAGGCTTTGGTCTATGAAGGCTAAAATCTGGTGTAGATTTGTGAGTGCTGTAATCTGGGATGAATTTGTGGCTACTGAAGTCCATATTTGGCTTGTATGTGGTGTATTCAGCCTTCGGCTTGTGAAGGGTGAAATCTGGCTGTGTTTTGTATTCTGCCTTGGGTTTGTGAAAGCTGTAGTCAGTCTTGTGACTAATAAAGTCCAGTTTGTGTATGTTGTTATGGTCCCGGATTTCAGGCAATGTAAGAGCTGTCTCTTGAGCTGCAGATGCTGGTGGTGGAAGGTCCTCCTCATCCACCTGGATAATCTCCACAGTACGGGCAGCTGCCACTGTGCTCCTCTGCTGGTGGCGCTTCCTCAATTTGTAAAAGGCAATGAGCATGACTGCAGCCAGAAGTGTTACCGCCACAAAGCAGCCTATTATGATCTTAGTAGTTTTCATTACTTCATCTAGGCTTGGGCCAGACTTGCCGGGCCTGCTAGTGACACCTTTGACACCTGGCGCCACGGATGGCTTAGATGCACCTGGTGGGCTGTCAGTGCTTTGCAGTAACACTGTTGGTGTGGAGATAAAGACGGGCTGAAAGACTGAAGGAGAGGCAGTTGTTGTTGTTGTCCCTAGGCCTACACCTCCTCCTCCAGCTACCCCAGCCCCTGCAGCAGAAGCTGTAGTTGTAGTGGTTTTAGATTTGGGCATCTCAGTAGTTGGCCCCAAAACCTCAACAGTCACTGTGGTGAAGTAACTTAAGTTGGATGTATTCAGCTCAGCTGCACTCACATTGAGGTAGGCTGAGGCGTTGGAGTTCCCAGCTGCATTGGACACCATGCAGGTGTAGGTTCCTGTGTCTACTGCCAGGACATTTGAGAAGTTCAGGGTACCATCATTGAGAACAGATATTCGCGGATGACCGGACGAATGTGTCAGGATAGTCCCATTGGGTAGGAGCCAGCGCACTGAAGACATCGAGGCAGTACGGCAACGAAGATCAGCCACTCGCCCAGCAGAGATGTTTAAGTCCCTCGGTGCATCAGCAATGAAAGGTGCCGAACACTGGACCGCAGCGCCCTCTCCTCTGTCCACCTCAACCAGCTGTCGACCTCTCATGCTGGCAGGGGAGTGACAGCGTCCACAGCAAGTTGAGTTAGTTGGTATGTACTCCCTTAGCCAGCGTGCTAACCACACGGCCTCACAGCCACAGTTCCAAGGGTTGTGGTGGAGATGGAGCTCCACCAGGTACCTGAGCGGGGAAAACAGATCATGTGGCACAGCGCTCAGATTGTTATGGGCCAGGTTTAGCTCCACCAGTGAAGAAAGGTCATCAAAAGCATTTCGCTCTATCACTGTGATTTGCGAGTTCATAACCCAAAGTTTTTTCAGGGAGGCCAGGCCTTTGAAGGAGCCTGGCTTTATCTCAGGGAAGAGATTTTCAGAGATCTCTAGCTCCTCCAGACCCTTGAGAGGACTCAGGTTTGGCATTTCACCCTTTATGTTGCACATGCCCAAGTTGAGGTACTTGAGGTTTTGTAGGCCCTCAAAAGCTCCTTCCGAGATGTACTCCAGTTTCCGTAACTCTCCCAGGTCCAGTCGCATTAGTGAGGGCACCCGGTTGAAGGCATAGGAGGGGATACTTTCAATGGGGTTGTTCCTCAGCCACAGTTCTCTTAGTTTTGACAAGTACTCAAAGGCCCCACTGGGCACCACTGTCAACCGGTTGTCAAACAGCTCCAGTGTGTTGAGGCTGGTAAGTCCATTGAACGCGCCCACCTCAATCTGCCTTATGGCATTTCGCCCAAGCTGGAGCACCTCAAGGTGGTGCAGGTGGCGGAAGGAGTCAGCCTGCACCGCCTCGATGGCGTTTTCCATTAGATTGAGGTGTCGCGTGTTGGCAGGAATGCCAGGGGGCACACGGGTGAGGCCACGACGGGTGCACACCACCTTCCCCTGCTGATTACTGCAGGAACACTGCGGTGGACAGCCCTGGGGTCCCTGAGACACCGCCGCCCCCGCCGAGGCCAGGGAGGCGCTGCTCCACGCTCGCGCCATCAGGAAGACTACACAGAGCAGGGCGGCTTTCCTGGCACGATGCACAGCTACCCGCCCCAGGAGACTCATGATGTGGCACGTTCATAATTCAGCATCATCTGGGGGGGAGGTTGGGGTGTTTGGGGGTGGTGTTTAGGGGCTTTTGGGAAAGGGAAAGCAGCTTGATGGCCGGTCGTTATGTTAATGGGTTCAGAGTTACGAGGTTAGGGGAACTTCAGAGGACAAGGGGGGTAGGGGGGGCTGGGTTGGGGGGCTTACTCAGGGGCAAAGCGGCTTGACCTATTCTCAATCAAGCAATGCTTTTATTCCCATGAACTGTTCTCAGAAGCAGAAAGAAAGGGGAGGGAAGGGAGGGCTGGCTTTTCTTAAACGTGTGTGTGAGAAGGACATTATGGAAAATTAAGCAACTGAAAACCTTATCAGAAGACAGAAGGAAGGGTAGGGTGTTACAAATTGATGTAAAGAGGGGTTGAAACACTAGACACCTACCTCAAGTTATTATTACAGGTGCTTCAACTGAGATATATAGCTTCCCTCCTGTTTGCAACCAGAAAGAGCTGTGGTATTCACATCAGTTGTATGTATATCCCAAGAGCAGCAAAGAAAGCCTTTTTATATTTGCTCTGACAGAACAGGTATCAATGCCACAGAGCTTAATCGAAGCTATTTTGTAAATCCACACATCCAAAGAGAAAGGTTCGAAGGCCCTTTGTGATTGTTTTTTTGTTCTCCCTTTTCCTTGTTGATAAGAAGAAAAAAAGAAAAAGAAAAGAAAGATTGCAGATAGGAATCCAGTCAGGCTCCCAAAGCAGCAGCAGTGCTCCCTGGCTCGCTTCTTGCTGTCGGCTCCTCTTCTCCCGCTTGTCCTTGGAATCCGACAGTTGATCCCCCTGCTAGACACCTTACCCAGGTCTCCATAGCACAAGCGACCACACAACCACACATGCACAGTTTTTTTGTTGGTTTTTTTTGCACAAAAGCCAAGAGAGAAAGAGGGAGGTCGACGGGGGTGGGATTGAAGAAGGTTTAATCAAAATTCCACAGTCCTTCCCAATGTTCTTTGCCTTTTGACTGCGACGGTTTGAAGGAGAGGGTAACAAGCCAGGAAAAGCAGACTCCTTCCTCTCTGTATTCCAGTGTTCACTTTTTAGTGGTCAATCAGTTGGTCGGTTGGTCAGTTTGACAGCCCTTTTACCTTTTTCTCACTCTCTCCTCTCTTACGTCCCTCTCAGTGCGGCGTCGTGTCCACTTGATTTGTCCTATTTTTTTTTCTTTCTCCCCCAGGAGTCCTCTGCGGGGGGTTCAAAAAAGGCTAGGCGACACACACACTGCCTTCATTAGCTTCTTCTTCTTCCCCTTAACTGGCCACACGCTCCAGTCTCAGCAGCCGTGGTGGCGACAGCAGCAGTCGCAAACGCACACACACCATCCCTGCGCAGCACACAGCAGCAGTAGCGGAGCACACACAGCAGCAGCTGCAGCCTGCCTCCCTTGCACTTCCCAATAATCCGTCAATTTCTTCAGAGAGGGAGCGGGGTGGGGGATGGAAGGGGGTGCCGGGAGGAGTGGGGGTGTTGTAGCTGGGTTGATCGAGGTGGGTTGGAGGGAGGAGGGGTGGTGCGCAGTTTTTCCCTTCCTCACTCTGGCTTGTTTCTTGTTTCTTCTTGTTTTTCCAGTTCTTTTTTTCCCCCCTCCTCTCCTCGTGGTGATCAGCACCCCCTTGCTAATGCAGCGTCCGAACAGGGAGAGGAGCAAGATAGGGAAGGCGAGTGCCGGGCGAGCGCACGGCTTACAGGCGTGACGTTAACAGTAGCGTCGATGTGGAAAGGATCTGTTGTAGCAGCAAAAGAGAGAGCGTGCACCGGCTTGGATCTCTCTCACTTTCTCTCCTGCTTGCTCGCTCTCACTCTCTCTCACTCTCTCTCTCTCTCTCTCTCTCTCTCTCTCTCTCTCTCTCTCTCTCTCTCCCCCTGCCTCCCTCCTGCTCTCTCTGCAGTGTCCTAAGGTAGTTGGGTAGGCTCAAAGCACTCAGACCTTTTTAGACATCTACCTCTTCAAAAACCAGTTTTCTCCTGCTGTCCTTTCGCTCTCCTTTTTTAATGCTTACAGTCTCTTGTTCTGTGGCTTTCTGAGGCTTTGTCTGGCTTAGGGGAATAGACGAGCTGTCCAAGCAAAAGGCAGAGATGGACAGTGGCATCCCCACAGCAACCAGATTTTAACCCCCTCCTCTCCGGCACTAATCTAGCCACCCCAACGAGTCTGCCAAAGCTTTCCAGCATTGCTTTGGTGGAAAAGGCAGGCAGATGGGACACTGTTTTCTCTCACTCTCTCGTTCTCACTCTCCTTGCTTCATCTCATGATGCCCTCTCTCTTTTTCCCCTGTCCGCTCTCTCATTCATTATCTTTGATTCTCTTTTATTTTATCTCCTTTTGCGCGCTCACTCTTCTCTTTTTTTTTTTTCCTTTAGTAGAAAATAGAGGAACATGAATGGACTGCTGACGCATCCTGCTCGGAGCAGTGCTTTGGTTTGATGCAGTGTGTTTTGTGCATTAAACCCCCCCTCACCACCACCACCCCCACTCCACCCTTGCCCTCCTTGTTGTCTCTCATGCTCTACTCACTCTTCACTCGTCACTGTGTAATCTCCGGCAAGCACACATTTGTATCTGTTTCTGTTGGTCCTCATCATGTACCTCAACAAATCCCTGAGCTTATGTTTTGTTGAGACATTTGAGCCAATTTTATTTCTGAGTCTCCCTGGTTCCCACACCTTTTTCCTTTCCCCACTCTCCTCCATCATGTGTGTCTGTTCACGTAGTTAGAGCACTCTAAACAGGCAGGCCTTAACCCTCAATTTGATCACAAACTGACGCTTCAAGAAGCACACAGCCATAAAGGTCAAGTTGAGGAAAGGGGAATAGGAGAAAACAAGACATGCTTTACCTTCCTGCCACTGGAGGAAAAGCAAAACAAACGCACCCCACTGTCCCATCACCCCTCTATCTCCCATGATTTGTACAAGCCTCATGTCCATTAAACTAGGGAGCAGTGTGGGTAATTGATGGGAGGTAAAGCTCGCAGTGACAGTTCTATGTGTGTGTGTGTGTGTGTGTGTGTGTGTGTGTGTGTGTGTGTGTGTGTGTGTGTGTGTGTGTGTGTGTGTGTGTGTGTGTGTGTGTGTGTGTGTGTGTGTGTGTGTGTGTGTGTGTGTGTGTGTGTGTGTGTGAACTCGAGAGTAAGCGTGTGAAAGAGAGAGTGGGGGGGATTGAGAGAGGAAGGGGAAAAGCATGCCAGCTAGAAAAGGTCACTGCCTGTAGCGCAGTACGTTATTCCCACCGGCACAGGAGTATAGAGCCAACTCCTATATTACACACACACATGCAGACTTTCTCCCTGACTTCATTGCAGTTGAATACGAATGGGCTTCAATGAAGCACATGTAACAGTGAGGTGACAGTCTCAGGAGAATAGGGGGGGATTTTCCTTGTTAAGAAAAAGGCCATTTCCTCTCCCCCTTCCACAGGGATTCCCCAGCACTGCGGCCATGCGGCCGGCAACATCAAAGGTGTGCTGCACCACCACGTCCTCTTCACTGCATTCTCCAAGCAAGAGGGAACACAAGATTACGCATGCATATATTCATGTGAAAAAAGTGGTAGTGCAAACGCAGGCTGTGCTGCAATGTGCTGCTCAGAACGTCAACATTACATTGATCCGCTATCGAGCTGACTGCAAATGAAGGCTTGTGGTTCTCTGTGTGAGTATTGATGACAAAAATCAGATGTAGAACAGTGTGCATAATGGAGCTGCTAGCTTTTGTTGGTGTGTCAGATGGTGGCTGCGCACTGTTCTGTAGGTGTGTTGTGCCTCGATTTGATGAGCGAGTGACCCAGAAGGAGTTCAGGTTGTGTTTTAGCCACCCAGCACAGTCACGTCCCAGACTATCTAACCAAAATCATCCACTGACCCATTACATGACTGTCGCTGCCAGGACAGCTTCTCTCCTCTTGGTTTCCACCTTAACTATTCCTCTCTTTTTCCTGTCTTTTCTATTCTGACTCTATTTTTGTCTCTCTACTGAAGGGAGCCTGGGTCAAAGCCTGCCAAACTCTGCAATGCTCCACTGACCAAATGTGGTCAACACCTTGCGATGTGCTTTGATCCTGGCCTGGAATGACTGACATGGCTTGATTGTCAGCCAAAGTCTGATCCTGGCAAGGTTTTCACAAGGTCCAGAGTGTGGGTCTGTGGGTATGTGTGCAGTTTACTTGGCATCCCTGACATTGGCGAAGAGTTGAACCAGAAAAGCCTTTAAGCTAGTAGCATTTTTGGGGGTTTGCCTTTAATCTGTTGTGGACTTTGTTGTTCAGACTTGTACTGAATCTGCAACCTGACTGAACTGTTGAATCTGCCGCGTCTTTCTAGGTTCAGGTTATACATATATGCTGCCGTGACAAGGATGGCGTCGTCCAGCTCTACCCTCGGGACTTGCTAACCATTTACGGCTTGATGGCTTGTCACATACGCAGGACCTTCACGCTGTCATGCCAGCCCCATGCCCCTGCTGTGCGACCCCTGCCCTCCCTACTCTATGCCCCGGGCACAATAGAGCCTCCCCTCCCCTGCACCAGGCCAGGAGGGCACTGGGTGTAGTTTGTGGCGATCACACGACCTACTTTGGTGCAGCTCATCCGCCGGTCAGCCAGCATGTTCGAAGGCTATATGCAAACATTGCAGAACTCATCCCCGGAGGTGGATGCTGGCAAATCTGGGCTGTGGCCAGTCACATGTAGGTCAGCAGCCTGTGTGGTGTGTGTGTGTTTGCATGTGTGTGCGTGTCAGTGGTTTCATTTGGGAGGAGAATGGCCCTGCAGTATAGTATGGCAGCAATGACAATCGGAGTTGAGGGATGCACAGTCGAATGATAGATCTAATGATAATGTCATTGCCTCTGCCATTGCCAGGATCAAGGATTTACAGCGTAGGCCCTTGGGCAGTCCACATACGGTTTTCTGTGTGTTTGTGTGTGTGTGCGTAGGAGAGACAGAGAGGGAGATTTTCTCAAGGAGACAAGAGGCACACTATTTTTGGGCCTGTCTTGTGCACTGAGAGCTGTTACAAATTTTATGTATTGCTGTTTGTGTGTGTGTTTGCGTGCATGTCCTCTAAGTATCCGAGATGTCCGATTCGATGCACAGCAGAGCAAACCCTCCAACCCTGGCACCATGTTCCCTCGTACCAGTTTTTCAAGGCCACCTTTCTTTTTACATAGATGCACATCAACACCCCAAACACTGACCTTGAGGTAGAGGACCTGTTTTTGACAGCTTGTTTTCATTTGTATTTCGATTTCCAAGAATTAATTCTACGAGAGATTACGACTAAAACTTGCATCCACACACACACAGACACAGACACACTGCTATCACTGTCCCAGTGAAGGCTTAAACTGCTTGGTAGGGATTTTTTGTGGTTTATCATTTATCTCATCACACAGACACACACTAACATGTACACACAAACGCACACAGCAATTGTATGCCAGCATATCAAGAGATTATAACAGGCAATAGGGTATATTAGTAGCTTCCATATGCACAGTTGGTTTCATCCCAATACTGACCCCCTCTGGTCTGCTTTGAGTTAGTTGAATTATTGTTCAGTCAAAACACAATCCCTGTTGTCGGTCAGGGAAAATGTAAAGTGAACAGTCGGTGATGCAAATTAGAATCTCAAGAGGGTGAGCATTATCTTAACCAGAAGGGATTACCAACCAGAGGTGTAAAGAGTACTGAAATATTTTACTCAAGTACAAGTACTGTTACTTTGATGAAATTTTTACTTAAGTACAAGTAAAAGTTTAAAAATGTACTTAAAGTAAAAGTGAAAAGTAGCTGGTTTCGGGGCACTGGTGGCCTAGCGGTCTAAGCGCCCCACATATAGAGGCTACAGTCCTCGTCGCAGGGGTCGCCGGTTTGATTCCCAGATGGTCAACCATTTCCTGCATGTCTTCCCCCACTCCACTCCCCACATTTCCTGTCTCTCTTCAGCTGTCCTAACAAATAAAGGCAAAAAAGACCGAAAATATAACTTAAAAAAGCTAGTTTAAAATGTACTTTAAGGAAAAGTTCCTTAGTTACTTTTATTTTAACAACTGATCTCTCTTGTGGAGTGCAATATTTTAAGTTGTCTCTTGCACGATGTGTTTCTTATCGTTTTTTTTATTTAAGCCTACCTTTTTTTTTTTTACTCAGTAACAGATATTTTTTTTAAATGTAGTGAATTACAATACTAAACAAAAAAGCTACTTAAGTAGAAGTAAAAATACAGATTTTAAAAACTACTTAAAAAGTAGTAAGTACACAAAAACTACTCAATTACAGTAACGCGAGTAAATGTAATTTGTGACTTTACACCTCCTGTATTAAAGGTGTCTCCAGCTAAAGACAGAGACGAGTTGAATCAAAAGTTGGTTTAAAGATGACTTGATTGATTTGAAGACTATTTATTTACTGCTAAAAAAAAGTTTTTACAGTGGGTGATGCTTCCATGACAACAGATTCTTATTAGCTTCCTTGCTGGTTTAACATCAACATGAATTAACATCAAACACAACATTTCAGTCCATGGTGATAATAATAAATTACCCTGCTTATTTGTTTATAATCCACATTAAGCAGACAGATGCAGCACTGTTTACCAATTTAGAATTGTAATGGAAAGTAATGTTTCTGCCACAGTGTCAACAGGTTGAGGAGAGATATCCTGAGGTGCTTTCCATAGATTGGTTTAGACTTGAGACTCTAGACTTTATTGTCCCCTTGGGGAAATTCTTTTTCACAGCACCCTCTGCGTTTCCACAGACATAAACAAAAACATTCACGAAAAACATACATTGCTCAACTCTACTAAACAAACTACCCACAGAGGCATCAACATTCAAACAGAGAACGTGGTGTTATTCAGCGAGGCCTGCTGTTCAGGGTCCCTATAACAGCAGGGATCAGGCTCTTGCCAAGGCGAGCCCTTCTACATCCCGGTACCCTGTTACCTGCACCCTGAGGGGAGTGGGATGAGGTGCGTGTTTAGTGGATGTGTGTTGTCCTGTTCTATTGAGGTTTAATATGACAGACGTGATCAGGTCAACCCTTGCGTCGCTCTTGCTGTTGAGGATTATGACTCTTGTGATTGGGTCTCAACCAATCAGAATGAAGAATTTTGCAAAGCCTGGCAATACTCCAAATGAACCATTAAACATTGAATCTTTGGGCGGCCATTGGTGTAGCGGTTTCAGCTTGTGCCCTCATATACTGAGGCTACAGACCTCGACACAGTGGCCGCTGGTTTGATTCCCGGCCTCCATCATTACCCCACTCTCTACTATCCACATTTTCTGTCTCTCTTCAGATGTCCTGTCAATTAAGACGACAACGCAAAAAAATACAACTTACAAAAAGAAACATTCAGTCGAGACTGAAAAGACTTGAAATTTAATTTCTTCTTTAGGTACCTGTTCCTTCTGTAGATGTGTTCATCGTCTATTTTTCATACTCCTTGTTTTGCTTCAATCAAACTCTCTCCTCTTAAGGTGTCCCTTGCCCTCTTTCTTTCTTCTCGTTCTCCTTTTTCTTGGCCTTGTTACAGTTTTGTTTCCCTTCTAGTACTCCCAGCCTTTGTTCTTGCCCTCTTTCTTTCCCCCTTCACCATTTTCTCTTTCTTGTTTAGCTTTGCTGTTCTGTTCACCCCTTTCTTCCCCTTCCCACCTCCTTCCTCTCTCCTTCCTCCCCCTTGTCTCTCTCTCTAAATTGCTCCTTCCTTACAGTGTTCCTCTGGTCTACAATTTGCAGGCCATTCTCAAGTTAATTGTGTTTGCTCATTCAGCATATGTTTTTTGTTCTGTGTGACAGAGTGTGCGCTCTCAAATGAGGACATTATCAGGTCACGGCAACTTGAAAGCACACAGTAAAAGACGAGGGTTTTCACTTCATTTTTTTCTATTCACTCATCCTGTGGTGGCTCGGTGTTTGAGCTTCGCTAGCAGCCATTGTCTCCAGACTAATGGGCTTCATTATGTTGAGCTGTGTTCATACTGGCTGCCAGAGCAGGGATTAGCCCGAGCGCCGTGTTAGCTGGAAGCAGAAGAAAGATACAAGTAGGTTAGCGCTGTTAACCCAATCAGCATGAGCCAACATAGCTCAATGGAAGGAGATGCTTCATGCGTAAAATCAAAGTGTTTTTACTTTGGCCTCTTGAGTTTGCAGCAATTTGGGGTTTTTTCTCACCAATTAGTGCCACATCATTTTTAACATCTCTTTTTCTTCTTTTTTTTTTCGTCTGCATAGATACTTTAAAATCATTGCTGTGATATATCGCCCTTTATAATTTTCTCCCCATATGCTAATGCTCTCCATGTCTCACCCTGGCCACTCCATTGGTCAGCTTGTCTCATTGGGATTCACGGAGCATCCCTCTATGTGCGTTCATCACAATGTTGCCTTGCCAACTGCCAGGCCGTAGGAAATGGATGTCTCATTCTCTGAGCAATGTGAAGGTAAAAAAATAGTAATTCACAGCAGAGGGAGAAGCTAAATCTTCTCGACTTTTAGCTCCTCAGGAGCAAAGATGCCGTCTTCATTCAGATCCACCTCTTCCTCCCTTCCCCCCTCCTCTCTCTTCTTCTTCTTCCTTTGCTTTGTGTCCTTGGCTTGGTCCAAAAAAAAAAAAAGAATCCTTACGAGTGAGTTGTTTACTCTGCAGCAGCATTATATTGCATGTGACATAGTCCCATGTTGGGGTTTTGTATTACTTCTGCGAGTCTCTGTTCACTTAATTGTTTTTGTTTAATTAAAAAGGGAGTTGAAACTCTGATTAATTGTGCATAGTAACAAATGCATTGCTTGTGTTGCATTGATACTGATAATGTTGTCTGGCTTTTGTGCAGCCTTTATACAAACAAGTATGAAAAGTCTGCAGCTGGAGGCAATTAGATAAGAATAACTCAAAGGCCATTGACTATACTCTTTTAGCGCTGGCGGCATCAACAACCTCAATTCAGAGAAATCCATAACATTGTTAACTGTAGTAAGGTTATGGAAGTTGTCTCACATCACTTCCGCTTTCCTTGATAGTGGCTAGTCAGAAATCACTCGCTCTATCGCTTTAATTGAAGGTGACTGTAGTGGATAATGTAAAACCCAATGTTAAGGAATCCTTGCATTCCTACCTGCTCTACACTCGGAAATTATTCCCATGGGAAAAACAAGACTTAGTTCACAAGATAAACCATGCTTAGTTGATGTATGAAAGCTAATTCTCTGACGCTGTTGACAAAGATGACATAAGAAGTCCCGCCCTGTCTTGATTTGATCAACACTGACAAGTGGGCAGGTGTTCCACAGGTATAGCAATTTTAGACTGGGAGGACTGTAAGTGCAGCGAGACAAACACGACTGATGCCAGTGTTTCTATGCATATAGGATCCTGAGCACTGATTAATCAATCAATCATTATTTATATATCGCCAAATCACAACAAATGTTATCTCAAGATGCTTTTACAAACAGCCGGTCTAGACCGTACTCTGTCAGTGGTTCACAAAGTGTGGGTTGGGACCCCCTGGGGGTCACGATAAACTAATTTAGGGTCACAAGATGTCTTCCAGAATTGTTTTTCTTTTTTAAATGATCTTAAGTTGCTTATTTTACCAATTATTCTAGAAAATATTGACAGAAATGGTTAAATTTCAAATAAAATCTTGCAAAATTAAAAATGTTTCATTAGTTTTCTGTCTTTCTTTGTTGCCTGATAACCCCTAAGGTTAGGGTAAGTAAACAATGAATTAATAGAAGCATCAGTAGCAGCAAGTTAATTCACAGGACCACAGGAAATACAGCCAGGTGTGCATGTAGGTGCTTAATGTTCTGCAGACCAGCTAAATTAAGTATGAAACAACATTTAATAAATTCAAGGGGGGTTGCGGGTCTTTGGTACCTATATTTTGGGGGTCGAGAGTTGAAAAGTTTGGGAACAAATGCTATGTTATATAATTAACCAAGACCCAACATCAAGACAGGATAAGATCCAGTCCTCTCTTACTGACAGGACTCAGTCTGATCTCATCTTAATCCACCATGAGCATTGCACCCTGCAGTATTTAGCTAGTTACAGTGGCAAGGAAAAACTTCCTTTTAACAGGTAGAAACCTCGAGCAGAACCAGACTCATGTTAGACACACATCTGCCTTGAGAATAAGAGAGAGAGATGATAGTAATGAGATGGATAGTAGTGGTATAAATGCTAAATTGGATTGTTTTTTATAGAAAATCTGCGCTGCCATTGCAAATAAAACGCTGTTATTGGACACAGGCCCCTAATTTGCCTCCCTAAATGTTATATATTCATTGCATTTGATATAAATGAGTTCTTTCAATACTGAAAAATCAATAATGCTACAGCCTATCAAGTCTGCTATTCAGTCTTGTGGGTCCTGTAACGTAATATAACCTGAGGGGAGCCATGTCTGTTAATCAGATCACTGGTGCACAAGCTTACATTGATGGTCTAATGAGGTTTTTCAAATAAAACCGAATTGCCAAATTTTTGAAGGATGGCTGAACATATAGTGGTCTAAGGTTTGGTAACAATTAACCAAAGCAAAAGATGAGGAAGAAGCAAAAGACTAGTTATGTTTCAAAATAGTTTACTACAAGGGGGAACACCTTCGAGCACATATGGAGCGCCGCCTGCAAGCTAGTTCAGGCAGACAACTCGAGCCGTGCTCATCATACTGACACGTCACCACCTCTCCATCAGCTGATCTCAACATCCTCATTCGGCGGTCTATTTAAACGGCAAGTCTCCCTGTCTCTGCCTCTGCTTGCAGTGCTCCTGCTGTTCTGCTCAGCGCTGTGTGAAGTTTGTCCCCACCTCCTCCCCGGCTTCCACCTACGGGCTCCGAGGGGTTAGTCCTATCTCATTGCTCCTAATGTCTGCATTTAAATAATGTACGAGGAGTAATGAAGTTTGGAGCCCACACGCCAAACACAATACTGTATGCTGCAATAAACTTATTAAGTAAACGTGAGTTGTCTGACTGAACTGTATTTTACTGTAAGTAGCCGTCCACTTAACGCATCTGTGGTAAGGGCACCAAAACTTTGTAGCAAGTCGTGTTATCAAAAATAGTATTCAAAAATTAAGAAACAAGACATAAAATAAATTTTATTGAATAAATATGGTCCAGAAAGGTCAGCCACTTCTCTGGGCTCTAAGCACATTTAGGATGGACTGGGGCGAAGAAAAAAAACTGTCCTTTTTTTCTTACCAATCACAATTTGACTATCCTCTTGGAAATCTTGGATGCCACCTCCTCAGCTCTAAAGAGTAGAGGGACCATCCGACTTGTTTTCAGGACACAGTGCAAAACACAACAACTGGGATAGTGTTGTGATGAATAAGGGCCTACGGAAGAAGGGAACCTTTAATACTGGACAATGTATACATATTTTGGAGCAATTTATGCTGCCTCCAAGATTATCATATTATCAAGGAGAACCATGATTTTTTTCAGCAAGACAATGCCAAGCCTCTTTCGGCATGTATTATACTATACCAGCATGGTTTGAGGTGAAAGAAAAGTCCGGATGCTTAACTGGCCCTCCTTCCCTTTTCACCCATTGAAAACATTTGGCGCATCATGAAACAAACAAACACAACAAAGGAGATGCCAAGCACTTGGCGAGAAACTCCAGAAACTGGTCTCCTCAGTTCCCAAACATTTACAACGTTTGAAAAGTGAACAATCCCTATCCTCAATCCTAAACCCTTATTAACCTCAAACCAGTTTACTCAAGGTGGCCATCTTTCCTTCCTCTCCAATGATCCCTTGACCTTCAAATTCCTCCCCCTCCCTAAAAATCACAGCCCACTAACCATCTTTCCTGCGTTATTCCATGAAGCTGTTAATCCCAGAATCTCCATCAAGCTTCATGTAGGGGGGGATTAGCCCAACTGAGGCCTGTTACAGCACAGACCCAGGGATGGAAGAAAGAGAATGAAACAGCTTTTCATCTTTTCAAATCCACCTGGCCACACCCAGTTTACGGCTTTACCGTCCAAAAAAAGAGATTGTGTATCTGAGTGTGTGTGTGTGACGTTGTCTGTGTGTGTGCCAGTAATCTGTTTGTCAGCCTATTTTCCTTGTGCCGGATACATTGCTACAGATATTCCACAATATTAAAATCTGCTTTCCAACGATGTTCCAGAGTTAGAAAGCAGAACAAGGCATTTTTCTAATGTGTTTCCAGTTTGGATTTCATTACTGATAGCTGCCCATCTACCTTATCTCTGCTTAAATGACCCGTCTGCTCTCCAATGCCAGCAAAGCAGCAAGAGACAAGGTAGTTTTTTCAGAAAGGTTAAGAGTTTCCATGTTTGTGTGCTCACCAGACATCCTTTTTTGTGTGTCTACTCTCAAATGCGACTACTCACCACCCAGCCGGTTATATTTTTCCCTGTGTAATATCCGCGTTCTCTCTCTGCCTCCATATTTTTTCTCCCTTCCCATGCTGGGGATTTGAGAAGCCAAGCTAAGTGTGTCTAATCTATGAGCGCAGCCAGCACAGTGTCAAATGCTCAGTGCTGGTGTTCCTACAGCCTTCCGACAATACTACACTCCAGCAGCTGTCCAACCAAGCAGGTAGGAGACAATGCGGAGAAGGGAGGGCTGCAGGTCGTGAGACAAGGTGCCTTAGTGGAGAGTGACATTACTGCCAAATAATCAGAGTAATGTAAGGTTTTTGATAACAAAGTGGGAATGGAATATGGGTCAAAAGAGAAAGTACCCCTGAATCACACCTCCGTCTAACTCCAGACCCTGCGACCTTGCTTAAATGTGTTTTCTGTAGCAGTGTAATCAGGGATATCCCCCGGAGGTTGGCTGCGGCTAAGGGCCAGCAGGGTCCTGGCTATGAAAGGGGAAGGGTATGGAGGGTGGAGGAGAAGGGAGGAGGGGGGGGGGAAGAGAAAGCAGCAGGCAGCACTTTCTAAATTGAAGTCAATAACACAGCAGTTCATTCTATCAGAGCCAGTCCTCCCACGCAGTCCGCTTACAGTCACTAAGGAGAGCTGAGGGGTTGGATGTCGATTGAGTTCTCCAAAGCACCATCACACATGGCAACATGTGTTTGCGTGGGCGCGACACACATGTTGGGGGGGGGGGGGCGACAAATAGTGGCGCCAGTGCAAAGAGGCGTGGCAACGACACTGCACTTTGCAAACTTTCTCTATCGGGAAAACCAACGAGTTGTTTTCTCTCTTTTCAACGTGTTTGCTTTGTTGGCAAGTCCACCACGAGGGTAGAATATTAAGCAGTGGAAGCTATCTAAAATCACACTCATTGAGGAAACACTGGGAATAGAGGGGCATCAAACAAACCCTGACCTCACCCTGAGCCCGCTTCATAGAAGTGCTTTTTACTCCACATCTAGCTGTTGTATGAAATCTTGCTAATGCAGGCACATCTGAGACACACATGCAGACACAGCCTTATTCTGTCTTTAATCCCTTTTTGTATGTTAGCACTTCTGCATAGCTGTGGGGATTAAAATGGGTATGCTTGGCCTGCTCTGAGCAGTGTGAAGGAAATTAACGACTGGTAGAGGGGTCGGCATCCGGCTGACAT
Organism: Notolabrus celidotus; assembly: GCF_009762535.1. Taxonomy (NCBI): domain Eukaryota; kingdom Metazoa; phylum Chordata; class Actinopteri; order Labriformes; family Labridae; genus Notolabrus; species Notolabrus celidotus. The sequence continues at coordinate 14,142,228 of NC_048292.1, forward strand.
GAGCCTGCTTTGGTGCGTGTGTGCGTGTGTTGCAGCATGGGCTGTAAGCATGCACACCTTGTCTTTTGAATCTGATGACAAGTATGTTGCAGTTACCGGCACATCCGCACAGCATGGAAACAGGCATGATTTGTCTGAGCGCTAAGCACTTTTTTGCTTACTTCTGCTGAGCTGATTGCAAAAAAAAAGTCAGTCGGCTGCAGTTTTGATACTCAGTCCTCCCAGTGGTGTTCAAACATGCTTGTGTGTGTTTGATTTTTCATGATAAAAACTAATTTACCTCTCAGTCTTGGGATGGTAGGACTCCAAGTGCCTGTATAATGCAGTGATATGTTCAACATGACACCAAGGGAATAAGCTAAATGAAGCATGAAGCGATAATTCATCAGAGCTCTTTAACTTTTTAAACATACACAAAGAGAACTACCATTGCGTCACCACCGCACATTAAGAGCTGTCGCCCTTTACATTTAATAGCTAAGTACATCCCTTAATGTTTTATTCACACCATCTCTCTCATGCGTTTGTTCCTTGTTATTCTGTCGTTGTTAACCGGTAGAGACAGAGCACCAGTAGGACGATTAATAGGCAGTGGCCTGTGTGCACCATGGATCCATAAAATATCAGTCAGTCCCTTCACTGATGGCATCAGTCTAGGTCACTTGCACCCTGGTTGTGTTTATTGGTGTGTGGCCGGGTTATTTTTTCCATAATAACCCCTCACCCCACGCATAGTAGTGGCTTGACACATGGATGAACAGTGGTAATTTCCCAAGGCAGACATTGATTTCACTTTCGTTTCCCTTCCTGCCACTCATCGTTTGACATCCTGCTGAAAATTATAGTTTGGACTTCCAACCTATCGTCATACATCCATTCCTAATGTATTTTATTATTTTAGTGATTGGCAATAAAAAAGACAGAAGTGGGACCAGACTTTAAAACGTGTAAGAGGTGAGGCGCTTCTTCTTTCTTGTAGCTTCAGGCTATAAATGACAGATTGCATCTCATTCCTCTACATACACTTGTATGGTTTCCTCCTCTCTGTATTGTCCTTAGAGTGTTGAATCAGATGTGCTGTTAGTTTCTTCAATTTGTTTTGTAGTTACACAGTGCTAGCACAAATTTCCCAGTGCCTGTGCATGCATTTTAATATGCACATTCTGCCTGGAGATGGCTTTGCTGACTTAAACGTCTAGACACTCTTCTTCAAGGGCTGCCATTTGTTTTTCCCGTTGCCCATCACTGTTCTGCCATCAATTTGTGACGGAGTCTGCTGTGCACAGCAATAAATGAACTGAAAATTGATGAAACCACTGAGATGCACTGGTTAAAATTTTCTTTTGAGGAAACAACTGAGTTCTCCACTTAGTCGTCTGGCGGAAATACCACGAGACAAACAGCCTGTGGGCGAAGGTTTTTTTCTTTTACCTCTTAAAAGGTGCCCCATTGGGTATTCAGGCAGTTAGTCTGGGCAGCATGAGTGTTGAGCTGGCCGCAAGATTGTTGTAGCTTGTAACTCCATGATACAGTGGGGTGTCTGCTTTCGCCTGTGGCCACATTGTTGAAATTGAATTTGTAGAGTGTGTGCGTGAGTTTGTGTGTGTGTGTGTGTCCGGTGTGTGTGTGTGTGTGTGTTTGTGTGTGTGGCCGCCTGTTTTCAAGTGAGTGTTATCCATCCTATTTGGAAGCACAATTGTCACATATCACACCTGGTGGAGTTAAAAGCACTCCTGAGGGAAACGGTGAGTTCTAAGCCAAATGAATCAAGTGCATGATCACATGCTGTTTTTATTCCACTTGATCTAAAGCTGTTTTCACATACGTACTCACTGAATAGCTCCAAAAAAAAATTCAGGACACCCTGCCCCTGATATCTTCCTGTGTTCATTTTTCACACATATCCCTCTCAGTGTTAAGTTTCCCCTTTGAACAGAAGGGAAGGTTTCAGGAGGAGAGACGTTTCACCTGCGGAAATCCAAGATGGTTGATGATTGCTTTCCTATTTTGAAGGGGGGATGCATGGGGTGCATTTTTTTGGGGCCCAACCATAGACTGTCTAAACTATGGACGTAGTATCCGTGACGTCACCCATCTGTTCCTGAGCGCTGTTTTGAAGCCAATCGATGGAGGCAGCCATATTGGAAATGCGGAACGCAACCAGGCAGAGTGTGACGTAAAGGGGCGGAGTTTGAGCCTCTTAGCCAACAGCTATATGTTCCCGTCTAGGAGTCAAGTCAGTCATGTCCTTATTTGGGCAAAAACTTGTAATCTTAATATCTTCTGAACCGTCGCGTTAGAAAAAAAAAGTCACCCACCGTACAGTGTGTGCCGATAGAGAGAGTAGAGCTAAGCTGTTTTTTGAACCAGGCTGTAAACATGTTTATTAATGCTGCAAAGATCGTCTTTTTTGAATTGGTGTCTATGTGGTTTCTGGTGTTTCTGCAGCCAGCCTCAAGCGGATTCTCGATGAATTACAGTTTATAACACTTCAGCATGGGCTTCATAGTTTGAGACCGGAGGTTGCAGCTTGGGCCCAACATGTCTGATGATCCTTTGTGCACCAATCCCAACAAGATGGTGGACTTTCAAGTGGCCAAGTTATACACTGCTAAATGTATGTAACTGGTTTCCAATCAATGGAAATCCAATCGATACAAATGTTAAAAAAAGACGGACACCTTAATACTTTAGATTAGCTAGGCGATAGGGGAAGTGCTATGTGATGCAAGCCAGAAATCCACTGTAGCCCAGACCAGTCATTTCTGTTCAGACTGAGTAGTTCATACAGTTATGAAGGCGGAATCCTTTACGGGATCCCACCCCTAAATTAGGACCATGCCTGTGACAGTTTTGTATTAATGCTATGTGCAATTGGACGTATTCATAGAATCAATGACTTATTAATAATAACTAGTATTTATATAGGGCCTTTCAAGAAAGCCAAGGTCGCTTCACAGGGTCAGGTAGGGGGTCTGGGGGGTAAGGTGGGGATAACACTATCTTACGGTGAAAGGTCTTGAGGGAAAGGTGCGTTTTGACAACTTTTTAAAAACTGTCCAGGGTTGGGGCTCTGCCGTTGTCGGGAGATAGGGTACTTAACAGGGAGCCAGTGGAGGTGGAAAAGAATATTCTGGAATCAGGGAGTTTGAAGAAGCATCGTTTCATGCAAGAATTATTGATATATATTGATATACTGTAACGGAGAAGACCAGGTGTAACTGGGATGAATAAGTTGGGGTAAAAAATGTGTCCTTTCCCGATCACTCTGAAAAGTTCACCAGGTTTGTTTATGTGGGAATAAGACTTAAGAGCACAAGTGTACCAAGGTTTTAAACATTGCATCCACTGATATGAATGCAACCCTGTGTCAAAGTGCTTCTCAGTCGTCACAGTCCTGGCTGTTATCAGGAACAAAAATCAAGCTGCTTGCGAAGGCAACAATGGAAAATCCTTGTACCCATGACTTAACCTTCCTACCTATTGTACTAGGCTGTTCTATAATGAACGAAGCTGTGATTGAGCCTTTGAGATCTTTTGTGCACGTTTCACAATCCTTTATGGCTTGTCAAGACTTTTGCTGTGACACAAGCCCCAGCCCCGGTGTTGCCATGTAACGACACAATGTCATCTTTGACTGACTCACAACTGAGTCATATATCTCTTCTTATGCCAAAAGAAAGGTATTGGACATAATATATGTATTAAAAAGCTTCCTCTAGGAGCATTTGCGTTATGTTTTGGCATCTGTTTTCTTTATAGCGGTGTTGCATTCAAGCCAGGCCTGTTATGGGAAAATCCAAGTGCCAATATACATGTTGTTCCTGTTTGGAGTTTGACATAAACCTTGAGAAAGACTAAAGGTTGTACAGCCCAGCATTTGTGTGTAATGAATGAATTTGACCAGCGTCTCTCTCTTTCTCTCTCTCTCTCTCTCTCTCTCTCTCTCTCTCTCTCTCTCTCTCTCTCTCTCTCTCTCTCTCTCTCTCTCTCTCTCTCTCTCTCTCTCTCTCTCTCTGTGGGATTGTCTAGTCAGAGCATGTCCTCTCTAAGGGAAAGCTGATTCACAACATCTGCGATTCCCCCGTCTTGTGGGGCAGGAAGAGGAGAATCAGAATGGGGAAAAAAGAGAAAAATAAACTTGCGTGTTAACGCTCTCCCGCATCATTTGCAGCCTCTCTAAGTATCTCATTCCACTAATGTTAGCCCCATTTTTCTCCCTTGTCTCCTCATTATTGTGGTGTTAGGGGGCCCAGTCTCGTTTCCGACACTTTTATTCTTTCCAAGTGTACAGAACGGCAGAGAAGAGGGATGATTGGAACACTCATAAATAAAACTAAGGAGGAGCTGAAGGTGATACATTTAGAGCTGTTTTCTTTCTTCGGGCTTGTAAAGTTAACATATTAACAACGAGCTAATGCTTTTAATGCCAGTAATTCTTCTGACGCAAGATCAATGCACATGTTCTGTGATTGTGACCATCTGCCGTTCTCTGGAAAATCAGAAAGCAGTAACGTTGTAGAGGGCAAAAAGAAACCAACCTCCTAAGCTAAAAGTGGACTACGAAAAAGCAACTGAGGACCCAGTTTTACGTTATACAAAACTTGAACATCAATAAAGTTTGAGCATATCATAGTGCTATCAGGTCTTGTGGGTCACATGACTTCTCGTTATATTGATAAGAGTATAAAAACTTGAAAACTCCTATCCCTTTAAAATACATTAAGAAGAGAAAACTATGGACATTAATGCAATTAACCTTGAGTTAACTATCAACATTCATTTGATTAATCTTAAATAAACTATGCACAACATTGTGATTAATCTTGAGTCAGCTATGGACGATAATTTGATTAATCGTGAGTTACCTGTAGACAATAATGCAACTAATCTTGAGTCAACTATGTACAATAATGCGATTAATCGTGAGTTAACGATGGACAATATTTTGATTAATCATGACTTAACTATGGACATTAATGCGATTAATCGTGAGTCAACTAAGGACATTAATGCGATTAATCGTGAGTCAACTAAGGACATTAATGCGATTAATCGTGAGTCAACTATAGACATTAATGCGATTAATCGTGAGTCAACTATGGACATTAATGCGATTAATCGTGAGTTAACGATGGACAATAATGCGATTAATTGTGAGTTAACTAGGGACAATAATGCGATTAATCGTGAGTCAACTATGGACATTAATGCGATTAATCGTGAGTCAACTATGGACATTAATGCGATTAATCATGACTTAACTATGGACAATAATGCGATTAATCGTGAGTCAACTATGGACATTAATGCGATTAATCGTGAGTTAACTAGGGACAATAATGCGATTAATCGTGAGTCAACTATGGACATTAATGCGATTAATCGTGAGTCAACTAGGGACATTAATGCGATTAATCGTGAGTCAACAATGGACATTAATGCGATTAATCGTGAGTCAACTATGGACAATAATGCGATTAATCGTGAGTCAACTATGGACATTAATGCGATTAATCGTGAGTCAACTATGGACATTAATGCGATTAATCATGACTTAACTATGGACAATAATGCGATTAATCGTGAGTCAACTATGGACATTAATGCGATTAATCGTGAGTCAACTATGGACAATAATGCGATTAATCGTGAGTCAACTATGGACATTAATGCGATTAATCGTGAGTCAACTATGGACATTAATGCGATTAATCGTGAGTCAACTATGGACATTAATGCGATTAATCGTGAGTCAACTATGGACAATAATGCGATTAATCGTGAGTCAACTATGGACATTAATGCGATTAATCGTGAGTCAACTATGGACATTAATGCGATTAATCATGACTTAACTATGGACAATAATGCGATTAATCGTGAGTCAACTATGGACATTAATGCGATTAATCGTGAGTCAACTATGGACAATAATGCGATTAATCGTGAGTCAACTATGGACATTAATGCAACTAATCGTGAGTTAACGATGGACAATAATGCAACTAATCGTGAGTTAACGATGGACAATAATGCAACTAATCGTGAGTTAACGATGGACAATAAGGCAACTAATCGTGAGTTAACTATGGACAATAATGCGATTTACCTTGAGGTAATTATGGACAATAATGCAACTAATCGTGAGTTAACTATGGACATTAATGCGATTAATCGTGAGTAAACTATGGACAAAAATGCGATTAATCGTGAGTCAACTATGGGCATTAATGCGATTAATCGTGAGTCAACTATGGACATTAATGCGATTAATCATGACTTAACTATGGACAATAATGCGATTAATCGTGAGTCAACTATGGACATTAATGCGATTAATCGTGAGTCAACTATGGACAATAATGCGATTAATCGTGAGTCAACTATGGACATTAATGCGATTAATCGTGAGTTAACGATGGTCAATAATGCAACTAATCGTGAGTTAACGATGGACAATAATGCAACTAATCGTGAGTTAACGATGGACAATAATGCAACTAATCGTGAGTTAACGATGGACAATAATGCAACTAATCGTGAGTTAACGATGGACAATAAGGCAACTAATCGTGAGTTAACTATGGACAATAATGCGATTTACCTTGAGGTAATTATGGACAATAATGCAACTAATCGTGAGTTAACTATGGACATTAATGCGATTAATCGTGAGTAAACTATGGACAAAAATGCAACTAATCGTGAGTTAACGATGGACATTAATGCGATTTACCTTGAGGTAATTATGGACAATAATGCGATTAATTGCAAATTAACTGTGGACAATAATTCAATTAATCACAAGTTAGCAATGGAGGTTAATGCTATTAATCAGACTTAACGATGGACAATAATGTGATTATTTTACTATTGACAATAATTCCATTAATCGTGAATTAACTTTGGACAATAATGCGATTAATCATGAGTTAACAATGAATTATAAAGTGACTAAATGTGGATTAACTCGACAAATATGCAATTAACCTTGAGTTAACTTTCTACATTAATGTGATTAATCGTAGTTAAAAAAATAATCCTTTCTCAGCCCTAGTCTCATATATTTTGGAATGAGGGAAGTATCAACACAAGCTGCCCTTTCAATAGACATTGTTCCAAAAATACAACCCAGCCAATCCTCTGGTACTAGTCTGAGTTCAAGGGTCCATTAATAACATACATCATCATAGCTGTAGCATGTAATAAGAAAAAGAGGTTAAAGCTATAGCAAAAAAAAGAACAAAAATCCCTCTTAACTCTAAAGGTCAGTACTCTATTAAGCAGTGCACTTATACTCAAGGATGGCTCTGTGACTGGAATGACCCAAATATTCTTCTCCTACTTAGGAAATCGCCAGTAAGAGAAGATAACACCCACCTACCTAATTTCCAAGTCTTCAAATCTGTAATAGAACACTGTTTCATTATGGCGTCTCCTTAAAGGTCGGCCAGCTAACAAGAAAAGGTACAATTTGCCTGTAATTCCATTTATTTGATACCGCACTGATAATATTAACTACCATGTCTGGGTGCAAGTAGAGCCAGAGTGGTCAAAATGTGTCGCAGAAGGAAAAGAAAAGTGGAATCAAATCGAATTTGCCAGTGAATTGTCATTTGCGGTCCGGCAAAAGACTAACTGCCTTCTAAGTAGGCATGACTTGATTCAATCAGCGGGCCCTCTCCTATCCTTCCCACACACTACCCATCTCAATTCCCCATCTCATTTGTTGATCGGCAGTTGCCATTTATTTGATTGAACGTGGCGAGGGATGGACTGGATTGCCAAAACTGAAGAATGATTATAGGATGATTTGTCTCTAGGTTTTTTTTCTGTCTCGAATGCCGCTGAGTGAGGTCAGATCATCATTTCCTATTATCCGATACATGTTGACATTAAAGACTCATTGCAGGTGGGTGCAATATGCTCTAATGGTGTCCTGTAATAGCTGCCACTTAAAAGAAGGAAGCCTGTTTTTCTAGGACTGCTCTTTACCTATTTGAAATTTCATGTTTTAGCAGAGTGAGCGCAATTAGATGGAGTTGGTTGTCACATACATTTAGAAGAGAAAATGTGCAATTAATTTGCCACTAATCGTGCATTAACTATGGACATTAATGCGATTAATCGTAAGCTAACCATTAATCTTGAATAAACTATGCACAATAATGTGATTAACCATGAGTCAACTATGGACGATAACTCGATTTAATCGTGAGTTAACTATGGACAATAATGCGATCAATCAAGAGTTAAATCTAGGGTTGTTAGTCTCGGAAAACTAGCATGAATTTGAATGTAGCATGTCTTCAGGACTCGTCTAACCCCTCCCCCTCCTCCCCTCGGAGCTCCTCCGAAACAACGCCCCCACTCACATGCACGAGCGCCGCTGAGTTGCGACCATATGATCGTGACTGATTCAACACCAATCCTCACCAAAACATTATCATAGTGAAAGTTAAAAACACAAACAAACATGGCTATTGTTAGTACTCACAACTATCATGCTAGCATTATCCAGTTGTACTGGTGACACGATATCAGGAGAAAAGTTATAACACATATATAATACTGTAACAGCTCTACTGTTTGTTAAACGTGTTCAGTGTAGATGTTCTTAATTCCTACAGTGTTGACAGTCAGTGAAGGCATCAGGAGAGGTGTAGAGTGTGCGAGCGGGAGAGAGGAGAGACAAGAGGAGAAGTTTTAAATTAATTCAAACATTGATTAATGCTTTGTTGGTTGGCGTGATCACGGCCGTCAGTGACCGGTTATTAAAGATCAACGTGTTCATGAATCGGCTCGTCATCCTTACAGCGTCTGGCACTACAGTACATCTACATTTTCTGTAGGACTTACTAAATGTCATTAATTATTCTGCTTGTTGGTGAGAGCTTTTTAGACTCTGATCCGGACTACAGTCCTGAGCAAAGCACCTCATCGGGTCAGAGGGGACAGGCCCGAGGTCGAGCGAGAGGGGCAGTAAATAGAGTCAGGGGAAGCAGAGGCAGGAGACGGGGACGGGGAGTGAACGCTGGGGAAATGTACGTGCAGGTGGCGGGCAGAACGACAGGACGGGATTTGGTTGGTTTAAAATTTTGGCTCCCAAAAACATTGATTGGTTGGTGTTTTCCCAGGTTTACGGTGGCTGTAGATAGAAGCTTTTCTTCACTCTTTTTTAGGAACAAATTATGTATTGATTGCCATCAGGACACGAAGATCATTTTAACCAGTACAACAAAATGTGTATCTAAATCTGAATACGAACCCCAGCTTTAATGATGGACAATAATGCGATTAATTGTGAGTTAATGAAGGAAGAATCTTCACATCTTTGCTGTACTTCTAGTTAACAGAAACATGGAGTAACTCTTCCCTCTCCACTTTTACAACTCTCAAACTTCACCCTCTCCTTAACAACTCTCCAACCTAGCCTAGCACCCCCCCTTTTGACAAGTGCACAGAAGTTGACAAAAAGCCATGTTAAAAAATGCCTCAGTCGGCTGTTTTCCTCCCCCTTTTTTTCTCTTCTCTCTCACTCACCCCCCCTCCACTCCTCATTCTCCCACTCTGTCAGCACAGGCACGGTCTGGGAGGACAGAAATGGCTTTTTGAGTGACACGGGCTGGCCGTGCCATTTGCCGCGTCAACTGGTGAAAGAGGGAGAGAAAAGGAGGTGGAGACAAATGATGATGGCCTCAGCCATGATTGTCCTGCACCCCTCCTTGCTTTCAGCCGCCATCTTTTCCCCCTCAGGTCACTGAAGTCCAAATAACATTGCCTCAATGCCAGAATGCCAGTTGGTTCAGAGATGTTTTTTTCACCACGCTATTGATGTTGTTTTCCTCTTGTGGAATCCGGATACTTATTCTTTATTTTTCAATATTTACATATGCTTTGAATGTTTGTTTCCATACACAGAATCCCATGTGTAAAGGTATAACATATCAATGAAATAACTTTTGGAGTACGCAGAAAATTGAGTAAATAATGTAACCCAGTTTTGAATAATGAACCGAGTTACGCAACCATCGCTGTCTGACTATTTCTTGTGAATAAGGAGGAAACAGGCTTTAAATACTTTAAATGTAATCCAATTTCGGACGCCGTCAATCATTCTCTACTCACTCTCCTGTCTGTTAACTGTACTGGATCCCCCCCCGTAGTGCAACCGCACTGTTTTCCCAACATAGGCCCATCCACCGCCGCCGCCTCAGCGTGGTCATTCCAGCCACAGCATCATGAATATTTGAAATTCCATTATGAAATCTTAAAGCGATTCATAAAGCGCTGGCAAATGGTGCATGAGTGAAGAAACGGCAAACCCGTGTGGTGAGTAGAACTCTGAGGTTGAAAGGTTTGACAGAGTAGGAAAGTACAGATTCATGTTTCACATTGACGTTTGTAACCACACTCATGATGCCTGGTAGTGACACAAACTGAAGTTAATGTTGATGCCTCTATATGACCTACAAAAGCAAACCAAGCTAACATAATTGGATTGGTTTGTGCTCTGTAGTAATTCTTAATGCTTTTAACCACTGCTAGTAGATATCATACAAGACCACTAGCACTCTGAAGAAACAGCATTTTTTATTCTCAGGTTGTGTCTTCTCAGTGAGTGATACATTTAAATGGTTAGAGAGGGAATGGTGACATTTTATGAACATGCCGAGACATGTTCAGGACAGTATCAACTAATAGATAGCTAAGACGTACTACTTGTCTGTAGGGGGAGCTAGAATCAACATATACAGAAAGTTCCTCAAAGGAGCTTTAAAATTGTAGTAAGTAATTGTTAATAAGAGTCATCTTTTTAAGCAACACCATGCAACTAATTACAGACATTGGGGACAAAATATTGGTTCTATCTTTGTACCATTATAGGTTTCGTATTTATGATGGCCCTGTAGGTACAAGTATTTCGCAACCACTAACAGTGCGCCACAAATTGGCAAAAACATGTGAAACATGCAAAAAATATGACATAAAAATGCAAAAAATATTTCACAAAAAGTACAAATATTTTAACCCTAAAGCACTTAACAAATTGTAAAAATTAAAACAGAAAATTGAAACATTTGGAAAAAAATAAATAAATCTGAAAATACAATATTTTATCAAACAACATAAAAACAGATTTTATTGAATATGAAATGATTTTCATAAAACAAAAATGTTAATTTTCATTTCAAAATACTATTACATTTGGTAAAATGTTTCAGCTTTTTAATATTTACATTTGTGAAAAAAAAATCATTAAATATTTCCATGTTACACAAAATAAATTCAAATTCCAATTTTTTATACCTTTTTGTGAAGCGTTTTTGCGTTTTATTTATTTTGCAAATTTTATGTTTTAATTTTAGGATTTTTTTTTCATTTTTGTGGGAGTGGTTTAAAATGTTTTTTTTGCAGTCATGAAATGTTTGTCAGAAATCCATACTACTGGTAACTAAAGATACACTTGTGTGTTCATTTGCAAGGTGACACATACAGGGTATTTTTCTCCTGCGATACCTGTTTTTCTTAATCAGGTTATGACGCCAATTTACTTTGTTTATTTATATTTTCATACTTTACATAAACATGCATGCTAACAATTGTTTTACAATGGGAACTCATCCCTTTATTGTGTAAAAATAGGCACTCAGTAGATTATGTGTACTGCTGCAGTATAGAAAATCAGCTCCTAAAATCATCCTTCTATTGTATTGAGTTGGATAATGGATTGACAGTGGACGCCTATAGCTGCCTTCTAGCATGCCTCATTGTTTGGGTTTTTACTTTAGGTATTGAAATAGTAGCTGTTTAAATGAACTGAGAACAAATAATCTGTGTTATCTTTGGGATAACACAATTGTAAGCCCACTACACTACGCTGTGTACAAAAGTGGCCATTTGAACAGCACAACAGCATTCAATTTGCATACTCTTTGTTGCATGCTCTTCAATAGGAAGCTGTGCTCAAAATTCCTGCCATTGTTATTTCCTCCATGTCTTTGTCGCCGCTGTACTGCTTGGTGATTGCAAAATAATGGCCAGACTTTATTGGTTATGTACTCGGAGGTATATGTGTAAATGGATCTGCAGGAGAGCAACGCTGTCATTTTCAGAGGTAATGTGGCTTAATGCCCTCTCCAATCATTTTGACCACCCCCTAAGTGTGCTCAATGTGGCTTGACTGCTCCCACCAAGCTCTCGCCGCTTCAGGCTGCGATTTTGAAGATTTGGACTCTTACCTCTCATTGCTTTCCAATACCCCAGGGCGCTGAGAAGCTGGGAGTCTCAACCCGGAACTTTATGTACCTCTGGGAACTAAGTGAAAAAATGCTTAAAAATCAAATCCCAGAGTCCTTTCCAATGTGTCTAGCACTGAATTAATTCCGACTTTTCCACCCTTTTTGTCTCCGTATTCATCTGTGTTAGCTCAGCTGTGTATTTGTGTTGCCAAAATACTGAAAATACTGTCAAACTAATAACTTTCACAGAGCTGTGTGACATTTGTTTTAACAGCCATTCAATAACTTACAGCCCTGTTCAATTTGTGTTTCCCACCCGCAGTTTCACACCATCCAGTTAAGAGGAATTATGTGATATTAGTAATATTACAAATGTAGCTCAATATTCATCGACTGGCATGCCATGTCGCCCCTCTCTTAAAAATGAGATGGACTGCAGTTATTGCTGTTATTGATTTTAATAACCAGGCTGTTAAGACCCAGTGCAGAGCCTTTCTCCTGCTCGGGTACCTTTTGTGCTTTGTGAGGGACGTGCTGTTTTTTTCATCTGGATAACAAAGGATCTATAAACTAATTTAATACAGGTTTAGCATGATTAAATTAGCTGATGCTTGCAGTTAGTCTTTTTCTGTCTACAGACCTTTTCTGACACAGAATATTTCATAAGTATTATTTTTTATTTTTACACCTTTTTCATTAAAACCCAACCTCAGATAGGGGTGGGGCAAAATATTGATCCAGCAATATATATTGTCCTTACTTGTGCAAACCCGTCGTCATATCACTGGCTTCAAATACTGTTATAAATTAAAAATGATTCATCACTATAAACAGATTTCCCTTCCAATTTAAGGCACCGTGTAACTATGTTATGAATCCTTGTATTGTTGGTAGTGGTTATAACCCTGTTATTAATCTTGTAGGTGCTTATGACATTCTTCAGTTAATCATATAAAGTGACAACATCAATATATAAGCATTTTGCAGTCTGTCAATTGCAGCAGAATAGCTGTATCATGATATTGAAGTTGTCACTGGCATTGTAGCATATTGTATTGAACTGTATTATATCATATCGTAATGAACCACATTGAACCTCATTGTGTTGTATTGTACAGAACCATATTAACCGGTATTGTATTGAACGGTATCAAATCGCACAGAGCCATATTGAAAGTTATTGTATCGTATTGTATTGAACGGTATCGTAATCGTATCGAATTGTATTATACCATATCGTAATGAACAATATCAGACCTTATGGTATTGTATTGGACTGTATTGAATAGTATTGTTTTATATATTATATATATATTATATATTGTATTGTTTTAATCAGTATCCTATGGTATGGTAGCGTATTGTATCCATAGACTGTATAAAAAATGGACGTAGTATCCGGGATGTCACCCATCTGTTTCTGAAGAACTGTTTTGTGGCCAATCGGCGGCGGCAGCCATATTGCTGCTGTCGAGCGATTGTGAGGTAAAGAGGCTGGCTTTAAGCCTCCTAGCCAACAGCTACAATGTTCCCGCCTGTCAATCAAGTCAGCTGTGCCTCTCATTGGAAGACTCGTATCAAAATTGCTGCGTTAGAAAAAAATTCACCCGCCGTACAGTGTGTGCCAATCGAGAAATTAGCTATCCATACTACACTCGTTTTTTGTACCAGACTGTAAACATGTTTATTTCTGCTGTGAAGATCGTCTTTTTATGAATTGGTGTGTATGTGGTTTCCGGTACTTCCGGAGCCAGCCTCAAGCAGATCCTTGATGAACAGCAGTTTTTAGCACTTCTGCATTGGACCATAGACTGTAAAAAATATGGACGTAGTATCCGTGACGTCACCCATCTGTTTCTGAAGAGCTGTTTTGAGACCAATCGGCAGCGGCAGCCATATTGCTGCTGTCGAGCCAGTGTGACGTAAAGAGGCGGGCTTTGAGCCTCCTAGCCAACAGCTGCAGTGTTCCCACAGGCAGCTGTGCCTCTCATTGGAAGACTGGTAATCTCAATATCTTCGAAATTGCTGAATTAGAAAAAAATTCACCCCCCTCACAGTGAGAGAAATTAGCTATTCTGACTACACTCATCTTTTGTACCAGGCTGTAAACATGTTTATTTCTGCTGCAAAGATCGTCTTTTCCCCATTCATGTGTATGTGACTGGTACTTCTGGAGCCAGCCTCAAGCGGATCCTCATTGAACTGCAGCTTTTAACACTTCCGCATTGACTCATATTTTTAGACCGGAGGTTGCCGCTTGATTGTATCGTATCGTATGGTAACGTAACGTATTGTATCGTATCGTATTAAACTGTATCGTATCGCTTCTTTTCGTTTTGTATTGTATTTTTTTGTAACGTATTGTATGAAACCGCATTGTATGAAACCATATCACATATCATATATTGTATCGTAACTCATTATATGGTGTGGTGAGGTGAGGCACACTATCTAGTATTGTATAGTGCTGTATTTTATCATATCATACCGTATCATACTGTATCATATTGTATTATACTGTACCATGAATTATCTTTAAATTCCAACCCCTAATGGATACATGTATTAATGGCACTGATTTAATTGTAGATAACAGTAATACAGGATTGAAATGGGAGGCTCTAGCATTGTTCGTATTTTCTTTTCTTTTCTTCGAATTATCAGATTTCCTCGAAACACTATCAACCTATTAGGGCAGATCAAAGGAGAGTGACTGATGTTAAATCTAGTCAGCCATTACATCGCCTCAGGTCCTGCATTACTTCATGTCACTGACCCTTTCACTGTGTAGGGAATTGTCAAACCCCTATGGTGTCTATTTGCCGTACATGTCATGGGTTTGGGGGTGAAATGACAGAAAAGTAAGGTCACAAAGGTCAGCGAGCTTCACAAAGGCTTGCAGGTTCAAGAGACCATTTCCCCTTCGCACAAACACAACATTGTTCTTGTGTCCTTTTAAATGGTTTACAATTCATCAACTGAGTAAAGAACAGTCTGGTTTAACAATGGTTAAAAGCTCATTGCTCATTCGCTGTCGGTACCTCTTAGCAAACAGCGACCGTGAGAAGCAGTATTCAAAGTCAGTCACTCGTTCCAGATTGTTTGGCATAAGTAGTAGCGACAGATTTGTTTTGACAATACTCCACTTAAAGTGTCTTCTGCAGTCTTGAATCTGGCCCCAGCAGGAGATCCCTCCATTATTTAGTGCTGAAGTTTGGTAAGTCTACTGTAGGTTATTTGCAGAGGACAACAGCAGCTCCGTTCTGATCGACTCACTATGACCTCAGCCTGTTTCTCTCTTTCCACCATTGCTCTGACTCATTTTCTACAGAGGCTTCATAAGTCTTTGAAAGTACTGCTTTCAAAGACTTTCCTCCTTCTTTCACTTTCTTCTTTCATCTTTTTTTTCTCAGTGCTTCAATAAAGCTCAGGCTACAGAATAAATAATCTTTCTTTCTTTCTTTCTTTCTTTCTTTCTTTCTTTCTTTCTTTCTTTCTTTCTTTCTTTCTTTCTTTCTTTCTTTCTGTCTTTCTGTCTTTCTGTCTTTATTTCTTTATTTCTTCATTGTCTCCCTCTTTCTGTCTTTTTCCATCTGTCCTTCCTTCCTTTCTTTCTTTTTGCATCTTCATTTTCTTTCTATCTTTCTTTCTTTTTTCCTTCTTTCTCTTTTTCTGTCTTTTTCCATGTCCTTTATCTGTCTTTCTTTATTTCTTTGTGCCATTCTTTCTTTCTTTCTTTCTTTCTTTCTTTCTTTCTTTCTTTCTTTCTTTCTTTCTTTCTTTCTTCATTGTCGTTCTCTTTCTCTGTCTTTTTTCATCTATCCTTTCTTTCTCTTTCTTTCACCATTTTCTTTTTGTATCTTCATTTTCTTTCTTTCTCTGTCTTTTTCCATCTGTTCTTTCTTTCTTTCTACCCTTCTATCTGTACTTTCTTCCTTACTGTTCTTTCTGTCAGTCTTTCTTCATTTTCTTTTTGTATATTCCTTACTCTTCTTTCTTTTCTATCCCCCCTCTCTCTCTCTCTCTCTCTCTCTCTCTCTCTCTCTCTCTCTCTCTCTCTCTCTCTCTAGTCTTGTTATTTTGTTATTTTCTCTTTCTATCTCCCTCTCATTTCTTCTTTTCCCTTTTCTGAATTCCCTTTTTATTTTTTCTATCTTTCCCAAGGTCAAACAAATAGATGATTTCCCCCAACAATTCGACCATTAAGGTGCTACTTAAGTAGGAAATACATATTCCAAATCAGATGACCAATTGTAGACAAATCAGTGACGTTGTTATCTCAAATGCAAATAGCTGTTGCTTGGACAAAGGGACTTTGTACTTAGTTTCAGGGATACATATCGATTCTATACAAATATATTCATTGTGGATTCATGAATAATTCACTGTAATAATTTTCATGGCAACAGTCTCATCTTTAAAAACTTTGAATTTTGCCAAAACGTTTTTAACACACTTTATCATGAAAGCAAAATGGAATGAATGTTGGCTTTAAATCAAGAACAAAGGAATGACCATGGAAACCAGTGATACAGTTGGCAGATGCAGTAGCTCCTCTCTTTGTCTTTGGTGTTTAATGGAAATGGCATGATGCACCATGTGGACATATCTCTTTCTACAAAGGCCTGCAACGGAAACATAAGCTAAGTTCTTATACAAACGTCAAATGTTTGTGTTTACTTCCAACTGTCCCAAGAACTCTCTGGTGACAAATGGAAACAAACAGTTTGATGTGTGCTGAAAAGGCAGGTGGTGCCGTTATACAGTAACAGACGGATAAATACTTGTAGGCAACCAAGCCAAATCATTTCGTCTTCTACTTATATCCAACATATACAGCCTGCGTCTACCTCCCTGAACCATTTCTACCAGCTTCCCTCTATGCACCTGTTCTGTCAGAACACTGACGCAGGGCAAACATCAATTATCTATTGATAAAAGAAAACCTCATTAATGGGCGTCAGGCAGGTTTAATGGTGGGGATCATGCTTGTTTGCCTGACCGTTAATGGCCCTTGCCATTAGAGCAGCCGTTTGACTTTTCCCCACCCTGCCACCGACAGACAGCGGCGTGCCACTGACAGTGATGCATTGGACCCCCTGAGTCACATTGATCACCCTGGGAGAGTCTGCACAAACATAGGCACCCATACAGACACATTCCCGTCCACTCTGCGTTCCATCGTTTCATGCAACCTTGGCTGAAATTGGTCAAAACTCTTGGGGAAGAAATGTTGACTGTACTGCATGTCGAGGTTTTTACAAATACAAGCTTATTTGAAAAGTGTAGCAACTAGTGCAAACTGTTGTTTCTGCTGCTTCCTCTCAAATTTAAAGAGATGGACTGGATGGGTCAAAGCAATAAAACCTGCAAGTCTTAAGGGTACTGTTGTTTGTTTGCTCTAACTACTGCTATAACTGTAGACCTTGGGCATGTCAGGCTTTGGAGGGGTGGATCACCAAAGTGTCCTTCCACCACAAATTAGTTCAGGCAGTCAAATTGGCACACACTCAAGCACACACTTTTGTGAGCACTGTGGACAGCAATATTCCTGCCAAGCTCAGGCTTTCCTTTAACTTACACTGCACTATTGGATGATCGCTTCTTGCTTCTTCTTTAGACATCAACTCTGCCCTTCATTATCCTAAAACAGAGTCCTTATGCACTGGCTAGTTGTTTCGCAAATCTTGGAACTCTACAGCATTGTGCGAGATGTATGTTCCAAGTCTTTTCAGCACAGAATGATAAATGGTGTCCTTCGTTTTCCAGATATTGACAAAATCTTCTAGGAAAAAAAATAGAAATCGCCATTATTTCTTGCAGCCAATTTTTCAACCTTTCAACTCCAAGGCTTACTACGATCAACTTTGAAGGTATAAGCTGTCCCCCCAGACCCTGTGGTCAAATAGTTAATGAACTAACCTTGCTTGGAATTGGTTGGTGACAGAGGTTGGGTCCTTGGCCTTGAGCTTAGCTGCACTGCTGGTCAATAACTTGCACACACGTGTTCTACCATCTTAGCGTAAGAGGCTAAGGTGAGAGGGAAGCTTTGGCTTGAAATGTAAAAGTTACTGAAAAATACAGAATATAAGTTCACCTGGAGTGCAATACAGCCCATTTTCTTAAAGGGACAGTGTGTCAAAATAGGGACATTTAGCAGTCAGACTCTAGATAATACGCTCCCTTGCTCACCCCTCTTGCCTGAGAAGTGAAAGTGGCCTTTGAGGACAACAAGCTCCTGTAAGTCATCACAGGTGTGATCCTCTATTTCAAAAACCGTTGGTCCAAAAACATTAATTCTTCTTCTTCTACTTCTACTTCTACTTCTTCTACTTCTACTTCTACTTCTACTAATTCGAAGTTAACAAAAACTTTATTTTTTATATATGTTTAGGTCATTATACATTGATTAGAACATACTTTGGAATATAACATCCAATGTCTACCAAGTCTGTCCTGCTAGATTCCACAAAGAGTGACACACTGTGCCTTTAAATGCTTGATTATGACCTAAGAAGGTAGAAAAAATGATCAGCTGCATTAGGTCACATGCAGTAGATTGTGCCAGCTTCTGTAGCAGTCTACAATTACACTGGTGTATTAGGTACACCAGAATGTAGGACACAGCCCACTTTTTATAGAGAAAATAAGGTGCTGAAAGAGGGTCAAGTACACCAAATATTACGGTCACCTAAGTTGAAATGCCAAAGACGATTAATTGAAAGCATAATACCTTCAGGTAGACTTTTCATCTACAATGGTCTTCTCAGATAACAAAGCGTCTCTCAGCAGAGCTTCTAAAATAGGTCAATCACTTTAGCTAATGTCAATAAAAACAACATCTGTCTCATCACCCCATTTTACCACTGTTCGATGACTGCTGACCTCTTTTACCCCCCTTCCAATTTTGTTTTTTTTTTAGTAGTGACTGCAGGAGTCGACATCGTGCCGGCTCGCCTCCCTTTAACACTCTCTTCTCCTTGTGAAGATATTTTTTTAAATTACAGGCCCCATTAACACGCTATTTACATCCTTGCCTGATCTATGCCATTAAGGGATCAATAGTTGTTTGTTTAATTCATTCATTTATTCTTCCATCTCTCACTCTCTCTGTCTAGTTTTTTAAAGGTGATCTATATTTATAGATTTCTCCCAGAACCCACTGGCCTTTCCCTCTTTCGATTTGACCACAGTGACATGCTAACACATTTAGCCCTCTAATACTCGGGCATGCTTATTTTAGTCAGGGAGTCAAGTGTAGCCCTTTTAAGAGGGGCTTTAAGTTCGGATAAGGTCTCCTTATAAGTCGGACATGAGGTTAACAACATCTGGAAGAGCGGCTTGTGTCTATAATGAAAAATAAAAGTTTTATTTTGAAGGATTTAGCATGTGACCTTGTTTCCAGCCAAGCTGTGTGACTCTGTTCCATTAACAGCAGTTTATGGACCTCAGTAATGGCAATGCACTATTGATAATGGGCTGTGGGAAGATTTTAAGAGGGTGAAGTGCATGTGGTCCTGTTTTAAACCAAATGGCAGCCCTCTTGACTTCTACATGAACTGCTCCCGGGTGTTGTAGCATTTTATTTTAGCTGCTTGCCAGTTCCTTATCTCTCACCAACGAATGCTAAACATACACATTAGAATCAATCAATCTCTATTTATATAGCACCAAATCACAACAAATGTTATCCTTATACAAACAAAGTAGGTCTTGACTGTACTCCATGTTAAATTATTAACAAAGACTCAACATTAAGACAGGGTTAGACTCTTAACTCATCTTAATCCACCATGAACAAAGCACTTTGCAGTATTTAGCATGATACAGCGGCAAGGACAAACTTCCTTTAACAGGCAGGAACCTCAAGCAGAACCAGACTCAGGTTAGACAGCAAAGTGCCACAACCAAGTTGGGGTTGGAAAGTGGGGGTAGAGGAGATGAAAAGAGAGAGAGATGATAGTGGTGAGACGGATAGTAGTAGTTCTAGCCGGCCATGGCAGCACGTCATACCCCTTTTCGACCCTGGCAGTTTCAGGGCCAGTTATGAACCGGCACTCAATTGAGAACCGTTTTTTCGTGTTTCGACTACAAGTGAACTGGCTCCCGGACGGGAAATCCGGTTCCAAAGCGGCTCCAACTCTTTGCTGGTCTAGAACCACGAACCGCCTACGTCAGTGGCGGGGAGTGGGGTTGCCGTGATCAAAAACAAAAACATGTTTCCTCCATTGTCCTGCAGTGAAAAAATAAAGAGACTAATGGATTCCAAGGCAAAGCAGTGTTCGACCGAGGAGACAAGCTGCTGTTGTCCGCCATCGTTGTTGTTGTGAGGGAAAGTTTGTGCTAGCGCTGCTGGGAAAAGCGGCCACATAAATCTGACGTCATGACGTCCCTCTTCCACGGGCTCGAGCGGGCGGAAAAACAAACGAGTGCCGTGTTGGTTCACGAGTTCAACGAGCTCTGAACCAGTGCGAGCACCAGCCTGGAAATAAATCTCGGATCACGTTGGTCGAAAAGAGGTATCAGAGGAACCTACAAGACAAGGGAGCTCAGGGACTCCAGAAAGGTCTATGGTTAGTAACTTTAAAGGGACAGGTAGAGTGAAAGTAAGTGATGGGGGGAGAGGGGATCCCAGTTTGTCAATTTCCCAAAAAGGAAAGTTTTAAGCCTACCTAAAGAGAGGGTGTCTACCTCAAAGACCCTGACTGGTAGATGATTCCAAAGTAGAGTTGCCTGATAACTGAAGGCTCGACCTCCCATACTATACTAGACTTAAGGTAGAATGGAGCCTCTCTCTTTTTATATCTACTGTTTGATGTCCACACTGTCACAGCCTCTAACATAAAAAAGTGACACCACTACTGAAACGTCCCCCTTCCATTTGGAGCACAAACAACTCAATACATGTCGGCACACGCGGAAAATCGAATCCTTTCTCCAAGCCCCGTCTCGTACGCTAACACACATTACAGGATCGCTCAGCCGTTCTGAAAGCTCTGTCACACTAATACTGTACTCATTACCTGGTTCTTGGTGCCCCCCTTTTATTTACCTTGCTCCGCGGCCATCTGTCGTGCAGCACAGTTTGATTCACTTCTCAGTTTAGCTTTGATTAATTATCACCGCCCCAGCAGGAGCTTTTTGGTCGCCACGTATTGATTTCTGGTTGAAAATCGGATCAAAGTTGCGACTGCACGTCTTGCTCAAGGGTACAGATGTATCATTTGAAGCGACTCCGCCGGGAAGAAAAACGAGCCGTATAAGCTAAGCTAGCGTGAGAGGGGCTAGTATGGAGAGATGATGGACTTATTGTTAGATGGAGCCCTTCGAATGGAGTTTCCACGCAAGAGTGCGTTGGCTGACCCACGGGCGCTCAGCTTTTTCTCCTTTAATCCACACACGCCTATTGAAGAGGACAAAGTGTCTTCTTCATGTGACATTCATGACTCTGAATTAAGTGTCCACAGCTATTGATTTTTTCTCTCTAAGTGAATAGGGAAGGTTGAGAATATGAATTAAGGTCCAGAGATGATCTGATTGCTCCATCCATTTTTGCCTTTCTCCCACTTTTGCACCTCAACCCGAGGCTTAGGATCCCTCATTTGCTCGGCAGGAGGTTTGATCTCTTTGCCACTGCACACAAAGGAACACACAGACACACACACCTCCACATCAGTCCTTCAATCTTCTCCAAGGCTCAGTTTGATAAATGGCTTATTCTGCTGGATGAGCAGAGAGCTGTAGGTGGGAACGACTTCTTTCTTTCTTTTCTTCTTCGTCTTTCGGTTCCTGAATTCAAATTCTCTCTAAGTGACTGCCTTCTTTGTTTCTGTGAGTCAGGCGTGATGACGAAGGATAGAATGTCAGCGACTGATGCCGCCACTCTCTCTTAAGTTACCTTGTCATATCAGCTGCATGAGTGTGTGTGTGTGCGCGCTGACATAGGATACCAACACACACCCAAATTCATTAACGTGATGAGCACTTAATCCCTTAATACTCGAGTACGCACAAACGCTCCTACATAAATATTATCCCCTTGCATCATTTAACTCGCTGCTTAAACTATTGATATTTCACTTTGATTTTCTCTTACACTCACACACACACACACACACACACACACACACACACACACACACACACACACACTTGAGGGAGCTTTGCAAAAGTGGCAGAGTACAGTTGCCGTTAAAGCACCCCCCACTTCCTCGTCGCTTAATGAGAATGAATGAAGATGTGCCAAAACATCTCCTCCCATCAATATGTTCTCTCTCTCTCTTTCTCTTTCTCTTTCTCTTACACACACGTCAGACTAGTACACTCTAGAGAAATACACCGCTTGCCACCATCAATGCCCTGCTTTTAAACTTTTACGACCAGGAGTGGTAATTTTACTCAGGCAAGCTTAAATCTCTGTGGTGATGACTGTGATCTCAGTTATTGGAATATGCAGTAAAATAGAGAAGTGACAGCGTTGCCTCCAGTGATGATTTAAAGCACTGACTGACAGATTCATCTCCTGTGTGGCTTCCCTCATGTCTACAGCCTGCTCTCTTTTCCCAAGGAGACTATGCCAAGCACATATGGTGTGACAAACAGGGGTGTGTGAAGAGCGTTGGTTCGGGGTGGCATTGGCCCCCTTTGGAATCTGATTGGCCACCCTAAAACCCTAAACTAAGATTGGCTGTGAGACTTTGAATTACCGTAACGAGTTATTGTCAAATTTAATCAAATAACATTTTCCTTTGTTTGCAGTGCCAATTGTAAAAGATGCAATATTTTTGTTCCAAAATGCTGTCTATAGAATTAAACAGGGGCGTGTCCAGAGGGCTGTTTTTTGGTGGCATGGGCCACCTTTGGAATCTGATTGGCCACCCAAGATACCAACCCAAAACCCTAAACTATGATTGGCTTTGAGACTTGACAGATACAGCACTTCTGTTTGAATTATCTGTTTTGTAACGGGTTATCATCAAATTTAAACAAATAACATTTTCCTTTGTTTGCAGTGCTAATTGTTAAAGATTGCAATAATTTGTTTCAAAATGAAACAGGTGCGTGTCCAGAGGGGTGGTTTTGGCCCCCTTTGGGATCTGATTGGCCACCCAAGATACCAACCCAACACCCTAAACTATGATTGGCTGTGAGACATGTTAGAGGCAGGGCTTCTGTTTCAATTATGTTTCGCAGGGAGTTATCTTTGCGTTTTAAATATAGCACATTTTCCTTGGTTCGCAGGGCAAATTTTAAAAGAGTGTAACCTTTTTGTCCCAAAGAGAGTTGGGGATGACATGCAGCAAAGGTAGAGGCTGAGAGTCGAAACCTGCAACCTCTGCTTCAAGGACTATTGCCTCTAAATATGGGGCGCACTTAAACAGCTAGCCCCACATATTTTGGCTTTATTTTATAAGTTGTTAAAAGTCTTTATGATTAGTGTAGAAAGGAAATGAGTGATCTACATAAATACTTCGTGCCCCCCATGAAGGAGTCGATACCTCAGTTGGGCCACCCCTGTGCACCAGACAATGTTTGATTGTTGCTGTAACCTGCCAGGTAGGGTTGGACCCATCAGTAAACAAACCCTGTTCTCCATAACCTTGGGTTATCCATCCATTAGCTTTTTTCCCTCCAGATTTTCAGACTTTGTTTTGTTTAGAAGTGGCGATAAAAGGAAATCCCATTGCTTGCCAATTTTTAAATTGCCAGCCCCCACTGTGTTCTTTCATTTTCTTTTAGTGCCGGCTTTGGCTCCGACATGACGTGTCACCCACCACAGTCTATTTTGATTTTTCTTCTTTTTTTTTTTTGTTCACTTTCAAACAGCTAAGTGAATTAAATCTGCTGCAGTTTTAAAACATGCCCCGGGGCCAGGTTTCACTTCAATGGTACCAAATGGCTTTGTCTTTCCTGCTTGCGCATGTGTATGCGCTCGCACGCACATGTGCATCGCTTTTGTGTGTGTGTATTTTGCCTTTTTTTCCCCTCCTTACCCCGTCCACTGTGTCGACACAATCCCAGCATTTATGAGATTACCAGAGCCCATTTGTGTTCCGACGGGAGCCGTCTTGGCTCGGAGGAGGCCTCCGCTGGGAACCATCTGGGCTCCACTCAAAGCAGTTTCCACTCCGCCTCCCCTGTCCTCTCTACGTTGTGACCAAAGCTATTTACTTTAAAAGAGGGAGAAACTGAAATTTAATGTGTGTGTATTTGTAAAGATCTGAAATTGTGTCTTCAGATCAGGCTCTTGAGCTCTGATGTGGCACCTTTTGCAACTAAGGTAGGGAAACCATGAGGGGGTATGGTTGCAGGTGGCAATATAAGATTTACTTTCAATTACTTCCTTCATAAATCATTCATTCACTGTCCATCAACAGTTGATGAATACTGATGACAACCTGGCGGATCTAAAATTTCTTCCAAAGTTATAAACCCATTTCCAAAGTCAGAGAAGCTGTAATTTAATGACCGAAACAGTCCCAACAATATCAGAACAAGTGACAAATTTTAATTCTTTGAAAATGTATTATCGAACGAAACAAAATAGCTGAAATCAACCCAAAAGCAGAGTAGAAATTGCCAAGTCTGATGGAAAGCGATCATTATTGGCCGTGGTTGCTCACAGTATAAACAAGCTGTTTTCAGTCGGTCCATTTTTCATATTTAATGCAGCATATTGTACCAGCACCAGAAGAACGCTTCAAATCCTGCCATGGATTTAAAGCCTCTCCAAGCTGATCTTATTCTGCCAGCAGAAAAGCGGGCCTCCGCTTTCCTTTTATGAATTCATTTGTCCTACTTAATTTCACATTTGACCTCTCGATTAGCCTCTTTCATCTCTTCACGCTGCCCGGTGAAGTGCCCGGATCCTTTTTATTTAATGATGCTTTCAAAGTCTTGGTCTTCAGAAGTTTATAGTATATTGTATAGTATAGTTTTATTTGTTTGTTTAGTCAAATAGAGAAATTTGATATGATTAGTTCTATTTTCAAAGATTTTTTTTCATGGTTTGATGCAATGTAAACACACAATGAACATTTGTGTGCATATTTGCAATATGTTTCACAGTAAGAAAGACGTATATTGGGGCGCTGGTGGCCTAGCGGTCTAAGCGCTCTCTACTCCCCACATTTCCTGTTTCTCTTCAGCTGTCCCATGGAATAAAGGCAAAAAGGCCAAAAATATTAAACTTTAAAAAACATGTGTATTATACATTTTTGCCAAAACTCACGAAAACTGTCTTTTAACTCCTGTGAGGAGTTTTTTTTTAATCGCCTATAAAACACACTGAAATGAACACTGATTATCTTTATTACCCACAACAGCAAACAAAATCATGAGCATAAAGATCTACTTTTTCTATTTAGTTATTTTTTTCTGTGTTAAACTTCCGGCGTAGGGTAGATGACCGTCAAAGTGACAAAAGCACGCTGCTGAAACAGCCTGTTCTTACATTTTCCTCAAATATTTTCAATGAGTGATAAATCTTGGTGTTAGAAATAAAACAGGATGAGATGACTTGCACATTTGCAGGACAAAATCCGTAAAGAAGTAATGTACCACTGTGTCCACAGGGGGCGCCAGAATTAACACAACCTTAAACTTCCTCACTCAAGCTTATTTTTTTTTTTTAAATTGCTCGTCAAACATTTACAATGGACCTCATGAAATTATAACCAATTGGGCTTTTTGCAGTGTGGTTGTAATTTAAGTTAAAAAAAAAGAAATGTGAAAAAGTGTAATAAAGAAATTATTAACGATAGATAATAAAGCAAAAATAAGAAAATAACCCCCACTGAAGAAAAATCACAAAACAAAAGAAAAGACGACAACGTACAAAACTACGACGGCGTATTAGGGCCACTATGTAAGAAAAAATATATAATTAGTTAATTTTCGAGAAAAAAACTGAAAGTCGCAAATCTATGAGAAATCAAACTAGAAATTTTCAAGTTTTTAAAGTTTTACATTTTCGAGAAAAAACTCAAAACTTCTGAGATTATAAAGTCATAGTTTCTTGAAAAAGTACTTAAAAAGGTCGAGTTTTTAAAGACGTAAATCTGTGAGAAATCAAACTCAAGCTGCCCTTTGCCCTTTTCACTGCATCATGGACCTCCTTGACAGCCTCATCAAATTGTACTTCCTACTTGGACTCAGCAATAAGGAGATACTACTGATTCTAGCCCAGAATCATCACATTATTATAAGCATCAGGACTTTGAAGAGACATTTCCATATATTGGGTGTAGTGGAGATAATGCTGATAACTCTGTCTGGACACTAGTTTGTGTAGTATTACCAGGTTCACACAGGGGTGTCGGCCAGAACACCACTTAAGGCCAAATGCTCAAGAGCACGAAAAACACAGAGAGTTGGAAGTTGGTTGATTTGGGTTTTACTTCGTGTGACTGTGTGGGTGTGTGGTTTTCTACAAAGAAAAAGGGACAACAAATATGTCTTAAATATGTAAAGCAATATGGCACACTTCTTTATACTATAGCTTAGCTTAGCAAGAGAGTCTGCAAATCTACGAAATTAACACATGGAGACCATCTACACTCTAAACGGGGACTCAATAACAGTTTACAGTGCAACATCAAATTAAATCAACTCTCTCATTACAATTATCCTTTAGATTAATACTCACTCTTTCATTCATGCACATCCAGCTTCTTGTCACTTGTCTGTCACTGCACCAGCTCTCATCACCGCATGGCCTCACTCACTCACAGTCAAACACTAGCTGGGGAAGCCCCTCCCACATTGAAAGTGAAAGCATAACTTAAACAGAACTGAAACCAAACAGGATTTAACATAACTTTGGGGCCTTTTCTACATTGGGGCTGTTCATAAGAAAGCAGCACACTGATCTGGAGGAGGTGATTGCGTTTATCCAACAAGAATAAATTAGAATCAGTACATTTTCGAGAAAAAAAACTTAAACATTTTGAGTTTTCTTTCTCGAACTATTATTATTTTTTTATTTCTTTAAGTGGCTCTAATACGCCGTCATACGAAACAGCTGTTTTAAAATTGATCATGAATTAACATTTCTTCTGTCACTGTATTTAATACATTTACCTTTATATCTGCACTGGTCTGCTCACATTTCCCAACAATTCATATAAAAATGCATTAACAAATCCTGTCTAGCAGTACCATATGTATTTTCAAAGATACCTCACTTCTAATACAAGCCATAAAGGCTCCCCATGTTCTACCACTCCTGCTTTAACATTATTTAGTCAGGCCAGCAAAGGCAGCAGTTCCTGTCATGAGCGTGAACCACTCCAAACACTCTGGCCAGCCTTTTGGAGAGTGTATCAGTGCCCCCTTCCAAAAAGATAGTACCATGGAGCAGCCCCACTGGGCATGGCTAAATCTGCCCACTCTGCATTTTTGGTAAAGCCCACCGTAAATAGTTTTAGAAATCTATATGCAATTTCAATTCAATAACGGCATTCTGTCAAGGCCTAGCGTTCATCTGAACATGACTTCCTGCCCTAGGTGTTCACTTATCTCACTGTTGAGGTCCTTTTGTTATACTAATCTCAAGCTTTCACAAACTCTGCTTTTGATATTTGATATTTTTCTATAAAGAGAAAATATATCTCCCTGACCTCGAGGTAGTTTTCAGCACCCAAGTTGAAATCTCTGAGGAGATAATCAGAAACAAGAGATGTACTGAGATTATTTGTTTCTTGTCTTTGACTGTGTTGCGTTGACAGTTGCATTGTTCGACTAAAGAGTGATTGTCAGATCTCTCTTGCTAAGCAAAAAGGCTGATCACACTAGAAATCACAAGGCTTCAGCCTCGTCTACAAAGACATTTATCTTTTGAGCTTCCCCTTTTTGTGCTCTTCCTTGTGATAGCACTCTTTTGGTTCAGGAGCTTTTATCGTGTAGGCTTTATTGTTTGCAACGCTAGCACGTCATTTTGTAGCTTTCAATTTTCCCCATCTAAAAGTGTTGTTTAAAGTTGTCAGTGTTGTTTTATTTTTGTTTTGTATTCACTCTTTTAGTGACAGTAAAGTTGGCTCAAGCCATTCTATCTTTCTTTCCAGCACTCGCCCACTTCCCCCGTTTGACATTTTGGGTGCTCAGAGGACCAGTGGCGCTCTAATAGCCTAGTTATGTAACTGCTTCTGCACTTAGAGACAAAGAGAGATACAATGGAGAGAGAAACTGAGATAGGGGAGAGGAAGGGAAAGCAGATGAGGTATACGTGTACTTAGATTGTATCACAGTGAGAACCTGAGATGGGAGACAAATGTCATAGCTGTGTTTTTTTTTAGCTTTAATAGAGCAGTTTTAATTGAAGTGACCAATATAGTTCATATATAATATAGACAAACCGTCAGATGTTTAAACTGAAAAATGTTGTTACATTATGTAAAATGTATGATCCTTTAAATTTGATGCCAACGACACAATTCAAAAACATGACAGGCATGTTCACCATTGTGTTAGGATTTCAGCTGCTAAATAGCTCCGGAAGTACCGGAAACCACATACACACCAATTCAAAAAAGCCGATCTTTACAGCAGAAATAAACATGTTTACAGCCTGGTACAAAAGACGAGTGTAGTCTGGATAGCTCATTTCTAGATCGGCACACACTGTTGGGGGGTGAATTTTTTTCTAACGTGGCAATTTCAAAGATGTTGGCTAGGAGGCTCAAAGCCCGCCTCTTTATGTCGCAATCGCTCGACAGCAGCAATATGGCCTCAAAACAGCGCTTCAGAAACAGATGGGTGACGTCACGGATACTACGTCCATATTTTATACAGTGTATGGTGACAAGGTCATCCTCATACAATCATGGATGCTGGAACTTTTGAACTGTGTAAAAGCTGAGTGGTCCCTCTCCTCTTAAGAGTGGAGGAAGCAGTGTCCATGATTTCCAAAAAGAATGTCGAATTTGTATTCATTAGACCACAGGACAGTTTCCATCTTTGGATGGTATTTCTTATGGTTTCCTATTTTCTGGGACAAAATATGTTCACTGGCAATGTTTTTTGGAAGTGATTTTGAGCCCATGCAGTGACGTCTGCTATAGAGTCATGACTGTTTTTAATTGCAGGGCCACCTCAGAGCCTCTAGATCATGGCCATCCAGGACTGGTTTTCTTCTGTGTCCCTTTAGTCCCGTTTAAATTACATTATGTACTCTAGATGAGGAAATCCCTAAATTATTTGCAATTCCACTGTACAGCACATCATTCTGAAGTTGTTGAAATATTTGCTCATGCAGTCTCTAACAGCTGTGAACCTCTTCCCTTTTTTACCTGTGAGACACTCAGCCTCTCTTGAATGTCCATTTTAAACCCAGTCATGTTGCTCACCTGTTGCAAATAAAGCTCAGTAGATGAGAGATGTTCCAAAACATTTTCACAGATTTTGGTTTCCCTGTCTGGACTTTTTGGAACGTGTTGCTGGAATCACATTTCAAGTGATCATTTGAAGAGTTCATTTGCAAAAATAGATATCTCCTTTTTTACAAATTTTCAAAAACCAAATTTCTTTTTAATATAGATTTTTAATAAAGTTACATTTTTAAGATACCTCTAATTAATGTCATTTTGACTTAGTCAAGCCCCCCAACTTCAATTGAATGATAATACCAAAAGCTAGTAATAGAAAAAATGTTTTTTTAAACATTTTTCAAAGTGAGTCATCTGTTTTTGCAAATTAACTCTTCATATATTTTTCATAAACTTATTCAGTTTCAATATTTAATACAATATCAATTCACTATTTTCAATGAATATGGTTTTAATTATTTGCATGCCTCTGAAATCAGTCTTTATTAATATTTTAAACATCATCACAGCCTAAAACTGGGGTTGCAGAAAACCCTATGTTTCTGCTATCTTCCCTTCACCTTGGCTTTGCTGCCTTGATGTTCCATTATAACAAGTTTTGCTACTACAGACGGAAATACACCCTTTAGTCATTTTCCATTTCCATCCAAGTGGAAACCCCATCCAGAAAGCTGAAATATGTAAGTCGCCGCTGACTGCCGACGTTGTCAGTTTTGCGTTTTATAATAGAACAGATTATGCACTCATTAATAAAATCCTTTTACTTGAGTTGAGAACAAGGCAGAGCAGTTTACAAACTTAATTCCCCTCAGATTTCCCCCGTGGCTGCAGGGCTAAGCAGCGGCAGTCTTAATCGCTTGACTTCTCCCTATCTCCTCGGCACACCTGCCCTCTCACTTTCTCGCTGACTGAGGCTTTAGAGTAGGGAGGAGGAGAGAAAAAAATCGATTGATTTTTTTTTTTTCTTTTCTACCCTCTTTTTTTTTCCCTTGGTCGTCCATCACTTATGAAACAAAATGTAATGAATAGATAATTAACCTGAATAGGCAGAATTTGGTTCGAGTCTATCGTGGGAAATGTTGTGAGATCGTTCCTACTTTGTCAGCAGGGTTAGCTTTTTCAGTGCCCCCATTTGTTTCTTAAGGGAATTGCAACTTGGCTGTCGCTAATTGCAAGTGATTTACATCACAAAAAAAAGGAGCATCACAATATTCAGAGTCTCAATTAAGGTTGAAGTGCTTATGCAACACTAATTTACAGCCACATGGACTTTTTTCTTGGTTTGGGCCCTGGGATTTTCTCCCCTTCAGGGTTTTATTGTTCGCAAATAGAAGCAGAGATTGCTCCTTTGGAAAGCAGACAGTAGAGCTTAATCAGCTTCAATTTACACTAAGACAAGAGGGCACTCCTGTGTTTTTGTTTTCAGGAATAAAATAAAGTGGCCAGTGAGAGGGACCAGATACTGCTGAGTGAGAAATCAACAACAGAGGATTGAAGCAGTATGTGTGTGTGTGTGTGTGTGTGTCCTACCAAATCGATACCGAGCTCAGGGGGCCTCAATTGATGTGTCTATTTAAGACCAGTGGATCCAGCCCCTTCCCAGTCTAACCACTTTCACTTCATTGCTGTAAAGGAATCTCACACATAATCTCGGAAACACAAAATTAACTCCCCCCCCCCCCCCCCTCTCCCTTCCCTCTGCTCTGTTTTTCTGTCGCAGGTGGAAGTGGAAGTGGAAAGCATGGACAAAGCAGGCAACTTCATTGGCTGGCTGCACATCGAGGGCTTGAACCTGTCAGTGGCGCTGGTGGAAAACGCTCTTTCCAAGGTCCACTTCACAGCCGAGCGCAGCGCTTACTACAAAACCTTGGTCTCAGCAGAAGAGGGCTGCCGAGAGAGGAAAGAGAAGGTGGGTGTCACTTAACCGTCGTTGGAGCCACAACTACTCCACATCCTCTTAAACTTTCAGAGCAGCGACTTTACTCCCATCTGACATAAAACTGTCCTCACAAAGCCTCCACACTCACATTCATTAAAGCAAGCCTGGGATATGCAGCATGACATCTAGTGATGTATTATTTAGAAAGAGTTACTTTTCTGTCTCAGCATTGTTATTCTGCATAGACGATGATGTCATGCGTCTCAGGATTTTCACAACAAGCAGTTTCGGGTACAGATCAGTAGTTTTTGTTTCCTTGACCACACCTGATCTCCTTAGCCTTGCTGCCTGTGGCCACATTAAAATTGTGTCTATATAAAACCGAAAAAGTCCCACTCTTTACATCAAAAACACCTGAACTGGTTAGTAGTAGGATGTAAGCAGAGATTAAAAAGCTGGCAACAGGATTGATGACCAGTGTTAATTGTGGTAGCTATTTTAGATTTAGTCTTGGTCTTTAGACGAAAATGCCTGTTAGTTTTAGTCACATTTTAGTCTTTTCAGCCCTTTATGGTTTTAGTCTAGTTTTAGTCAGTTACTCAAAAAATTTTCTTCTTCTTTGATTCTTGCCAAAACATCTTCACTCTTTAAATAATTAATGTAGTCGATCAGATATTGGTATCAGGGTCATACCAAGTGTTAAAATCGTCAACACTCCTTTAACACTTTTGCTTGTGTAATATCTAAAGTTAAATAATTCAGCCTGTCCCTGCTAAAATGTCAAAAGAAAACATTCTTAATGTGACCACTGTGACTGTATTTTGATTCTGTTGACTCACAGAAAAATGCCATGAAAGGACTGTATTGCACATTTCCGACAGTCCTTGAATGCACCTGCAGTGACAGGCGCACTGGACAGACAGTCAGTTCACGGCACTCTGAAATGCATCTGCATCTTTGATGACAAGGAGTTGATCCAAACTTACTAAATGTGTCTGATGTATCACCAAACTGGATTAAATCAAGCTGTAGACGCAGAGCTTTTTACGATGAGAGCGGCAAAAACATCAAACGTCAAATATTAAACAGAAGTCTCCCGGTTGTGTCTTTGTGACTAACGCACACCGGGGGTTAAAAATCCTCACTGAAGATGAGACAGATGCATGGAGGCAGGAGAGCTGGTTAATAAAGCACACCTGCTGCAGGTAGAGACCAAGCTAACACTGTGCCCCTCAGATAATAACTCAGCCTGTCACAGGAACGCATCACTGTTATCTTTAAAGACGCACAGCGGGGAAAACATGGATTTTGAATGTACGGCGGTCGGCCACTAATGTTTTCGTCTCATCATGGTCTCGTCAACAAAATCAAGACATGTTTTCGTCAGAGTTTTATTATCAGTGAAGCACTTAGCACTTAGCTCATCATAGTCTCGTTTTGGTCATGAAAAAATGAGTCGTTGACGAACATTTATCGTCATAATTTCGTTAACAAAATTAACACTGGTGATAACCCTTTAAGACCGAAGAGGAAGACACAAAAAGCCATGCAAAGTGGTTCTAAAACCTTTTCAAATAATGTCCATTCTTTGAATTCATATCTTGGAAGGACCCCTGCAAAACTAAAACACTTAATAGCTAATATAACAAAGTACAAATCATCGCTACATCATTGGCGTATTGGGGAATTTTCCTCCTCATACTGAGCATTTGAAAGGCTCTGCTTGGCCCACTGTTGACTTCTTTCTCCCTGACTCTCACTCTTGTAAGGGCACTTAATCTGTCATTTAATATCAAACCTTATAAAAAGAATGTCATCTTAATGACTTCAATAGTAGTAACTTTATTTATATGGCACCTTTTAAAAAAACTCATAACGAACGTTATTATTCTGTCCTGAAACTCCCACACATTGCCCTTGTCAAAGTCACAGCACCCTCCCTCCTCCTCCTAACCATCCAACCAGCATGTTAGGACAGGTGCTGCCATGACCTTTGGCGCCCATTAAAACAAAACCATGCTTCTTTATCCAGACAGAAAGCATGTATCATAAAGATAGATGCAGACACATCAGTATATGTCACATTAGACACTCTTAGATCATTTAAACAGCACTTCTTGTCTTGATATGGTAATTAGCATGAACGCAGAACTGTAAGTCAAAGCCACAATAACATGGAAATGCTCCATCTGGGGTCGAGAATAGCCACATATTTCCTGTTATCACCGAAGCTTCCTTTCCTCAATGGGAGTCCTTTGATGGATGGAGGCCTCGCTCACACTGATCCTGATCTCGCCCTGCATTTTCATTATGGCTCCACGAGTCACCCCTGCCAGATGCATGAAGTGCCCGGCCAGCTGTCATCCTCGCCCCCTTTCATTCTATCTCCGTAACTCATCTCTTTTACCCTCTCTCCCGCTCTCCTTCTCTTCAGTTCTCTCTCTCTTTCTCTCTTCCACTCCTACCTATTTGGGTCCTTTAGGAGACACAAATGCCTGTTCTCGCCACATAAACATGATCTATTGCTGCAGCCAAGAGCGGGCTGTGTTCTTTTTTTCCCCCCTCTTTCTCTGAATCTGTCATGTTCATGGTCTCTGTTTTACTCCTCTTTCTAGTTTCTGGCTTCCCTCTATTTTTCTCTACATTTGTGTCTCTCTTTTCCTCAAAAAAGCTCCAATAGAGGGATAATGATCTGGAGATTGGTATGCAGGTGAACCTCTGTCCAGAGAAACATCCCGCCAGCCATGTGAGCACACCCAACCCTGCCATGTTAAATCTACTTTAAGCAGGACGGCACCCTCCTGACACTTCTGATGACAATTTCACTACCAGTTTCCGACCCCCCTTTTTGCAGTACCAAGACAGATTGACTTCCACCACAAGGTTTTGACTTGAGCCAACCTGAGTGTGGACAGGTCCGAAGAGGAAAGACGACAGAATGGGGCCCGAGTGGGCCAGACAGACAGTGATCATGTTTGATGTTGTTTGCTACGGGCATTGACGCAAGGATAAACCACAGCCGGATTTGTTTGTGTGCATGTTGCGCAAATGGAAGCACATGGCAGTTGTATGTGCTTGTGAGTGCATCGTTTGCAAGTTGAAGGCAGATGAGGTTGGACCTGGTGTTCTAATTAACCCGTAGAGACCATCTTGGGAAAATTCTGAAAGCTTGTCGTTTTTTTTTTCTCTCTCTCTCGCCTTTCGCTTTTGAAGTCGTCGTCGGTCTTTGTCTGCGTGCAGGCTGAGGCAAGGTAGGGCAGATTTCACCTCCTCCCGTCCCCTTCTCCCCCTCTCCTTCTTTCATTGCCCTCCCTTTATTGTCCCTACGGCTGTGGATATGGAAGACATCAAGCAGCACTGCTGTGTCAGGAATGCCTACAAGAAAACAAGGTTGTCGTAATGAAGTGGACTCTCGGAGAGGGTGTGCGCGCCAACACACACATTCACACACTCATTAAAGGAACAACTTTGCGTTGGTGGTCCAGCAGGGACCCGGGACAACAAGCGGGGGATTGAGGCCTTTCTGCAGCAGCGTCCTGAACCAAAACTGCTTAGTTCGAGTGACTTAAGTGAATATGAGTTTTTGCTCCAATGAGACCAGTGGGACGAAGTGATTGTGTTCTAAATGAAGCAGTCCGAAGGGTTTGAAGAAGAAGAAGCCTTTTCTTGAGCTCAGCATTATTTGATCTTGCAAATCAGCATCTCTTGGAACAATATTTGGAACAGAAAACCCATTTCCCCACACATGCAAAATCGTTACTTCTGTTCCCCATTATTTCCAGGCTGAGCCATTGTTCACATAAATCTCCTTTAAAGTGTGTCACCCCGTTAGAACCTATTGTCATGCCTTCAGCATTAACAGTTACATGATTCAGCAGCAAGACGGACCTGAGACTCTGTTTAAACTCATCTCATGTGGTTCTAACAATGAGTCGACTGTTGCCAAGCAGCACACATAACCCCCCTCTTAAATCTCCTGCCTGGTTGTGCAAAGCATTCTTGTGTATATTTAGATTCTCCTAGGGTTAGAAAAACAAATTCTTGCTTACCAGGCATTTCTGTAAACAAGAAATGTTGCAAAAAAAACACTACATTTTGTCACTGTAATACGAGACGGCTCATTGCAGCGATTCATGCGATGTTCCAGTATTCCCCATGCAGCAGTAGAGAGAAATAAATTTGACATGATAGCAGCAGTTTGGTTGGAAATGGATCGGGAGGAGAGATTTCAACTGCAGAGACATTTGCTTTAGTTTGCTTCCTTCCTTTAAGACAGTACAGGTGTTGGGCGCACCACACCTGTTTTATTTGGTTAATGCCTCAAGGGATGACTTTTTTCTTTTCCTTTTTAAATTTAGAAACCAAAGAAAGAACTTCTCTGGAATGAGGCTGCAGGGTGATGAGAGGGGAATCAGTTTACACTCTCAGAAAATCTCTTTTCTGCTCTGCAAGTAAAAGCTATCATCATTCGCCAATGCTGGATGATTGTCTGGTTGGTTTTTTGTCGGCTTACATCCATGTATCACAAAACCAAGGAGCCACACAAGCTAGTAAATGGTCTGGCCCAATGAAGAAGACTGGCCCCTAGGGGTTTCCAGTAGTGATGGGAAGTTCAGCTCTTTTCAGAGAGCCGGCTCTTTTGACTCGGGTCCCAAAGAAGAGTCGGCTCTTTCGAATCCTGAACGGCTCTTAATTTAGGATCTTTTGTAGCCGTATATTTTACCTTAACTTTGCAAAAACTAATGGTTTTTGTGTTGAAAACCTTTTTACGTAGTGTTTTTATGAGAAGCCTTATAATTACCTAAATTTGTGCATTTATTCTGTTACAAAACCATTCTTACTTTTGTTTAGTGTTTTAATCCAACTTTTTTATTGCACAAATTAACAAACTGCAAACATATCCACAAAACAGAACCAGAGCCAAACTCAATCAAACAGAACCAGAACCCACTCAAGCAAACAGAACCAGAACCAAACTCAAGCAAACAGAACAAGAACCAAACTCAAGCAAACAGAACAAGAACCAAACTCTAGCAAACAGAACCAGAACCAAACTCATGCAAACAGAACCAGAACCAAACTCAAGCAAACAGAACCAGAACCAAACTCAAGCAAACAGAACCAGAACCAAACTCAAGCAAACAGAACTAGAACCAAACTCAAGCAAACAGAACCAGAACCAAACTCAAGCAGACATTATTAATGTCCTCAGTGCAGGTTGGCATTGAGAAAAATGAGATGCCTCAGCTTGGATGGGCTGCAGCGAAAGGAAAAAACTGGGAGCCAGCTCTCTCTCGATGCGAGCCGGCTCTTCTGATTCCCCATAAAGCATCTCAGAGCCGCAGCTTTTGATCATGACAACTCCTTCACTTGATACCCACCTATTCCACCTAATAACCTTCTTTCAGATGCCCCATGTCATGCCCTTGTTACCCCTCAGCTGATTCAGAGTTCTTTGGCCATGTCTCCGGTCAGAATGAGTCAAGAAGCTGAATCACCCATTCCCACTTTTGAGGGAAATGGAAAGAGAAACCCTCTGAATCATAAACTGAGGATCCGGTGCTGCTTTTTTCCGTATTCTTCACCCGTCACTCAACGACACTCGTCAAAGCACTTTCAGCAGCATCGTCTTGACATTGAGCTTGGTGACGAGTCCTTGGTGGAGCCTGATGGAAGCACATAATCTTGTTTCAGCTGGGTCTTTTTTTTTTTTTCTTCTCATTTCTTGGGTGGAATCCAGATTTGAAAGTCTACTTGATCTGACTGTGACTTCGCCCAAGGGCTTGTTCACAGGTATTACTTGAACACATGGTGCAGACCAACCCTTTCTGTGCTGCTAAGCAAATAGCAGTCATTGAAGTTGCTCTGATTGGATGACTAACATTGTGAGCATGTCTGATTATATCAGTACATTTCCATTTTTAACCGTTGTTGCATTTCAGCTGCCTTAGGCTAAGCTCTCCCACGGGTCAAGCATGCTGCCTCACAAGCAAAATATATCCCGTCTGACCACAACCCGCTCCGCCATTTATCTATGATTTCATGCCGTTTTCAGAGGGTGTGCAAAAAAAAAGCAACATCTCCCTGTCCTCCCATCTGAGCTGTGTCTTCCCAGCAGTCAGCACATCACACACCTGGCTACACAGGAACACGCTGTGGATGAATCACGATAATTGGGCTTTTAGAAAAGCTAATAGGCTTGTGTCTCTGAGTTGAGGGCTGGAGGAGTTTTACCTCTTGTGGACCGGTTTCATGCACAAGTATGAGTAATGAGTTGCAGCCTGTCCTCTTCCAATAATAGCACTTCTAAGAAAATGTACATGGTTCTGTGTGTTTCACCTGGAGCGATGTACATCCAGTAAATTAAGTTAACATTCATTACTTGTACAGTGAAGGACTGTCTACAGTTACATAAATGGCATTGTGATTCCCAGTATTCTGCAGATAGTCATACAAAACATAAAACAGCCTTGTTTTCTTTCATGGATAAGGGTCCCTTTTCTTTTCCCTGTTCCCTTTCTAAGCCCTAGAGCCATGAAACCGCTTTCAGGGTTGAAATCTTTCTCTTTCTGTTCCCTTTTTTCTTGGCCTCTCATATCGAAACAACCTATGGCAGTCACATAGCAGTATCATGGAAAACTGCTGGAGATTAATATTAAAGTAGCTCATCTGTGGAGTCTTCAAAATAAATTTGGCTCATTTTGTGGCTCATTGTTCTCCAATTTAGGCCCCTTTCTAGCCAAATCCCACTGCTGCTCCTGCAAATTAAGTCTTCTTAACTCCAGCCATTTTGGTGTTAGTCACTGGCTGTCCTCACTCTACAGAGAGATTTCTGGCAAACAAGAAATCATTACCTTTATTCCTTTTTCGTATAAATTGCATTAGGACTTGTAAAGACCTGAGCTTTGATGGTAGCCTGGGGCAAACGGGATGATTGCACCTATTGTAGTCAACCTTTTCTTTGATATCGCCCGCCTATTGCTGACATTGTTGCCATGTGATTTAACAAATGGACGTTATACAGCGTCCAGACAGGAGCAACGCCATGAGATGGTCGATTGCCGGAAAGTGATATTCAATTAACCCCCCTGTTATGTTGCGGGTCAATTTGACACATTTTAAAGTTCAAAAATCTTAAGAAAAATGTTAAGTATTAAAATAGAGTACAATAATTTATAGACATCACTTCATAAAAAATTAGAATAAATAAAATGCAAAAAAAATAATTAAAAACAAAAATCTGTCATGTAACTCTATTGTATTTATATTTAGAGCTTTCCAATTTACATTAAAAAAAATTAACAGGAATTTTCATAAAAAAGGAGTGAGTTATCCTCATTGAACTAAAGTTTATTGGGATTTTTTGGGGGGTTCTGACACTTTTGGATCATTAAATATGCCCCGGGTCAAATTGACCCAGGAACATTATTGCTGTCCCTAAGAAACGAACATAACAGGAGGGTTAATGAGCTAGTGAGCTGCCTGTCCAGGTCATTTGAGAGGGAACAAGAATGACGGCTGAGGAAACTGCTTCTCATGCCTGATTGAGAATAAAAATGCCATGGCCAAGTGTTGAAAGGTTCCAAGGAGGAAGTTATTCTTTTAAAGAAAAGTGCTGATGTTATGATATCTTGGACACATATTTTGTACTTCCACTCACTTCCAGTCAGCACAAGAAAGTCTGGTTAAATTCCCTACCATATCACTCTGTTGAAATCCTTCCTTACTACAGCCTTGATCACTTGCACTTCTTGAGATCAAACTGCCAGTGGGTGGATTTCAGCTTCCTGCACGTACATTTTTCCATATAGTACTAAAGACATACTTTAGTTAAAACCTGTATGTCTTGCTTTATGGCAATATAATGGAAACCTCCATTGTGAGCATTCCATTGTTTGGTCTTTGCATTAAAAGGGAGGTTCTTTGTCTGGACACAAGTACCTACTATCTCAAAAGGATTTCTGCATGTTACATTTAGAATCTCTTGCCAAAGGATGAGAGTTTTTCCGATAGCAGTGCTCATTATATGAATAGTTCTCTAACCACATTTGAGCATCCTTTGATTGCATGCACACAAAAAACAACTTGGAGAGCTAGAGTCACAACGCAATGACTGAAATAAAAACCTGTAACCAGGCAACCATCATTTTAAAAACATTTTCATCCATCTCTATAATAAATACTTGGAATCTCAATAACGTCAGTGCCAACAACAGCCTGTAACCTTTGTCCACCAGAGCACTACTCTTGCATCTGAAGTTACTAGTTGGAGTGTGGAAAGAGGCTTGGGCACTGCATCTTTGTGGCTCATATTATGGCCATGGATGCCCTAACAAGTTGGCCCTTCAAGGGCTATTTGTCTCATCCAAAAATAGCCAATAGGTTCCAGTATTGCCCACTATGCATTTGTAGCTTTTTCAAGCAAACCTCGGTTCCCCTAGGAGCCCCAAAATTGTGGCCCCAAATAGCTTTTTACTCATCCTACATACCTAATAGGTATCAGGATTGTCCATAGTATTTATTAAGCTTATGCAGGTAAACCTTGGTGGCCCTGGAAGCCCCAAAAGTTTTGCCCCCAAAGACTACATACTTAATCAATCAATCAATCAATCAAGCTTTATTTGTATAGCGCCGAATGACAACAAACGTTATCTTAAGACGCTTTTACAAACATAGGAGGTCTAGACCACTCTATGTCAATATGTATCTAATCTATCAGAATATATATCTAAAAAAAAAAAGAAATGTTCATCAAAGACGACAGATTGGCCATAATCCTCCTGTCAGCCACCACCTCCACAGGCTCCAGGACTGAGCTGGCCTTCTTTACCAGTGTAAATGGCCAATGGGTTCTAGGATTGGCCACCACATTTTAAAGGCTTATGGGAAGTGTCACCAGATCCACGACTGCCACAACAGTGCTTCCACTGGCTCCAGTCTGTTACGCATCTGCTCCATCCCAGCTCCAGCAATCCAGAGCTCTTTGCAGCAAATACACAAGACTTCTGTCTGTGAAGGTTCTCAGTCATCCAGGTCATGGTAATCCAAAGCATTATCCGCAAGGCAACTGGACTGGTAGAAATTCTTGAAGACATTTCACCTCTCCTCCGAAAGGCTTCTTCAGTTCTGACCAGACTGGGGAAGAGCTAGACTTACCGGATACCGGAGTACAGCACATTGAGGCGGCACAGGGCAGATCGAGCAAGACAGGAAGTCAGACACCGAAACAACATTAAAATATCTGGTTATTTTTCAGCGTAAAACTCCCAGATCACTTAACCGCATCAACAAACCGCTGTAAGCCAGGCAGAGAGTCAACAGGTCAGAGGTTGTCAGAGGCCATTGACGAAGAGGAGAAGGGGGGCGGAAAACCATTGACTCTGTAATTACTGAGGGAAATCCTCAGTCTCAGAATGCAAACAGTGGAATTTCAGCATGATGCAACCATCTTGGTGATCTTTGGAACCCCCATCTTGAAATAGCCACTTGGTTCTAGGATTGTATATTGCCACCCTCAGCAAACTCCCTCATCTTACTTTGCTTTACCTTTACTACGGCTGAGGAGTCCCTGCCAGTATTGCATGCGTCCTACACATCATTCATAATGCAAGTGTTGGATTTCAAACTGCCAACTCAAGTCACATCATCCAACAGTTTATTCAGACATGTAATGAATGACCTGATTGAAAACGCCTGTAGTAGTACATCATATCACAGTCCCCTCTTTGCAAAAGGACGTTTTTAACTTCCTGTGAGCACCCTTCCTTTGGTTCCTTGAAGTGGTAGATTTGAAGAAACAGCTACATTAAAGCATCAGTTCAATGCAGAGGCCCTTTCAAATACTAGAAAACTAATGGGAGAATTTAACGGTGCCTGCTGCTGCATTTTGCTCACCCATCTCAGAGATAGAGCACCGTGGAGAATCATTATGTCACCGGTGATTTGCATTTTTTTGCCCTTTCAGTGATGAGTTGCTAAAACTGTGCCAAAAGTCACAGTACATCACCTCACCCATGGGCAATCTATTTACACACGTCTTGCTTGTGTCTCAAATATATCGCGTCTGCAGTCTTAACACAGTGCTGCACTACAGTCACAAAAAAACCCCACTGAAGTCCAAGGTCTTGGCTGCTCCTTAGGCCGGCATGATCTGTTTGGCTAGAGCTGGAACACGGTGTTTTAGCTCTAAGTAGCTGTGAACAGGTTAGTGCAGTTTGATGACTCATGGTGCTGCAGTCCTCATCCTACTGTGGTCAGATCAGCTTTTGTCCTGGTTTTGAGGTAGCAGCTTTTGAGTGTGCTCTTTTCAAAAACAACTCAACCAGTAGGTTTTGTACAGAAAAAGTTTCCACTGGAGTAGCTTCCACTACTTTTTGATAAGTGTTGATTAAGGTGTTTCTCAGAAATGAGAGAAAGCAGCAGCAGAAGTAAACTTGCAGTGCGTTGGAAAATAAATGCTGCAATCTGAGGGATATGCCCCGAGCAGTGGAATATATAAGTACGTTTATTTGAATCTAAAGAAAAGAGGGCAATATAGCGTATCTTTGCTGAAGTAAAATGTTGGCAGTGTTTCAAAAACAAGTTGGATCACAGTTCTGTAAATGTAAAATTATAAGATAAAAGTCAGGCAGTACAACGGGAACACCAATCTGTATTGATGGCCTATAGATCTGTAGCTGAGGAGACCCGCCTCCCATACTAGGAATCATCACCACATTCACGAGTGTACATTTGGCCGCTTTGCCAGCGCGTCAATAAAGCAGTAAGATGAAGGTTGCAGGGTTTGTTAGTAAGTGTGAAAGGACAGCAGGTTCACAGCAAGGGGACATTATTGCCTGCAGGGCGGCCACAATGGGAGAGGTGACCCGTGTGAGACCTCACATCACTGGAAAAGATGGAGAGGACTCACTGTACTCTACGTTATATTCCGGGTTAATTCCCAGGATTCAGTTTGTGTGTCTGGGTGCATATGTGTGAGCCATTCCCTTTCTTCTTACAATGCAATCATGTTCTGTATGGATGTTTGTGCGTGAGTTCAATCCTGCCTTCATCTTTCTTCTGTGTGCACAAACTGAACCACCTACCACACAAAGCAAAGAGCTGACGGAGGCTTTTTCATATGGCTAAAGGATTACATAATATGATTCTCAGTGCGCTGTGTACACATCCGTGCACTCACTCACACACACAAACACACAAAACTTGGTTGCAGATAGAGGGAGGTACCACACGTGCACACACCATACTCTCACTGTCTCTCTCTGCCTGACTCAAAGACTCTTTGAGCATGTGCAGCCCGACGGAGCAAATACAGACGTACACACGGACACACGCTTCCTGTGATACCCTCCTCACTGGAGACGGCAAGCTGGACCCTCCGAGCCCTGAGGCAGAGAAGACAGAAAGACGGAGAAAGAGATCAGTGGAGCCAGTGATGTGTGTGTTATTTACACCCCAGCCCCCATTTCTCTCCCTCTCTCTCTCTCTCTCTCTCTCTGTCTTCATCCTCCTTTTCCCCAGTTCCAAGTTGCAAATTCAGCAGTCTGTCAGCTCCACTCGCTGTCTTATGAAATCACATGCAAACATTCTTTCTATCTTAATCTGCTCCGTTTTCCCTCTCCGCAACACACACACTCAAAGCTGCGCATTCGTGCACGTGCATTCACCTGCAAAATGACGCATGCAAACCGGTTCTGATGAGCAAGAACCTCAAAATCTGACGCTCAACGAAGCGAGTCCGCCTCAGCAGTCTCACCTTCTGCGCACTGAATTATACATTGACATGAGTTGCAGGATTACGCGCTGACTTTGAAAATGTCATCTGAAAAATGCATCCAGCCACAAGGACATGGGGACGATCCTGAGGAACACACTCTCTCAGATGAAATATTCCACTTGATGAAGCATAAAAACAGGAAGTAGACCCTTTTTGTTTAGATCAACATTTGCTCTGCGTTCTTCCTCTGTGTGTGTGTGTACTCGTGCTGCAGCAGTGTACATATGGTCCCTGCCGTCCCTGTTCCTTTGTATTTCTTGTGCATTCTCTGTAACTTGCACCTGTGAGCATGCTCATTGTGATGTGTACAATTCCTGCACAACTGTTTCAATGCATTTGTCTGCATGCCCTTGGCCTTGTGCTTCCCCGTTCTCCAGTCA
Organism: Notolabrus celidotus; assembly: GCF_009762535.1. Taxonomy (NCBI): domain Eukaryota; kingdom Metazoa; phylum Chordata; class Actinopteri; order Labriformes; family Labridae; genus Notolabrus; species Notolabrus celidotus. The sequence continues at coordinate 14,185,832 of NC_048292.1, forward strand.
TGCACAGGATTCTTGCAGGCTCTTAGCGAAGGTCCTAAGGGGCAGGTTTCCGGCTGCCTCTGGCTCATCAGTGCAGAAAAGCTCAGGCAGCAGCAACCCTCCAACCCCACCCCCTTTACCACCACTGCTTCCCCTCTTCCCCACTACACCCTCCTACGCTCCCGGGGTGAAGGCCTGAAAGAGTGAGAGGAGGTGAAAAGATGGCAGGGGGCGTAATGTACGATGACATAGTGCATGGCATTGTGGCTTAAATACACATGCTCAGCTCTGATATTAGGAGTAGAAAACACAAACCCAAGGTCTCCACCCCCCCCCTCCACCCCTTCATGCCTCATATATCTATGGGCATCCCTCTTTTAATCTTTCCTCTGCCCCACTTTCTCCCCCATTTTTTGCTGATGAAAGTGAGTGTGAAGGACATGCACTGACTGGAGGTGGGCGAGCGGTTTGCTCTTTTTTCTTTCTCCCTCTCTCTCCCTCTCTCTCCCTCTCTCTCACTCCTGGCGTGTCCCTCCTGGGACACTGTAAGGAGACACTTTTCCACTTGGTTTGCTGAGGACTGGTTGGAGCTGACTGCCTCCTACCTCCTCGCAAATGATTGCGTATAGCACAGGTGGCGAGCCTTGAATTTTAACGCCGACATACTTGACCTCAGACTGCAGCACTTTGATTAGCCAGTTCCTGCAAAGGTTATTACCTCGTGCAACTGCTGATAATGATGCAGTATTCTGGGTGTTTACTTAAACACCATACATACTTATCTGAAACTGCTTATGCTTGAGAATATTCCCTTTGGAACAGCATTTTTAGATGTGCATTTTAACCCCTCATGCTCAAAAGTGCCATGGCTCACATCACCTTGCATACTTTTAAAGGTACATTACATAGGTACATACATTAAGATCGGTCAGGTTATAACTTGAAAGTGCTTGTATTGATGACATTCCTGTGACCTTGCAGCCGTTAGCACAGACAACCCTGCCTTTTAATGCAATTGCCACGCCATTCATGTGAACATCCCTATACGGCATGACATTTACCCCCCCCCCCCCCCCCCCCCCCCCTGCAGATAACTGACATTTATATACTTTTGGAGTCATCAGGCAGGTGCTGTGAAAACATCAAGCCCTGGACGTTTTCATCCCTGCTGCAGGTGTCCTCTCACATCGCCCTTGTTTAATCAGGGGAAGAACAGCATGAGCGTTATCTGTGTTTGCACTAAAAAATACGACGCACGCAAGTTACAGTCATTTACACGCACTCTGACATTTTTTAGGGCCCTGTGCTCGGAGGGACACTTAACTCCATTTAATATGGGTCGGCAGTGAAATCCCCCTCCCCGTACTTGTTCCCTCCCTTCTTCACTTGCTCCTCTCTCTGCTGTCTAATGAAATGCTAAATATTTGCTTCTTAAGGGCGCCATTTAAATGCTCCCTCTCTCTTTCTCTTCACTGGTTGGTGGTTGAAACCTTGTCTCATCTAATGAGTTATGGTTTTTATGAGTTCCAAGGCATTATGATAAGACCTTCATTGGCCTGTTGTCACCTAAAGGGCTACAACACCCCTGACCTTGCTTATCATAGATTCCTACTCCTGATTAAGAAATAGCTCTCGGTATACTCCAGGTCTAAAGCAGATCACTCCGGTCCACTCTGAGCCAGAGTGGAGAGAAGAAGCTTATAGCCAGTTTAGATGCTAACACCTCATCAGTTCTCTTTATTACCTGCTCTCACATACAGACTCCTCCACACACTGGCAGAGCGGTCTTGCTTGAGCAGCCAATTCCACTCCTAAAATGTGTTTGCTTATTCTTTTCCTCTGTTCCCCTCTCAACGGCTTACCTACTCCCTATCATTCTTCTGCCTTCGTACTTTTTCCTCTTCTTCCTGCCATTCATTTGCTCTTGCTTCACTACACAAACCCTATCATCCCTATCCCTTTTTTTTTCTCATCATCCCGTCCTTAATTCAACCTCTTTCTCTTGCCACCTCCCTTACTCCCAATCTAAGCCCTGAATTAGGTACCCTATTTATTATTCTCCCCTTACCTCACATGCTCTCTAATGCTTTCCTTTCTGTGAGGAGAATGCCAAGTGCATTGATTCATTGATGCATTTTTTTTTCTTCTACTGTCCTCTGGTCTTTCTAAAGGCATCTCTTTTTTTTTTTAAGTGTGACATTCAGCAAGGGCAGCCACAGAAAGAAGTTGGGATGCCCGTTTTTCGCTTTGATTGACACGCTTCAGGAAATTTTGCCTTTGTCGTACGTCTTACAGTTAATATTTGATAAGAGACACTGAATCTGTTATTACTGCTCAGTATTTTATCCTAAATTACTGCGTTTGCAGTCCCTTGTATTGTTTGTGAGTCATGCATCACCAGCACAGAGTTGATATGAGGCACATTTCCACCAACTGCAAAGCTGTCAGCTCCGCTTTTATCTTCTTAGACTCATATTTTAGTGTCTTTAGTGGCCCCCCCGGGAATCGTCACACCATCCAGCAAAATAA